>NC_141991.1:36749486-37108663 GCF_049901715.1 Pseudonaja textilis | reverse complement strand
TAACTGAAAGGCCCAAACCAATTGGCATTTTGGAAGTTGAAGTCTACATATCTTGAAGTTGCCAGTGTGAGAAACATTGTTTTAATTCATTTTAAAGTTTTCTCTCAGTCAGCTTTTATATGGCACAGGACTCATTTTACTGATCTACAATATACATAGTAAAATCATTCAAGATGATAGTTCTAAGACATGTATTCCTCTTTTTTTTCACTTCTTCTCACTTTCCAGCATTTACATCTTTATATTACCCACTAGAAAAAAACATTTTATGTTATTACTGAAGTGCCCTTTATCTGTCATGAACTTATCTAACTCTGTCATTGCCTTTCTAGGATTAATGCCCTCTTTAATTCTCCAGAACACAGTCCCTATTTACTTATTTCTAAGCTGACACCTTCATTTCTTCACTGCCAATTGTAAATTCAATAAGAATGCTTCTTAACATTTAACATTAATCCAGATTTTTCACTTTCCATTTTTTTTATTTTTATAGTGCACTTGTTTAAATCTTCTTTAGTTTCAGATAGCAAAACAGTGTTGTCTGTATGCAAAACTAAGATGTTAATATATCAGCTTCTGATTGTGGTTCCAGCTGTCATGTCTTTCAATCCTGCTATGGTTTAAAAAAAAAAAAATATTTTATTTCATTAATTTCAATGAATTAAGCAGATTATGGGGCTATCTCACTCCTCTGTTTCTCCTAATTAAGTTTTTACAGTAACCCCTTATTCATTGCAAAGATTCCTCAAAAAATGATTATGTGCCTGACACCTCATTAGCCTTAATAATTTTGACATTCAGGAATGGTTTTCATAGCCAAACACCCTAGGTATGATCAATAAAGCAAAGGTAAACTTCCTTTTATTTTTTGCTCCATTCCTTTATTCATCTTCATTTAGCTAATGATTCTGTATTTTTCTACCCTTTCTGAAACATGTTCATTAGGCAATTCTCTTTCTATGTATAGGTTTACTTTTCTTTATAAGATTTTAAGCCAAACTAGTATGTCAGTATGATGAAGGAATGCAAATATTCTTTAATTTGCATTATTTGTTTCCTTTCTTTGATAAACATATGTATACCCTGAAAGTTTCTAATCTCTAGGTCATAGAGATCTGTTCCATATTTGATGATGCAAAATTTTAACTAACTTTTCTCCAGCAGTGTTAAACTGTTCAACAAGTATTTCATGCACAGGTAATGCTTTCTTATTTTGGGATCTGTCCTATTTTATATCATATGAATTCTGTAGTGATTTCCTATGTACATTACCTCCCTCCAAATATTTGTCATTCTATAATTCCTTGACAAAAGGTTTCATCATAATCTTGCTCAGTTAATAACATACCTCCTCACTATTGTAATTCCATGTTTTTCGATTTCTCCAATTTCAATTTTCCATTAATTGTGTCCTTTCTTGAGTACTATGTCCTTCCTCCAACATCCTTTGCAATTTGCTATATAATTCCTCAATATCTTCCTCTATTGTGTCTTTAGCAGAAGTATACAGCTGTGGAATGCTACAGTTTATTGGATATACTGTATTTTTTAAAAAATATATTCCATCCTTTCACTTATTGAATTATAGCCAAGCAGATTCATAGTACTTGCCTGTTAGGAATGTGAGTCACCTAACAGCTATTTGGGATGGAAATATATAAATCAGGATAGACATTTTAATACTGCAATTGGGTGTGGTTTCTCAAATGGCCATAAAATGGAGCCAGAAACCTGGGTTGTTTTAGTCTTAGTCTCATAAGAGAGTATGTCTCAGTGAATCTCTGTTTCCTTCTGTTGGAGAGTTTTGCCGTTCCTCCATTTTTCCTAATTGACTGATATTCATGGATTTGATGTAAGTCTGTTACTGAACTGTTTATGATACTGGACTTTGTTACTGGATTATCCCTGGATTGAAAACTGACTGATTTACCTGTGAATGACTTTGGACTGCTTATCTTGGACTGTGCTTAAATGTTTATTGGAAGTAAAAACCTACATTTACTGTACAATGGATCTGTGTGCTGTTTGTGTGTTATTCTTCACTTCTCTCACTACGTCTTCCTGTATGCGCTCATTCTCCTAACAGGGAATTACCTCAACACTGCCATTTTGAGTATCATTGCTGCTGTAGATGAATTCATTCCTTGAACAATATAACACATTGTAAAGAGACCTATTCTAATCCATATCAGTTCATTTATTTCAACCTCAAGTTCTTGCCATTTGAAACTCAAATTCTGGTAGTCTGCAATGGAGTTAAAATCGCCAATCAAGCAAATGTTTCTTTTTTCAAAGCCTACTATTTTTTGGTGAAGGTGTTTAAAAAATTTCCCCTGGTCATCATTTGGGGCATAGATTGCTACAAGTAAAAATGTGATGTGGTTTATCCAAACTTGTATAACCAGAGTTCTTCCTTCGGGATCCGACCAGATTAATTCTGCCTTTACATCTTGTTTTACATAAATTGCAATTCCTTTTTTCTTGTGTTGGTCGGCCGGTGCTGTAAAAAGTTTACCTAATTTTGGACAAATTAGATGTCTTTCGTCATTTTTCGAAATATGTGTCTCTTGAAGACATATTATATCTGCGTTATGTTGAATAAGTTTTGAGAATATCCTTTTTCTTTTTAATAATGAATTTAATCCGTTTATATTGATGGAGAGCAACTTCTTCCCCTCCACCATTTATCTACTTCTGCTTAGATTTTTGCCTAGTAATGATTCGGTTCTCTTGTTGTTGTTGTTGTGGGATTTGCTCTTCTCTCCCATGTTGTGGATTATCACTTCCTGAAATTGGAGAAAGTCGTTCCTTTTGGGTTCTGTGATAATATCGGACCTCCTGTGGTCTTGTTTTAGGTTCTTCTTTGGTGGGTTGACTATTCTTATCTGTAAGCTGTTGATGAAAAACTTGGGCCTGTTCTATCGATTCGATTTTGATTTTCCTCTCTTTCCATGTAATTAACATCCCTTCCGGGATTAACCATTTAAAATGGATTCCTTCTTTATTTAAATCATTAGCTAAAAATTTATAATCTTGTCTTATCATCCTCACTCTCTTTGGAATTTGTTTTAAAATCCTAATTTCTCTGCCTTTATATGATATTGTTTCCTCCCTAGACATTTTCAAAATTAAATCCCTCAGACATCTCCTAGAGAAGCGGATATGAATTTCTCTTGGACAGTTGTTACGCCTGGCGTAGCTTGTGCTAACCCTATATACCTCATCAAACTCTTTAATTAGATCATCTTTTTCCTTTCCTAGCCATTCAGCCAATATTTCTGCCATCAAATGTTCCAATTCTTCATTTTTGGCTTCCGCCACATTCTGGAATCTTAAATACGCCATTGCTTTGTCCATCTCGAGGTGGACCAGAGAGTCTTCCGTTTCTCTAAGTACATTTTTAAATTCCTCATCCATCCTTTCAAAGTTAGTCTCCATGCGTGTTGTTCTACTCTCTATATCTTTTATTTTCACTTCGTTTCTCTCCATGGCCTGCTGTAGAGACCCTATCTTACCCTCCACCTTCGATATATCCGCTTTCATTTCAGCCTTCAGTTTCCCCATCTCATCTTTCAATTCGCTTATATCTGCTCTAGTTTCCTTGTGATTTTTAATCATCATTTCTTGCATTTTAGATATAGCTTCCTGCAAGGCTAATATGGAAGTTTGTATATTAATATTGGGGACATTGGGCTGCTTTTCCCCTATTAAAGACTCCTCGATAGTTTTTTGAGATGTTGGTGGGGTGGCTGTCGACGTAGTCGATAGGGTCGGGATAGCCTTCTTTCCTGTTTTTAAGGCCATAGTTGTTGTGGATGTCATCTCTCTAAGTATTTGTTTTTGTTGATGCACAATTTTAAATATATTATCCCAAATCACCATTCAGTATTTGGGTCCTGTACTTGAAAGACTATTCACGTATTTCAATTTTATATCTCACTCCACAGTCTTTTCCCCTATATCATAAATAGAGATCTGCAACAATATTCTAGTCTTTGTAATAAGAAAATTGGTCAACAATAGTACATCAATTAACACTTTAAGGGATTAATCTTAAATGTCATAAGTAGTCTAAATAATTTATAAATAGATTATATCAACAAAGTTTATCCCTTTTTACTATTAATACTTACAACAGTAAACTCTTAACTCTTTGATAATAGTGTATCCTCCTCTCCCCCCCCCCCCAGTAAGTAAAATTATGTAAAGTATTTAGGAGATACAATAGGGAGGCAGGGGGCAAGATAATAAGAGAAGGGGTAGAAGAGAGATTACCACAGCTTCAGAAAATATGCCTGTACAATTTGCTTGGTAATGATACAGAAATAGTATTGTTGGGTTAGATAGGTGGTATAGACAGTATTAAATGCAATTCAGGTCAATACATTTTTGAAAGATACATCTTTTTCTTTCTCTCCCACCCTCTTAAACTTATAGTCTGATCAAGCTAGATAAATATTAAGGCAAAGGATCTAAGATATATAAGAACAACCACATCTGCTGCTTTCCCCCATAAAATAATTGTTAATAGCCAAATCTTAGTCTCTAAACCAGCTTCGTATTTATGTCATATTACAGTTCCTATCATAATTTCAGGAAAATTATATTTCTAGTCCAGTTTAACACTTTCCCAAAGCTGTTTGGAAGGGAAATATAGGAAAAACCCATATGAAACCCAATATTACCCTTGTTACTTGGGTATATAGAAATCATAACCCATGGTTGTATTTTGTATTGTTAGTTCTACAGGGTCATTTGCCACCAGATGATTGCTCCTTTTTTACTTAAATTTCTAGGACAGTCTGATAATTTTTATTTACATTATACCTATTTAACAACCAAGATGAATTTATTTATCTAAAATGTTCTGCTACATTGTGTATAAGTTTTGCCCAGAAATGGTTGCTAAGAGTTTAGGCTTTTAGGGGATTTTGTTGTGTCTGTTTTAGAGAATGCACTGCATTTTTATTGGTCAGTAAAGTTCTGTTCTTTAAAGTTCTGTTCTGAAGTAGTGTGCTATTACATTCTTGTGGATTGGAGTAAAATTTCCTTCACCAAAGTGAGTGGACTTTTTCTATCAAGACCACTCTCAAGGATATTAAGACTACTCGATGTTCTCATAATGCCAAAATGAAAAGGATATATAGACAACAACCATTTTAAGTCAATATTGCTGACTACATGGCTTTGTGGATAAATTGTTTTTGGAATAATACCCAAATGATTTCTGGGATATCTTTTTTTTATTTTCCAGTTTGCTCTATTATTCTGGGAATTCCAAAAGGTATTTGATCCATCTACTTAGCAAATCTGAGATTCCTTACTTTTTCAGGAACAATCAAGATTGACTAGTGGCAGCTATCTTCTACAAAATGAATATTACCGGCTCATAACTCAATTATTACATTGGAAAAAGTTCAACTACCCTTCTAAATAACAATTGATGCTAACAAACATTGCATCTGAAAACAAAGCAACATGTCAGAACAAAGGGCTGTAGTGCAAGCAGATTTAAAAATTATTTTATTAAACCTTCTGAACTATTCTTGAAAGACATTATAGAAAAAAGATTAACAAGGATGTGTTAACCATGTGGCTCCTACCTAAAGCAGCCTTAGAAGTATAATAAGTTTGGCAGAAGCCTAAATTAAATTTGGGGTCCAATTTCAAACAGAATCTCAACCTCCAAAGTTAACAATAGATGGAGCTTGCCATTAAATCATCATATTTTAATTAAATTCTTTTCAGCTTGTGAGTTCTTAACCAGAGCTGGATGATAAATGCATTGTAATTTTAATAGGGTTATATTTTGTGCAAAATGCACATAGAGCAGTGACAAAAGATATATGCTGCACCTTCTCAAAATACTGCATGTTATTGTGCTGATAACTACACAGTAGATTTGATGACATGGCAGCTTGCTGGAGAATATAAAGGCAATACTATTTGGTTTATTTTTGAATTACAAAGGCCTGAGTAAAAAAAAATATATTGAACATTCACACTAACATAGGACAATCCTGAATTTAAGACACTTTACCCATCTTATAGAAACTATACTGGAAAACCTGAATGTAACACAAACAAAAATCATATGCAATGTCCAGTTTCTTTCTTTTGTTAACCTCAAGTAGGCAATTGCACCTGAAACCAATCCTGGAGATATTATTCCCAAATACGTGCATAATAGAACTTCATATTTACATTAAGTATCTAGAATGTCTAATACCCAGTTAAATTAATCTTTGAAGGTCATGACATCACTTATAGCCAATTTAAGTCAAAGATTATGAATTTGGGGGATGTGTTGATATGTTGGCCTTCTCAGACGCATCTTCAGGAATGGTGATATAATATATTGGTAGGATTTAATTTTCAGATCCCCACCAGTGATGTCATATTCTCCAACCAATTATAAACATGGAGACATGAGACTGAAGAAGACTGATAAATTAAATACCCTGAAATGTATGTGTCCCAGAGTCTTAAATCAAAGAGTAAATATTGTATCATTTAAATACCATGTTTATTTCCAACCAAAACAGAATATGTTTTTCAAAGAACACAGTAAAATTTCTTCTCCAACAATTTGTCCTGTGATGACTCACTGTGGTAATGGTATTGGTGGCGTGTATATTCCTAGGTTCTTGGGAGGAATAAGTGAAGAATGAACATGCATGCAAAGTGTATCCATTCTTACCAGTTGCCCACTTAAAGCAAGCAGACAACAATATTTTGGGCAGTAGCAATATAGGGAGATGATAAAACTAAACAATCACTTTAGTGACAATAAGAAAGGCATCAATTCATACTGAGAAGAAGAAGGTAATGATAAATAATGAAGTTGGGAACCACTAGGAGTACAATAAATGATGGTCAGCTATATTGATTTTTAAATAAATAACTAAACAAACAGGCAAACAAACCACTTCTGTATTTTTCCCAAAACAAACATGGATAGAAAATATACAATGACTGACAATACATTAATCAGATTATTGTTCCTTGAAGACAGAGACATTCAACATTCTACTCAGGAATAGCTGAGGAGAACTTAATTTGTTTTGTTTTTTTAATATACCTTTGGGACATCTAGTTGCAGATGATGCCTTGTAGAAATAGAGGTGAAAGACACAGTTACAGAGGGAACATGGAATATAAGAATCAGGAACATGAAAAGCTCAACAGTGAAGATGAAATTAATTAACTAATGGATGATTCATTTAGATATCTTAGGTATCAGCAAACTGAGATGGACTGGAACTGGGCACTTTTAGCCAGAAGATCATACTGTTTACTCTTCTTAATATGAGAAGGAAAGAAAATATAGCATTGTTTTCATATAATTTGAAGCAGATGAAGAGGAGGTTGATGTGTTTTATAAACAAGTAGACTCAGAAATTGGCAGAACATACAAGATAGAAATAGAATAATAGAGTTGGAAGGGACTTTGGAGATCTTCTTGTCTAACCTCTGCTTGTGTAGGAAACTCTATACCATTTCAGATAAATGTTTGACCAGACTCTTTCTGAAAGCTTCCAGTGATGGAGCACCCACAACTTCTGAAGGCAAGCTATTCCATTAAGAAATTTCTCCTTAGTTTAGGTTGCTTGTCTCCTTGGTTAGTATTCATTCATTGTTTCTTGTCTTGCCTTTTGGTGCTTTGGAAAATAGTTTGACTCACTCATCTTTGTGGCAGCCCCTTAAATATTGAAACAGTGCTATTATGTCACTCCTAGTCCTTTGTTTCATTAAAATAGACATGTCCAATTCCAATCCACAGTGTTCTTCAGATGTTTCAGCCTTCAGCCCCCTAATCATTCTTGGGCTACTTGGATGCAGAGCAGGCACGTAGGCATTGAAAAAGATACTCCAGTGCAGAAAGTTATAATTATAATGTTATAATTTGGAATTGAAATGTGGCCTTTGAAGAAGCATGGTCGAAAGATTATTGATCCTTTTGAACATTGGTGTTGCAGAAAACTGAAAATACCATGTACAGCCAAAAAACAAACAACTAATAAATCACTGAAGAAATAAATTCAAAGTTCTCTCTCCAGGCACAGGTGATCAGTCTCAAACACCCTGTATCAGCCACATTATGCTTCTGGATTTTTGGAAAAGTCTATAATGCTAGCAAAGTGAAAGAAACGAAGAGGAGAACCAGAAGCATGATAAATGGACTCAAGTACAGGGATGATGGGTGCACTGTTGGAAGACCTGAAGAGTCAAGTTGGTGGTAGATCTTCCTGGGGAAAGCCAATTTATGTGGTCAATAAAGGTTGATACCTCTTTGATGACATTTAATCAATCAATGAATCAATCAATGAATCAGTATTATTTTAATTAATTTGTTAAGCAGCAACCTGCTACCGAATCTCTGACAGCAATGGGAAGTAATGTTCTTTGCTGAATTTTGCTACTAAATTTTGCAAATATAAATAATAAAATAAATTTTCTAGGAAATTGTTTTCATGTTAAAAATCAGGTGGTAACAAAACAAAGTTGTTGAGCTAATTATAAATATTGGAAGGACAGAGAAAATGTTGCCTTCTGTGACCATCAGTGATGTTCCAAGAAATGCAATTCTCAAGTAAAACAAATATTAAAATCATACAAAATACTTAATGAGAAGTTTCTAAAATGATCAATAGCATTTTTCTCATTTTTTCCTACCCTATAAAAGTTTTAAATTCTTTTCTTGCCACATTGGGAAGAATAGTTTCAGCTTAAATTATCTGATAATCTCCCATCAGTTTTCTGTTAGGGAATAGTGCAAAAAGCTCTTTCTGCAAGGATGAGAACAAATCAACAAAAGCACGTTTATATAAATGATTATTGGGATTTGCTTTCCATGGTTTACTGGTAATATATAACTCCATTGTTGACAGGTTTTTCCTGCTGGAGGACTGATAATTCCATCTGGCTAGTTGTTTAAACAAAGGAAATGCCAAAAGAAAGAATCCTATATATATACATCCAAGAATCAAGCTATTATTTGCAATTGATTTTCTGACACTTGCTGTGGCATAACGAATCACATAAAGCAGTATCTTTAATAAAACTCAATTTGTGTGTGTGCCTGGACAACTGCTTGCAGTTTTCTTCCCAATGCTTTCAAAAATTGTTTGCCCTTGCCTCTTTCCTGGGGCAGAGACTGAAGGACTGTCCAAAATCATGCAACTGGCTTCATGCTTAGGGCGGAACTGGAACTCCTGGTTTCCCAGTTTCTAGTGTGAAGTTTTAACCACTACATACAAACTAGGTCTCAAAAATAGCAATAATTATTTTTATTAAACATAAACATTATTACATCAACATCAGTCATCAACATTCTTTTGAGTGCAAGCAACAGAATTTCATTATTAATGTAGGCCAGTGTACTCACAGTAAAAAATGTCAATAAAGGTTATCCTATCCTGTCTTATCTCACTTGATCTCATCTCATATCTCATCTCATCACCACATATCCTGTGACAATGTCTTTAATATCTCCCTATCTCAGGTCCTTGGGAAGGATTCAGTAGGTGGATAAAAATGACAAATCCAGTCTAAAATCTGGCTAAATGTGTAACCAGCAATAAAAATCCCAAAACATCTGGAGCATCACTTGAACACCAATGACAACAACAAAATCACCAGTCAATTGCAAAAGGCAGATTTATTTGGAACAGCTTACTTCTTGTGACAACACATTTGACACGATAAAAAAACCATCTGCCTATTTCAGGTCATTGGAAAAGACTTGAGAGATGGATGAAAATGCCAGATCTAAACTATATATCTTGCTGATATTTGATAATAAAATAATATATAATAATAAAAATGCTTTGGCATCAGCATTGATTCCCAGAGACTGACTTTATAAGTCCCTCCAAGGTTCTTGGAATGGTTTCACAGGGGTTTGACATGAATTCTTCTCAGGATGGAGAGAAAATGATTGATCCAAAGTCACCAAGCTGGCTTCATGCCTAAGGCAGATCTAGAAGTCATTGTCTCCTGGTTTCTAGCCTGGTGCCTTAAACACTACAGCAAACTTGCTTTCATAGTAATAATAATGTAACACTTATATAAAAAAGTTGTGTATGTGGGTGTGTGTATCCACATATTAATATTTTAAGATGTTCACTCATACATCACATGTAGCTTTCATTTATCACCCAGAATTTATATTTCAGTGGGATATCAGATTATAAATGGGTAATTTGGCAGGTGAAAAGTAAAATTGTCAAGAAAGCAAGAAGGATAGTTTTACTAACTCAACAGCTGCTACATTCCAAAGGATCCCTTTGCCAAATTAAAATGTAGCTTGCACAGAGTTTGAAAAATCTCACTATGTTCACCTCAATTTTGTTTTCTTTATAGCTAAGGCACACTTTAATACAAAACAACGGTATCTGTTTTCTTCTCTTCTCAGCTAGATTACTGTGATGCTAATCGTCTTTCTAAGACCTCTGTTATCATACAGATAAATACTTCTAAAAATAGAACTGAACCATATGGATTACCTCATACTTAAACAAGTGATTCATAATCTGGAGAAATACTGTGCAAATTACTGAGCTATTTCTGGGCACCAAAATGAAATAGGGTTGTACCCTCTTTTTATTACTAAAAAGCTAATTGTATATTTAGTATATGTAAGGAATTATGTTCACAAGCTTTTTAAAAAAAAAAATCCTATATCCTCTAGAGGAAAATAGAATTGCAGAAGGAAAAATGTTACATTTGTATTTTATACCAGACTATATGAATAACTTTACCGAGTTGTTTTTATTTACCTCTTATTTTCATATTGGAATGAATTGGACAGAAAAGGAACATCTCTAAACAGGAAGGAGTACACATAATGATGTAAATTTTAAATTAAAATATGAACTCATGAAGTATCTGTGTTCGGATACTTCACGTATTTAATTTTTACCTTGGTTATATTTACTTAAATTGGGGAAAATAACAGTTTTTATTTTGATAGATCAATCATTAGCATCACCCCCCCCCCCCAACATATCATTCTGGAAATTTAAAAAAGATATATTAAAAAGCTTATATGAACAACAGAATTAGGAGAAATAACTTGGGAAGAGATTTGAAATTCACAGTGCAAAGTGGAAAAAATGGTTTAGAGTATCTCATATGCAGGAATGATCACAGTTGTAACTTAAATTCAGTACCTCTGTTGCCATTATTCTATCTACATGTTTTTCATTTCTCACAAAAATAATTTTCAGCAGAAATCTAGGAGGGCTTTCTTTAAAATTAAGTAAGACCTATGTGGAGACATTGTTTGAAATTCAAGAAGGGAACATTTGAATTATATGAAGTGAGCCAATAGAATAATAACTTCCAATAAAGAAATGGCAAGATAGAGTTCTGTCAGGTACAATTGCGACAATGCCATCTAATAAAATATTTGGTAAAGTTACTGATTCAAATTAAAGAATGATGTCATAATGGTAATCAAAATTCTTTTTTTTAAAAAAAGGAAAATAATTTAGACATTTGATGAAAGGTATTTTTGATTGTAGACCTCAATCATTTTTGGCAAGGCTGGCTAATAATTATTCTTAAAGGAGATTTGCAATGTCAAATCAAGTTAATTCCAAATTTTCTGCTAGTATAGTTTTATTTTATTTGGTTTGGCAATTGCTTAAAAAATAATAGGTATAAGTAAAAACATAGTTATGAATACATGGATACATATAAGAAAAATAAAAGAAACAATAGGACAGGGATGGTAGGCACGTTGGTGCGCTTATGCACGCCCCCTACAGACCTCTTGGGAAAGGAGTGAGGTCAATAGTAGAAAGTCTAAGGTTAAAGTTTTTGTGGTTTGGGGAAGAAACCTCAGAGTCAGGTAAAGTATTCCAGACATTGACCACTCTGTTGCTGAAGTTGTATTTCCTGCAATCAAGTTTGGTGCAGTTAACCTTGAGTTTGTATCTATTGTTTGCTCTTGTATTGTTATGGTTGAAGCTGAAGTATTCATTGACAGGTAGGACATTGCAATGTATGATTTTATATACTATACTTAGATCTGCATGATCATCTTTTCTACCTATTTTGTGAATCTTTGTGAGCAGCTTGCTTGCTTGCTTATTTATTTTACTACAGCTTGTATGTCATTTAGTGGACTAACAGACAGTAGCTTATACCGAGCATGAACTGAAGTCTATAAAATCAGAATTGTATTACTGAAAGCACAAAACCATGCACGCTGCTGCCGCCTACAAAAAGCAGTAACCCTTTAATTTGAAATAGCAGCCTACTGAATATTATTGAAGGATGAGAGCAGTTCCCATTTTTTTAACTTTTCATAAGTTGGCTACAGGGCATTGAATAAGTGGGGACTTATTCAATGCTCAAGTAAGCTGGGGATCATGGTCCTAGAAGAAGAACTTACCTTGGAAAGGAGAAAGTGTGAATCAGGTATTACGCACCAGTCACACAAGAAAAGCAAGGCATCCAAAAAGAGAAGCCACCTTCTGGTTGGGGACTCAATTGTAAGGGATGTAAATTTAGGAAAGGATACTAAGGTTTTGAAAGAGGTCAGGTGTCTACCAGGTGCTACTGCCAGCGGAGACAAGAAATGTATTCTTAAGATAGTCAAGAATGCCAGCAAGGACTGTGATGTTGATGCTATTATACATCTTGGTACAAATGATCTGTCCCAGAAGGATGTACTTTCTGTTCAGAAAGACTTCCAGAGCTTGGGGTATGAACTTAGTAATATGGGCTGTAGGCTTATCTTTTCAGAGGTTCTACCAATATACAAGGAACAAAAAGGGAAAGGGCAGCGTGTAGCTAAAGGAGTGGCTAAAGGAGTGGTGTAAAAGGTAAGGCTTTGGTTTTATTAGTCATGATGTTTGCAGCTGGTCCAATGAAAAACTGTACAAAAGAGATGGTTTGCATCCATCAAAGAAAGGGACTGAGTTACTTGGCATTAAATTCACAGATTTCCTGGATAAACATTTAAACTGAACAGTGGGGACAGAGAATTAATGGATTCAGAACATTTCTGTCCCGAGCAACCTAAAACTAATAAGGATACCAGTGCATGCAAAATAGATGTTTGTGCAGGTAAGATTATTAACCTTGATGCCAACCAAAACCAAGCATTTAATAGTGAGTGCCATACCAAGTGCATTAATCAAACAGGTGGCAAGAAAGTAAGGGCAGGCAGGCACAACACAGGTTATGTAGACAGTAAACACAGTGTCAGACATAAAAATCTGAAATGCCTATATACAAATGCACAAAGTCTGGGGAACAAACAGGGTGAACTTGAACTATGAATACATGAAGGTAAATATAGTTGGAATAACAGAAACTTAAAAGTGGAGGTGGAGTTGCATTGTATGTAAAAGACCACTATATTGCTACAGAAATGCATGAAACCAAAGATGAAAACCTCCTAGAATGCATATGGGTCAATATAAAAGAAAAAAAGAATGACATGGCCATAGGTGTATATTATAGGCCACCCAATCAAGCAGAAAAAATAAATGTCCTTTTTGCCAGCCAACTAACAAACATATGCAGGAAACACACAGCACTAGTAATGGGAGACTTCAATTATCCTGATCTCAATTGGAAAACTAATTCTGCACCAAGTGAGAAATCAAATAAGTTCCTAACCAACCTAGCTGACAACTTTGTTGTCCAAAAGGTAGAGGGTGAAATGAGAGGGACAGCCATACTGGACTTAATTCTTACAATCAGAGAAGAAGTGGTAGAGAGAATTGAAACTGCAGGAACTTTGGGTGAGAGTGACCATGTCATACTAGAATTCAACATAACACAAACACAAGCAACAGAACATAATGACACCAGAGTCTTGGATTTTAAAAGAGCTGATTTCAATAAACTCAGAGAGAACTTGGGGAAGATTCCATGGGTGAAAATCCTAAAGAGGAAAAAAACTCAAGAATCTTTGTAAACTCTAAAAAGTATGATCATAGAAGCTCAGACCAGCACAATACCACTGAGAAAGAAAAACAAGAAATCCAAGAAGAAACCAGCATGGCTACACAAAGATCTCTCTGGCAAACTGAAAGAAAAAAAGGACAAGACAAAAAATGGAAAGGAGGACATACAACTAAGGAAGAATATCAGCAGATAGCCAGAATCTGCAAAGATGAAGTCAGGATAGCAAAGGCTCAGAATGAACAAAGACTTGCAACAAAAGTCAAAGATAATAAAAAAAGTTTCTTCCAACATATAAATAACAAGAAAAAAAATCAAGGAAACAGTCAGTCCAGTAAAGAGAGAAGATGGCAAGGAAGTAACAGGCAACAGAGAAAAAAAAAACCTGCTTAACTCATTCTTTGCATCTGTCTTCACGCAAAAAGAAACCATAGCTCAACACACCAAAAACATAACTGTAAAAGACAGACCAGAAATAAAAGTTAAAATAAGCAAACAAATAGTAAGAGAACACCCGTCTGATCTTGATGAAAACAAATCACTGGGGCCTGATGGATTACACCCCAGAGTTTTAAAGGAGCTGGCAGATGTCATTTTAGAACCACTGCACCATATCTTTCAAAAATCCTGGAGCACCGGGGAACTACCAGAAGACTGGAAAAGAGCTGATGTGGTTCCCATCTTCAAAAAAGGAAAAAAAAAAAGAGACCCAGGAAGCGATAGACCAGGGGTGTCCAACCTTGGCAACTTTAAGACTTGTGAATTCTGGGAATTGAAGTCCACAAGTCTTAAAGTTGCCAAGGTTGGACACCCCTGCTTATAGACCAATCAGCCTAACATCAATACCTGGAAAGATACTGGAAAAGATAATAAAAAAACAGATCTGCCAACATCTAGAAACAAGTAAAGTAATAACTAGCAGTCAGCACGGGTTTATTAAGAACAGATCATGCCAAACCAATCTTATTTCATTCTTCAACACAGTGACTAAATTAGTAGACCAGGAAAATACTGTGGACATAATATATTTAGATTTCAGCAAGGCATTTGACAAGGTAGACCACAACTTACTTCTTAGTAAGGTAGAAAAAAGTGGAATAGATAGCACCACCACGAGATGGACTTGCAACTGGCTGGCAAACCGTACTCAACGAGTAGTCCTTAATGGGTCTAAGTCTACATGGAGGGAAGTAAGCAGTGGGGTGCCACAAGATTCCGTCTTAGGTCCAGTACTCTTCAATATTTTCATTAATGACTTAGATGAGGGAATAGAAGGGGAACTTACGAAATTTGCAGATGATACTAAGCTCTCAGGAATAGCTAATACCCAAGAAGATAGGCTCAAGATCCAGATGGATCTTGACAGACTAGAACACTCTAACAAAATGAAATTCAATGTAGAGAAAAGTAAAGTCCTACACTTAGGCAAGAAAAACCAAAAGTACACGTATAGACTGGGTGAAACCAGGCTCAATAGCAGTAACTGTGAGAGAGATCTTGGAGTCTTAGTGGACAACCAGCTAAATATGAGCCAGCAGTGTGCAGCCGCCACCAAAAAAGCTAATGCAATCCTAAGTTGTATTAATAGAGGGATACAATCAAGATCAAGGGAAGTACTAATACCACTCTATAAAGCCTTAGTAAGACCACACCTAGAGGACTGCATCCAGTTTTGTTTACCACATTATAAAAAAGATGTTGAGACTCTAGAAAAAGTACAGAGAAGAGCAATCAGGATGATTAGGGGACTAGAGGCTAAAACATATGAAGAACGGTTACAGGAACTGGGCTTGGCTAGTTTGGTGAAGAGAAGGACCAGGGGAGACATGATAGCAGCCTTCCAATATCTGAGGGGCTGCCACAGAGGAAGGGTTCATGCTATTTTCTAAAGCACCTGTAGGGCAGACAAGGAATAATGGATGGAAACTGAACAAGGAGAGATTTAACCTGGAACTAAGGAGAAACTTTCTGACAGTGAGAACAATCAACCAATGGAACAGCTGATCCTCAGAAGTGTCAAGAAGAGATTGGACCGCCATTTGTCAGAAATGGTGTAGGGTCTCCCGCTTGCCAGGGGGTTGGACTAGATGACCTACAAGGTACGTTCCAACTCTGATTAGCTGTTATCTGTTAATGCCCTGTAGCCAACTTACGAAAAGTTAAAAAAATAGGAACTGCTCTCATCCTTCAATAATGTTCAGTAGGATGCTATTTCAAATTAAAGGGTTACTGATCAGAATAGCAATAGCGCTTAGACTTATACACTACTTCATAGTACTTTATAGTCTTCTCTAAGTGGTTTACAAAAGTCAGCATATTGCCCCTGATCATCTGGGCCCCCATTTTACTGATCTCAAAAGGATGGAAGGCTAAGTCAACCTTCAGCTGGTGAGAATTGAACTCCTAGATTAAGCAGTGAGTTAGCCTGCAGTTGTGTATTCTACTCCCTGTATCATCATGGCTCTTTATGAATACCTCTGAGTTTTAACCTTCTCCTAGATTTTTCTCCTCTAGCTGCAATTCCTTCAAGAGGAGCCACATGAAACAAATTACAAAATCTGTGTGACAGATAAGGACATGAAACAGTTTTCAGATAATATAAATGAATACTATATACTTTCATTGTCCTTTTATTGCTGAGAAGAAAGTACAAAAAATATTGTTCTGCATTAAGTTGCAACTAATCCTAGAGTCCTAGGATCCTAAAAAATTGTTCAGTATCTGTGTTGGAGGTTTGAATGAATGAAAGATGTATTGGCCAAGTTAGATTAGACACGCAAGGAATTTATTCTGGTGCATATACATTAAAAAAAAGATAAATTTGTCAAGAATCATAAGGTACAATACTTAATGATAGTCATAGAGTACAAATGAGCAATCAAATCATACTCGGAAACAGTCAATATGGATCGTCAGGATACAAGCCATTGGAAAAACCAATCCCAACCACAAAAAACTTCGCTCAAGACCAGACTTATCCATACTGCAAAGAATCCACTCCTGTGAACTCCTCAATGAACTCAAAAGATGTCTTGACAATGGAGAGAAGGATGTCTACATTGACTACCATGTAGATTGTATCAAAAATAAGTCACACGATCCACAACTCCACATCCAACCCTACCTCATCCAACCCATCATCACTCAAAACTAGGCACGCACGCCCCTAACTACCTGAATACCAACTACAACTGGCCTTAAATGCAAGCTACTGAATGCAAGAAACCTTGTGAATAAAATACCTGAATTTCTCCTCTTACTAAATATGGCTAAATTCGACTTCATATTTGTCTGTGAAACATGGCTCAAGGCATCTCTCCTGACTCCATTACCACAGTAAGAGACTATCATGTTTACCAATCTGATCGTGAAATCCATAGAGGAGGTGGTGTTGCTATCTTCTATAAAAGTCATTACATCTAAAAAACATCCAAGTTACCCAACAGCTTGCTCTTCCTGAGCCCATCATCTGTGAACTGTCCTTAAATATCACATTTTGATTCTTACTATGTTACAGAGCCTCTGATTATGACATTGAACATGTAAACAAGCTAAATTCACTGCTAACATGAGAAACATCCTGCCCACACACTTTTATCTATCTTGGTGACTTCAATCTACCTCACATTAACTGGACCCTAAACAAATGTAAAACTGAACCCATACATGCAATCTTCTACAATGCTGTAACAAATCTGGGACTTGAACAACTAGTAACCAACAATACCAGACTTAACAACTGCCTCGATCTCATCTTCTGCTATTAGTTTGAATTCAATTTATGGAATACAAATTAAAGAACCCTTTTCCAACAGTGACCACAGCATGATAGACTTTTGTCTCAACATACATTCCACACAAAAATCAACACAATGATGTGATTCCCAATTATAACTTCAAAAAAGGCAACTATAATCTTACAGACAATGATCTCTCATAGCTTGATTGGCAATTTCTATTCACTGGATGCAATACTGTAGAAGACCATTACAACATATTTTTACTTGAAGTCAAAAGAGTCATCAAACTATATGTACCAATAACAACTCCAAAAACCAGAAAAAACAGATTACCCATAACAATAAGGAATCTTCAATCCAAAAAGAGATCACTTTGGTAGAAAAACAAATCTGGTCATGTTGCCAACTTCAAAAGCCAATACAAAAATGTATTCCACCAGATAAAAACTGAATGCACCAATTATCACATTAAACAAGAAGAAAACCTTCTACGCACCAATTCCACCCACACTTTCTACAATTTTGTAAACAACAAACTAAAAGACTCAAGGTCCATCCCACCCCTGAAAGGACTTAATGGTAAAGACTGCAACGACGACACTATTAAAGCCAACCTCTTTAACACATTCTTTGGCTCAGTATTTGTAAACAGCAATGGATCATGCCCAGTATTTCCTAGTCGAACCACAGACAACTACAATGGTCTAATACATATCAATTTTACAGAAGACATTGTTGAAAAAGCACTATGCAATCTAAAACCATCTCTATCTATTGGACCAGATGGAATATGTGCCTACTTCTTTAAAAAGCTATCCATTGCCATAGCCAAACCAATCCATTATTCTCCACTTAGAGACAAACAACCTACTCTCTAATAAACAATTTGGTTTAAAAAAAAAAACTATCCTGCAATCTGCAACTCTTACACTGCAAAAACATATGGACTACACAACTCAATCAGGGCAAAGCAATAGACACAATCTACATAGACTTTTGTCAAGCCTTTGATTCAGTGGTACACAACAAACTACTCCTAAAACTAAAATCGTATGGTATCTCTGGACACCTGCATAACTGGATAGAAGCATTCCTATCAAACAGACAAAAAATGGTCAAAATTGGGAGCGTCCTATCAAATTCTGTACCTGTCAACAGTGGTGTCCCCCAAGGCAGTGTTCTAGGACCAACTCTCTTCATACTCTACATAAATGACCTCTGTGATCATATTAAGAGCAACTTCCTTCTCTTTGCTGACGATGTAAAGCTATTCAACACCACAGACAATACTGCTACCCTTCAAAAAGACCTCGACTATGTATCAGAATGGTCAAACAAATTCTCTGTCTTACATATTGGCAAAAAAAAATATATCAGAAAATAAAATACAGGCTGAATAGTCAAGACCTTGTTGATGATGCAAACTCTCTCAAGGACCTTGGAGTACTCATCTCTAATGATCTAAGTGCTAGAGCCCACTGGAACTACATAGCCAAAAAGGCATTAAGAGTTATTAACCTAATCCTCCGTAGCTTTTTCTCTGGTAATATTACACTAATAACTAGAGCATCCAAAATATTTGCTAGACCAATGTTCAAATACAGCTCGTCAGTCTGGAACCCACATTATGTATCTGATATTAACACAGTTGAGAAAGTCCAGAAATATTTCACAAGAAGAGTTCTCCACTCCTCTACTCGTTGCAGAATACCTTATGCCACCAGACTTGAAATTCTGGACCTAGAAAACCTAAAACAATGCCGCCTTTGGTCCGTTCTAAGCATAGTATATAAAATCATACATTGCAATGTCCTACCTGTCAATGAATACTTCAGCTTCAACCATAACAATACACAAGCAAACAATAGATAGAAACTCAATGTTAATCACACCAAACTTGATTGCAGGAAATATGACTTCAGCAACAGAGTGATCAATGTCTGGAATACTCTACCTGACTCTGTGGTTTCTTCCCCAAACCCCCAAAACTTTAACCTTAGACTTTCTACTATTGACCTCAACCCTTTCCTAAGAGGTCTGTCGCGGGCATGCATAAGCGCACCAATGTGCCTACCGTCCCTGTCCTATTGTTTCTTTTATTTTTCTTATATATATCCATGTATTTATAACTATGTTTTTACTTACACCTATTATCTTGTAAGCAATTGACAAACCAAATAAAATAAATAAAAATAAATAAAAACAAGCAACAAACTTACAGTCATACAGTCACAAGTGGGAGGGGTGATTGATAAGGAGTGATGAGAAGGTTAATAGTAGTGCAGACTTTGTAAATAGTTGGACAGTATTGAGGAAATTATTTGTTTAGCAGAATGATAGCATTTTGGAGAAAACTGTTCTTGTGTCTAGTTGTTCTGGTGTGCAGTGCTCTGTAGCATTGTTTTGAGGGTAGGAGTTGAAACAGTTTATGTCCAGGATATGAGGGACTGGAAATAACCCCACAAGTAAATAAAAAAACTGGAAATAAATAACTACTTACTGAAGAATTTTGAAAGCTAGTACCAAAAGAATTTCAGCAACTGTAGTCTTTTGTATAATGACAATCATTAACCTTTCTTATATTTATTTTTTCTTGCCACCCTATCAAGGCAAATCTATTGCCACAGATAATTTGTTCCATTTTGAGAGCTACAGTGATTTGTTAATATCTGTTGTTTGTTTATACAATAGTCAAGCTAGCATTCATCTGGGTTTTCACTAATTGTGAGAAGTAAGTACTTACAACAGGGAAATAAAATGAACTGATTGCAGCAACAATGTTGAGGTAATTCCCCATTAGGAGAATGAGCGCATACAGGGAGTCGTATTTGAGAGGAGTGTTTGAATAATACACATACAGCACACAGATATACTGTACAGTAAATGTAGGTTTTTAGTTCCAGAAACGTTAAGCAAAGTTCAAAATAGGCAGTCCAAAGTCATTCACAGGTAAAATCAGTCAGTTTTCATCCAGGGATAATCCAAATATCAAATTCCAGTGTCAAAAACAGTTCAGTATCAGACTTACATTAAATCCAGTAATATCAGTCAATTGGAAGAAATGGAGCAACGGCAATACTTTCCAATAGAAGGAAACAGAGATACACTCACATTCTCTTCTGAGACTCAGACTAAACAACCCAGGTTTCTGGCTCCATCTTATGGCCATTTGAGAAACTACACCTAATTACAGTTTTGCATTTTCTTAAAGATACAGTTTTAAAATGTTTATCCTGGTTTATATATTTCTAACCCAAATAGCTGTTAGGTGACTCATATTCCTAACAAACACCACTGGTGTTCTCAATTTACATCTACATTTGTCCAGCTGTATGAAAAAAAAATTCTTAGCAGCACTTTTCTCATTGAGAGATCTGTTACCCTAGCTGGTCAGGAATCAGAGGTGAGAGTGAAGAGTTTCTTCCTTATAAGGAAATAATTTGCTCGAAAGTTCCAGAAAATTGCAGCATTTCAAAGAAAATACTATTTTATTACAAGTTCAAATGCTTCCCCACTAAGCTGGGAATGAATAAATTTGGCTTTTGAATGCTATCAATATTGTGGGATTAGAGAGATCCAAAGATGATTTGGGCCAGCACAAAGTCATTATCGTATTCTAAAGTTAATCATTGGCTCTAGATGAACATTCAAGGTAATGTTTATTGCCTTAAATGAAAACAGAGCTATAGCTAAATGCAAATCAATCATTTTTCTCCCAGTGAGAGGAAGGAAGGAAGGCCAATATTGAGGTAGCCCAATTATAATTATTACTATTTCCTTTTCTTTGACAAACTGCTTTTGGAAGACATTGCTTGTCAATGAATAGATGTACTGCATGTACCTTATAGTGTCTCTTCTTTGCATTGTTGGCTCCTAGTATTTCTTTTGATTTGTTTGCCTCTCAGTGTTACCCCTGTTCTTTTTCATTACATGCATTGTCCTTACTGTCTAACTAAGAAAAATTAGAGTTGTAAAGATCTACTGTGTGAAAAATGCTAGTGGTTGGGATTAATGCTGTGTGGCACAGAACACCTAAATAATGTACAAAGATTTGCGCTGATTTAACATCACTGAGATAAAGTGTGTGAGTGTCTACTTATGTAAGATGAAAATGCACCTTATAAATGGTTTGTTGTCATAGTTAGTGATACTAGAAATTCCTGTTGTTGAAAATATTTTTATTCCTTCCACAGGGCATTATGAATAAACCCTTTATATTGTTTATTGTGTGGAGGTTAAGGGAACTGCATTTGTAGAAGAATATATTTGTTTGTACACTGAAGACTATAATGCTACTTTCTTATTTTGCATTATCTTACTACACGCAGAATATGTGGATTTAAGATATCCACATGATTACTTTCCAGCATATTAAGCCTTAAGCATATTAAAGTTAAAACATTACAGATGCATTTGCTTAGTAGAATTAGTAGTGACCTCACAAGATCATTAATTATATGTAACCAGTTTTTCCATGAGTATTTCTGTTTCTCAATGATGACCCCATAATACATTATTCGTTAAGTATTTCAAGTTTTTCTGAATAATTAGTGGAGACAGGATTTAATCCTACTAGAAATAATACTTTTTATAGAGAAGTAGTAAAACGTTTAATCATGCTGTATGCTACATAATGACATTTAGCGTAATTCAGTAATTGAGTTTATAAATTTCCTTAATTTAAAGGACAGTAGAATGCTTAAGTATTTAATCTTCTTAGGAATGTTTCAACCTCTTAAAAGTTCCAAACAGAAAACTGTATGCAAATATTAAGTTATCAGTGATTCATAATTTACTTTGTATCATAAACTTAACAAATAAAAACAAATTAACCTGTCTTTAATCTTTGACATTTGTCTTAAATATTGTGAGTTCAACAGCCCTGGAAAGTTATATATTAAATTTTAAGTATTGTTCACACTTTGTGTAATTCCTGAATCTTTTAATTTAGTGACTTATCTGTTATATAACTTAACAAAACATGGTTTCAGAAACCCATTTATTTGTGCATTGATAGAGGGTTTTTTTGTTATGGTTGGGAAAGCTTTTTTTTCCATTTAATTGGTTTATTTTAATATCTGAGATCATTTATATTTTGGTCATGGTTTGTGAATAGCTTGTCCTTTCCTTTTCCTCTCCCCTTAAAAATATATATTCCCTGATTATCAAAATGTAAAAGAGAACAATATTCATTTAAAAAAACAACATTGTGAAGAAGATTTTATTGCTAGTTGTTCATGATATCCAGTGAAACACAATTTGAGCAATATTAAATCAAATGCAATTCAAATGTAATGTAGATACTATTCCAATTTCAAAATCAAAACCTGCTACTAATTCAAGAAATCAAATGGCCCTACTTTTTATTGTGGGGGGGGGAGTATTTTAGAGGTGGTAAAATAAATTGTGCTAGCAATATAAATTACATCGATAATATTAAATTATATAAAATGTTGTTTTTGCTTTTGCTAGCTAAGATTACAATATTTATTGTTCAACAATATTAAAATATCCCATGCTATTTTAGCCACATATGAAGTTCCATTTTAAATAGTCCCTTGCCTGAAAAAAATTGCCAACATTGCAACTATACCATTTTGGCACTGCTAGATTCATTGGAAAAGAATGTATTATAAATTTATCTGTCTCTTTAGCAATATTTCCCAATAAAACGTATTAAAAGCAAAATTAAAGGAATAAATTTTGAACACATCCAGGCAGCTAGCTTCCTTACTCTAGCAAATCCAGGGACAGGCTTGAAATAAATTATTTCCGGAGTTTGAATCAATAGTATATCTTGTTATGAGATTTCTACTTTAAAATATAAATTAAGTTCTGGTTCAACAAAACCATGATGCAAAATAACAGACCACTGAATATTAGTATGATTATTTCAGGAAGTGAAACAACAATGAAAAACAATACAAAAGAAAACTTTCTGCAAAAAGTTAGTACATCCTGAGCAATTTTGTTCATTAGATACATATCTTTTAATATTCCCTCAGGAGTCTAATTATCTGGCAAAAATATGTCCAAGCAGTACCTTAACCTATTTTTTTGTGATAAGGTATTTTGTTTTTGCCTAGAGCTATTAAAGATCACATTGTCCTATTTACCATTCAGGCTTTTAAGACACCTCTCCCAATTTCCAGAGATGGTCCTACTCCTTTTGACACATTCCACTTCTCTCTTTCTTTTTCATCTTTCATTCATCTGTTATTTGAGATGTGTGAAGTTCAGAGATTGTAAGTTCAGACCAAAACTGCTGTGTGAAGAAAGTAAGAAGTGGTGTCTTTCCCCATCCAATCCATGGCTGCATATGAGACAAAAAATTTCATTTTATTCCTCACCCTGTGTGTTTACGTTTATTTTCATGGTCATAGTCATGATGTGCACTGAAGATGGTGTTTGATTTCATTGCATGAGGTGCAATGATGATAAACTAAACTAAACTAACTAAACTAAACTAAAAGGACGATCAATGAGCAATGAAGTAAATAAATAACAATTTGCAGTTCTTTTGTGGTAAATCTGTCTGAGATAATTGTATCCCTCTACCTAATACATGGGTAGAGAATTGGCTCTGGAGGATTGATAACTCTTTCTTCCTATTACCAATATGCTCATTAAGAGTGACAATGAGAAAAGTTTTAGGATTCTTGTAAATTACATATTTTTCAAGGGTTATAGACATTTAGGAAGTAGAGAATCCAGGGATTTTATTTACTTTTGAGTGAGGTTTTTACAGTTCCTTAGGTTTTTGCCAAAGACTGACTTCAGAAATGTCACCAATGTATCTGCTTTCAATGAATTGGAACTGTTAGGAATATAAGTCACCTAACAGGTATTTGGGTTAGAAATATATAAACTAGGATAAACATTTTAAAACTGTATCTTTAAAAAAATGCAAAACTGTAATTAGGTGTGGTTTCTCAAATGGCCATAAGATGGAGCCAGAAACCTGGGTTGTTTAGTCTGAGTCTCAGAAGAGAGTGTATCTCTGTTTCCTTCTGATGGAAAGTATTGCCGTTCCTCCATTTCTTCTAATTGACTGATATTACTGAATTTGATGTAAGTCTGATACTGAACTGTTTTTGACACTGGACTTTGTTACTGGATTACCCCTGGATTGAAAACTGACTGATCTTACCTGTGAATGATTTTGGACTGATAATTTTGAACTTTGCTTAAATCTTTATTGAAAGTAAAAGTCTACATTTACTGTATAGTGTATCTGTATGCTGTATTCAAACACTACTCTTTACGTTTCCCTATATGTGCTCATTCTCAACAGGAACCATATTTTCAGTTGTGTGGAGAGAAATCTGCAAGATTTGAATATTTGGAAAATTAATCAAGTATCCTAAATACTTTCCCAAAGATTATAGCAAAATTGCTTTAAAATGTTTGAAGTGCAAAATACTTTGATATAGCATAACTTTTGGTGGTGGTTGTTTTTGGGAAAAAACATACAAACATTCCATTCAAACAGTTCTTGAATGGAAGAGGGCTTTTGCTTTTGCATGTATGGTCTAACCTGATCAGAGAATGTGAAGTCCAACTTTTGGGGAACCTTGAAAAATAAATTGGGCTTCTTTTTTCCAAGGGACCCTGGAATTATTTGTCCTTTTTCTTCTTCATGCACTTGCTTATAACTTTTTTGTACCTTGAGTTATTGAACTTAGAGGAGAAAGCTTGATTGCATTTAGTTTCCTCAGTAGATATATTTTAAACCTTGCTTTCGCAGAAGTATTGCTACAGCTTTTTTAAAAAAAGTGTTTATGAGAACACAATGAAAAGAAGCTATGTGTCATGACACATATTTAACTTCTTTCTAACAGAGAAGTTTGCTGAAAATTACAGACAATATACAATGTGGTAAGGTTTGACAGCAATGATTAATTAAACCTTTGTGTCTTGTTTTATAACTATTTTAAATGTCATATAGTGATTAATTTAAAGTATGTGGGTCACAACTGTCTTTTGCAATACAAAGGTACCAAATATAGCACAACTGCTCACTTGTTCAGCAGAATTAACCAAGCTGCTAATAAATGTAGCTCTATTTGACTGTGTGTGATTCTCTGTAAGTATAATTTGCTTCTGACTCCAATAATATTCTGGATTTTCCTGTCCAAACACATTGGTTTTCAAACATTAATCTTAAATCAACACATTCCATGTTGATGTATTGCTTCAGAAAAATGACCATCTGTTAGAATTCCCCAAACATTGTGGAAAATTTGAGGACTATATTACAGGGCACTTTGTACCAAGAGTTAGGAGCTTATGTTGTGGTGTTACTAAATAAAAATTGAAAATATGCTCTTCAATAATCTTCAGCCATGGCAAATTGAGGAAAGATTGGCCTTTTGCCTCAGATGGATTTGGCTGTGATTACTGCTATTTTCATGAATTAATTCCTAATAACTAAGAAGCAATGAATTAGAGTTCTCCAAAGCATAGAGTAAGAGCTTTATTTCTACCATTAATGCAATGCAACATTTTACAACATATTCCTTCATTGTTATATCAATATCATACAAAGAAAGCTTTGGGTAATCTGAAGCCTGGCTCTGTCTACAAAATTCCTGGATGAGGTTTTAGACCTCATTTTGTCTTCCTCTGTTCATTCTATAGGCTTTACAACTTTTCAGAAATTTTCAGTATTCCGTCTTGTGAAAGTTGAATATAGGATAATTAATGTTTTTCTTTTCTTTATAGGTGTCTTTATTGCTCCTTCCTAAGGTATCACAGCTGTACAAGAGTATATTTTATGCTTCCTGCCTTATTTTTGTTAATGACATTGCCAAAAAGGTAGGTTTCTAAACTGCTCCAGATTTTCTAGACCTGCTTATGAATCTGTGATTTGGTCTTCAGTCATCAATGATATTGAAGTTACCATCTATTGTATATACATGGTTGAATTTTCCTACTAAGCCACCATGCTGTTTCCACAAACTTTAAATTTTTCACACAGCTCCATAGCTGCAAGAGAGTAATAGAGCAGAACTGTATACAAAGTGTAATTTTTTTCCCAAGACTTTGCCATATTGAAAAATGTTTTCATTTAATATAAAGCTACATGACAAAAGCTATACTGAATATTATTTTCCTAGAGGTTAGGGATACAGCTGCTTCCATCAATGTTAGTATTTCTTCTGATTTTATTTTTTCTAGTATTTTGTCAACCATCATATTCAAGTGTTTTAAATTACTGCCTCAACTTTATAGCCACTTGTATATTTGTTATTACTGGAATGTTGTTCCTGTCCTTGAAAGCATGTGCAATTTAATTTAATATTCTGTTGGTATTCTTTTGCTATCCACTCTTTGGCATTCTTCACAATTAGCAGGAGCTTTATTTTATATGCATAAGCACTATTGCCACAGTTCAAAATTTTAACTAATCATTGAAAATCACTTCTGCATGCCATGGACATTAACTTTTGTAATAATTGTGATGAAATAATACTGTTTTAAGGCTTTAAAATCTATTTTTATCATTAATGGACAATATTGACATTTCTGTATGTGTGTGTTTAGTTAAGAGAGTGTAGAATACATAGAATATCTCTCTCTTAAACATAAACATATACATACACCCTACCTGTATTATTTTTGCAAATAACTTATATCCAACACACCTTCTCCTCCTATTTTCTCCACAACAACTATCTATGAGATGAGCTGAGGTGAGAGAGAATGACTTGTCCAAGATCACCCAGCTAGCTTTCATGGCTAAGGCAGGACTAGAACTCAATCTCCTGGTTTCTAGCCTCATGCCTTAACCATTAGACCAAACTGGTTCTCATATCCTTTAAACTATCTTTTCACTGCCACATATTTATATGCCATACTGTATATTAAGTTAATAGTTATTTTGGATTTAAGGCTATAGAATAGAAAACCTGAGATATAATTACAGGATGATCCTACTTTTTGTTGCTTTACGTTGTGTTATGAACCAAACCTACTGTACATATATCAATTACAACAGTGTTTATCAGTTTTCAGTCAAAATATTAAAATTCAACGAAGGATTGTATAGTTGTAACACATGTCACTCTAGAATTTTTGCAGAAAATATCCAGGGTTAAATACCAATGGATTTTCCATCTGCTATGCCAATAGCTTTCATTTATGATGCTGAGAAATTCATATCCACTATCAATCATCCTTAGCTAAAACTAACCCTACAAAGTTTTTAAAAAATTGAAGAATGGCATATTTCTATTTTACCAATAAAATAAGCTCTCTTTGAAATAAAGAAAATATATTTTGAAATGATGATTTTGGGAATTGAACTTAGTGAAGACACTAAGAACCCAAAGTTCAGGTAGCCTTGTAAAGAAAGCAGCAGTTCCTCAAGAAATTGGGTCCCAAAGTTTTGTAGGCCTTTGAATCAACAATAACACCTTGAGAATGGCTTGGTAGCTGATTGGTGGCCATTTAGCATAACAGTCAAATCTGTCCAGCAAATTACTTATCTGAAAAATCTCACCGTAGTACAAGCTGCTGCTTCTAAACCACCCTGAAGGGAAGTCCAACACAAAGAACGTTACACTAATTGAATCATGAGCAATTGAATCAAAGTACAAACTACTGTGAATTGGCTAGCTCTGTCCAGGAAACATAGCTATTTTATTGGAGCTGGTAAGAGATGCTTGTGGCACCAAGAATATGTTATCTTCAGTGAGTGGAGTCACAGGATAACTGGATAATAAGATAAAAATGATTCTCTAACCATAGCCACACTGTATAAATCCTGTAAAGATAATGCAAATTGGTCCACAACAAGTAAATTAGCCAGCCTTTGGATTTGAAGACATGGAAACTTACATGGAAACTTAGTTTTTTTTTTTTTTTTTTTTGGTAATTCAGCTGTAACCTATTTGACTTTAGCATTGTTGCATCCACAGTTCAGTTTGTAACTGATGGCACTGCACTTCAGATCCCCTAAGGGTTGTAGTCAGCAGCTGCATTAGAAAAGACTGAAGTCTTATTGGGAGCTGGTAGGTGGATTGCTGGCTGAAATCATAAGGCTGAGAAATAGGTCACTTGTTGGGGAAGGCTCTATGGGCTGACAATCAATTTTTCAAGATTCAGTAGAGGATAATGGAAAACTATTTGTGGAAAGAATAGAATAGCTAAGAAAAAAAAATAGAGCTGCCTTTCTGTTAACGTAAGAGAACTCAAACTTACAAAAAAATAGAAAAAATTACTCTCTTTTCCCATCCACAACAATTTTCCTTTTAAATCCTCAGTGTCAGGTTGCAAATTGCACCTGACAACTTTGGACTTATTATGTAGAACTGATATAAAACATAATGCCTTTACTTGTTAGGGCATAATAGTGATATACATAACATTTTGCACAAAAGTTATGCCTGAAAAATAAAAAAGTAAAATATTGTTTCATATTAAAAAAAATCTGATTAGAAAGACATGTGATAGTTTAAAAATAATGATGCTACTGCCTAAAGCTGTGCTAAAATTCTAGTTTTGACGATAGAAGACTATGGTGACTTCTGTTTGCTCTTCCATTTGGAAATTCTATTTTCAATAATTCTCTAAGTTTAATTGCTCATCTGTATTGTCCTACTTGGCTATATGTAAAAAATGTCCTACTAACCATTTACTGAGGGCATGAATGTGCAATGTTTTCAACCACAAACATCTTGACTGCATTTTTCAGGCGTGTCTCAGATTCCATGTGACCAGGGGTGGCATTCAAAAATCCCAGCAACAGGTTCACTGTCCAGTTGCTGGATAGGCAGGGCCATGGTGGGTGTGACCTACTAGAATTTCCAGGAGGGGCATTTTTTGCCTTCCCCAGGGTCTAGAGGCTTTCTTCAAGCTTTGGGGGCGAGGGCAAAAACAGTCTTCCCCAGGGTCTGGAGGCTTTCTGGAGGCCGGAAACAGGTCCATTTCCGGACTTCCGGAACTTCCAGGAGGGCTGTTTTTCACCTTCCTCAGGGTCTGGAGGCTTCCCTTGGGCCTCTGAGAGGGCAGAAATGACCTCCCCTGGGGTCCAGAGGACCTCTGGAAGCTGGAAACAAGTCCATTTCTGGACTTCCAGAAGGCCCATTTTTCACCCTCCCAGAGCCTTCACGTGGACCCTGCACTTACCTGCATTTAAAATGGGCTGTGTGGAGAATCCTGGGAGGGGTGGGGTAGGGGTGGGTGGTGCCAGCCGGTTGGTTCAACTACTGGTTCAGTGAACCAGATATAAAATTAACGGTGAACCAGATATAAAATTAACATCCAGTTTGCCTGAACTAGTCCGAACTGGCCGAATCCCATCCCTGCATGTGACCTCTTTACAGAACTGAAAATGCCAACAGTTTGTAACACTGTTACATTATACTTGTACAGGTAAGGGAATGATGCTCTGGATGAATAGCTGAAGAAGTTAATCCCATGTGAATGGTGATATGGTAGGTGTTGCATCACCTGCCTGTGTCTGCTTGCCATCTTACAGAAAGATATCCTATATAAATTTAGTATATCGGTGCTAATTTGCACATTCCATCCTATACTCCTTATGCAGTGTCCACTTGCTATCAGCATTTCCTTGCAGAACTTATTGATCTGGGATGTTTTGGAGGTGAGGTGACATGGACAAGAGCATTACTTTGCTCCAGCAGCCAGTCAAATGGACTATTTTCTTGTTTACTGGTGCATTCAGGAGACCTGTGCTCAGAAACAAACCAAGGGACGTGATACCATTGCAGACTACCTTTGCAGCAGGAATCTATCACTTAACAATCTGAAAGATGGTTTAAACGTCTACTCCAGTGACCTCCACACTTCTTCCAGCCAACCTTGCCACATTTTAAGGATAATAATGATGGCTTATTATATTTTATGCTTCTCAGTGACTCTGGTGGCTGTTGATACTAGGTTGGCAAAGAAGCTAAGACTGGAAATGTTGTCATTGGTGGCAGAAGGGAGAAATGATTGTCCCCAACTGAAAGGCAGAAGGAGGGGAGAGAAAAGAGGGACAATGGATTTGAAATTGTTTCTTTGCAGGCCCTTACTCCAATTCCATGGAATGATCACATGGATTGCTGGACAAAGAAATGTCAGCAGCTACTTATGACTGTCTCTTTCCTCCTTCTACTTCTTGTACAGACAGAACTTCTATTCTGCTTTGTTGAAAACAGGTTGGAAATGTGGTCCTTGTTTCTTTAAGTTGGCAAACTTTGATTTCTGCACTGTATAACAGTGCTTTGATTTTCATCTGAAAGAGCCCAGAGATTAATGTTGAAGCTCTCTCAATGGAATAAGTGAATTGATTTAACCAGAACTGGTACTCTCTCTTCTCCTGTCACAAATTATGAGACACTAAAGCCCTGTTATGTTTCTATAGGAATTTTCATAATTTGATTCATGCCTGCAGATTGAGTATTCTGCTGAGAGGATTGTTTAAATAATAAGAAAAAGGGGCTTCCTACATTATATCAAACATAAGAGAGATATTGATTTATTTAATTAATAGGTAGTTTTGTTGACTGATGAAACAGTTATAAACAAAAAATCAAAATAAATGTTGGGAATAATTTCTCTCTTTAAGAGATACCCCAAACCAGGCATCTCAGTAGTGTAGAATGGACTACATACACTCCCCCTCCCCCCAATTGTCACCCTTTTGTGTTCAGCAAAATTCCAGAAACTCACAGAAAGACCCTTGTACAAATTATAATACAAGAGGGACCAGACTAGAAGCCAGGAAACCATGAGTTTTACACCTGCTTTAGGTATGAAAGCTGGCTGGGTGACTCACACTCTCTCAGTCCAATTTACCTCACAGGATTGTTGTTGTGGAGAAAATAAGACAATGAAGGAGCATTAGATATATTTGTTGACTTGAGTTGTTTACAAAAATAATAAAGTTGAGGGAAAATATAAAATCACCAAGTACTCCCCTTTATTGCATTTCAGCTCAGGCTCTTTTGCTCCCTGTCTGCTGGGCCAATTTGAGACATGTTTTCAGAAACATGTTGAACTTGAGTTCAGAAATCACCTATCTGACAGATACCAGGTGCAGAGAACTTACAAGCGTACAACCTGTTGGACAAATTGGCATATAACTTACCCAGCTGTTCTAAGCACGTGCCTACGCTCACCAATCCTGGCCTACTACATGTTAAAGAGAATGGCTGGTGCTTGTTCTTCTTGTTGGCAGGTGAGCCATGATGAAAAAGGTATACACAAATCTGCTTTATTAATTTGTCCCACATTAAGACTGAAAAAAACAACAACAGCAGCAGCAATTACTGGAAATAAAGGTAGTCCAAAGTATGCTGGCATGTTTTTCTGCCAGCTTATGGATCACATATAAAGTGCTTTATCTGGCCATCTGGTTGTGCCCTACAGCTCCCCAGGCTTCTACTACTAAAGTGAAAATGAAAACAGCTGCACTGACAGACAAGCCATAGTTTTACATCTTCGGAACACCAGGCCCATTCTAATTCTGAGAAAAAACAGTAGCTGAGGAAAAAAATAACATTCAGGAAAAAAATTTGGGGAATGAGTTTTTCCACCCCAGAAAAGTGATACAGAGTGAAAAAAAAAGAGAAATAAAAGTTCTACTCTGCTTTGTTTATAACAGAGAGCTTAATAATATTTTTAATAAATAAAATTGCTACCCATTTCAAATTTTTGTTTATAGACTGGCTATCATCTATCTCATCTTCATCTGTCTTACATGCTTATCTGATTGCGTACAAGCACTGGAATAAAGCAATCCCAAGATAAAGCTAAGGTTAATTACAAATAACCATGGAGTGTCAATGTTCCTAAAATGTTGAATGAAGCACTGCTTCAATAATGGGTCCACTGTTTCTTTGTGATTCTTTCTTGGAAAGCAAAATCAGTATCCCTCACCTTGGAGAGATGGTACAGGCAAAGTTTGACAATTCTGGGAAATCATTTGGGAAGCTAATTTTCCTCATCAGGCCCAGCTACTGAAAGTTTGCCTTAAAAGAAATAAACAAGACATTTGTTTTGCTGACAGCTATTTCCTGCTCATCTGTCCTTAGAAAACATCTCCCCTCACCCCAACCCCAGCCAATTAAAAAAAGAAAACTGCTTCTATTCACTGTTGTAGCCTCTGAATGGGGCAAGAGTTACTCAGCCTTTCAGTGCGGGCCAAGGAAGTATGCAAAATTTGTATCTATCACCAAGAAACAGATGTGAAGTTATCTGGGTTCCTTTCTCTGTTCTCTAGTGAGTGGTAAGTGCATGAGAAAAAGAGAGAGCATAAGAGCATGTGTGGCTAAGAACATAAGCAAATAAAGACCTATCTTTTTAAATGGTAAATGTTGTATGATGTAAAAAATTACACAGACATATTATTAATTATCCTCGCTCCATTCTCCTGCATTGTTAAATCCATCCTTGGAATAATGCATTCAGTTTGGGTGCAGTAATATAGAAAAGAAATCAACAAATTGGATTGTGTCCAGTGGAAACTAGTCAAGATAATAAGAGACCTGGAAAGAAAGAAAGAAAATATTTGGAATGGATATATTTAGTTTGGATGTCTGAAGAGTAACAAATCAGCTATCAAATAGCTAAAGAATCATCATACTAAGATTGTTCCAGGAAACCAGTTTCAGTTGGACATCCGGAAATGTATCCTAAAGGTAATTGCTTTCCATGATAGACCCTACTTTCTCAATGACGGACTTTCTTTCGCTGAAGATGTTCTGGAGGGCACTCTGCCAGTTTTCCTGTACTAGAAGTTTTTTGTACTAGGCAGGGTATTGGAAAAGATGTTCCTCAAGGTTCTCCTTTTAGTCCTTACATATTATGACACCACCATAGCTACACAGATAAGAATAAGTATTATAATTTAAATAGAACATAGAGCAATGACTAGGACAGTATTGTGGCTCACTGGTTAAGATGCTGGGCTTGTTGGCTAGAACGTTGGCAGCCCAGGTTTGAGATCTGAGCATCACGTGACAGAGTGAGCCCCCAGTACTTGCTAATCTAACAGTTCAAAAGAATGCAAAATGCAAGTAGATAAATAGGTACCATTTCAGTGAGAAGTTAATAGTGCTTCATGATGTCATACTGGTCACATCTCTGAATCTCTAATTGCTACAATCAGAGATTTTGGAAAAATCTTCAGTTATTAAAAAAAAGGGAAATACACATTAAAAACATGAAAGAACGTTTCAACATTGTATTTCCTATAATTTATTTAATTAAGTAATTTAATAGAGTTTTAAATTTATTAATAAATTAAAAAATTGCAGGAATATACAATAGACAAAGGAGATATATTTTTATTTTATTTTGGTAAAGCAAAGAAAGAAAGCACCAACACTAAACTCTCAGTCCTCCCATTTTATTTTTGTAGGATTTAAATGCTTTGTTTTTATTGGGAAGTACAGTTTTAAAAGCCTCTGGTTTAACTTTTGGTTTTACTCCAGCTAGAACTATTTACATGAACTTAAAAGTCTTCTTTTATCTAGTTTATGTCAGGGTCGCTGCTGTGAAATTTATTTGATTTCACAGTTAGTTAATTAATTTGCTCATTCTGAGCTTTTGCTGTCTATTGTGCTTTTGGAGAAATACGACAGTTGTACACAGTATACTGCATCTGGAACAGTTACTACTCCACAGAATTGTTATTATGAAAAATCTAAAGGAAGAGAGAAATTGGTAAAATGATTCTGTAGTGGTTTCATCAGCTGAAAACAACCACATAGAGTAAATTGTAAGGGGGAAAATTCCTTTAAAATATTGATCTGTACATATTCCCAGTGTCTACTATTTTCTCACTATATTTGTTTAGTAGCATGAATATGAATTCAAAATAATGCCAATGTCAAAATTAAACCATCTCCCTAATGAAAGTTAGTTAGCATGTCATATATAGTTTTAAATGCTATTTAATACAACAGGCACACACACACATACTGTGTACACACACACACACACACACACACACACACACACACACATTTAAAAATAGATTTCAAGAGAAAATCATAACACTGAATCAGAGTCTACAATCTCAGGAGATCAAAAGAGTTTAATACGTGTAATTTAGACTAATAATGATTATGAAAGATAATTAAAACTATCCAGAGGACATGAAAAATGTTAAGTGGGAAGGTGGGGAAAAAAGCTGATAAAGAATTATCCAGCAGTATATTACTAGAATTAATGAGGTGAAAATGAATAAAAGCAATAGCTAGATGAAAAACTGGAACTACAGCTTCATACTGTGTTTGCAGCTTTGGGACTCCAGCTGTTTTCCAATGAAAGATTTGGAAGTCTGACATTTTTAGCTGTTTCTTGGGCAAAAGAGTAAAAAAAAAATCTAATTAGTAGAATGGAAAAAGCTTGGAATCATTATAGTTGGACACTCAGTCCAAATTTTTATTCAATCCATTAAGGTTTTGGATTCAGTTAATGTGCTATCTCCATTCAAACCTCATTGTTTGGCCCTTTAAAAAAGAACACCTAGGTTTTAGAGTTAGTCTGTTGATGCCATAAAGCTAATGATAAATTTAACCAAAAAGAGGAGAAATTGATAGGCCATAAAGTCTACCTGGCTTCAGAAGGCTTCTGATAATTAAAATTTCATCTTGGCATTGCATCCCTTGAACTAATTACTCATTAAGCCTGTCCCTGTTGAATTATACTTCCTAGTAAACTCAACTAAAAACTCAATACTAAAATTAAATTCAATTAAACAGTTCTATTAAGCATCCAGGCTAAACGTTTTAGATATAATTCCATATCACATCATTGGAATCTAAGGGACTAAGCTTGTAGTTGATACTGATATCAGTGTAGCTATACATAAGACCCAGTTAACTCCTGCTTCTATACAGGCATACAAATAATAGCTAAGAACTCATCTTAACTTAAGGTGAATTGCGGGGAAGGTTCACATTTCTAAAATATTTGTGGCCAACTACAATTTGTGACCACGATTGAGCCCCAAATTTTTGTTACCAAGCAAGACAGTTGTTAAGTGAGTTATGTCCTATTTGATGACCTTTCTTGCCACAGTTGTTAAGTGAATTATTGCAGTTGTTAAGTTAGTAACATAATTGTTAAATAATCTGGACTTCCCTATTGACTTCTAGTCATAAGATCACAAAAGATGATCACATGAGCCAGGACACTGCAACCAGTTGCCAAGCAGCTGAATTTTGATCACATGACCTCAAAGAGGCTGTAATGGTCATAACTGTGAGAAAAATCATGGGTCTACTTTTTTAGACCCGTTGTATCTTTAAACAGTCACTAAATAAATAGTTGCAAGTCAGGAATTACCTGTATTCCTTTCCCTTAGAAAGGAAAGGTTTGAGCACGGAGCAGTTAATTTATTAGATGATCAAATGCATTTTATCAATAAAAAATAAAGTTTCCTATATTACATAAGGCTAATTATCTATGTTTATGCAATTATTACATGTATTCATATACAAATTCTTATTTCAAAAGCTCTAAACAGTTTGTAGAAATATACAGTTAAAACAGAATACAAAGATGATATCTATATAATAACAACATCATAAAAAGAAAATCAATAAAACTAGATGTGAAACAAAACTGGTAGCTGAGGGAGGTCAACAATAATGCATTAATTTTAAAAGAAGCTTTAGGCCTACCAGTCTGGCACAATCCGCATGATATCCAGAGAAGGTTCTTCTTTATACTGTCATCAACCAGCAATATGCAGTGACTGTCATGTATGAATATGTTAATGTGAAGCTTTTTATTTTGTTGCACAATACTTACATAACTACCCATTGAAAGTTATTTAAGGAAGATGATTGGAGTAATTAGGCTGAGGAGCCTTTATAATTCTGGCAGGTTGGACATGCTCTAGGTTCCTTCTGTAAACTATGTTAACTAATGGTATCTAGGACTTTTTCTGGTAGGGCACTGGTACCCTATAGAAATTAGATTGGTGTGCAGAAACAAGATAGAGTTACAGTTGATGGGACTGTCTACCTATTGCTTGCAAAAGGAGAAGGGGATTACAGAGGAAGAGATAGAAATAGCAATAACACTGAGAATTATATACCACTTCATAGTGCTTTACAGCCCTCTCTAAGCAGTTTACAGAGTCAGCATATTGCCCCCAACATTTTACCAACCTTGGAAGGATGGAAGGCTGAGTCAGTCTTGAGCTGGTCAGAATGCTGAACAGCCATTGTACTGCAGTATTGCAGGCTACAGCAGAAGTAGCCTGCAGTACTGCCTTCTAACCACTGAACCACCATAGCTTATAGTTAGATAGTGTCTTCAATGCAGTGGGTATGAATTTAGGCAGATTCTGGGAAACAGTGGAGGACAGGAGTGGCCTGGTCTGCTATGGTTGATGGGGTCACAATGAGTTGGACATGACTTGGTGACTGAACAACAATAACTTGTTCAGCAAAATCCCTGCCTTGACTTCTGGACCTTTTTCAGACTGATGGTGGAGACCTTGTGGGGCCTTTGGGACTAACGATATTAATGAGTCTGAATAATTTGGTATCATCCATAGGCCTTACTCTTATTTATTTTATAATAAATAAATAAAAGTATCAATCCAAATATTAGACCAATTAGAGTATTAGAAAACTGAAAAGGCAAGTTCAGTGTAACATAAGCTAATAATATGTTTTAAAGTGCTTAGTACAAGGAACTGACTAACCATACATACCATAAAAACAAACAAATAAGAAGTCTGTATAGTCCTACTGTCTCTCATAATTTGACAACAGTCTTAAATAACAAAATAATTCCATAGGGGGAAAAAATAGAACTGATTATCGTGAACACATTTCATAGGGCACCCATGCATCTGTAAATCAAATATGAAATTCTGTACATTTTCAAACTGGACTGATTTTGTGCATAGTAAAAATATCCTGCACTGATTAAGCATTTTGTATCATGTATGAGATAGCTGAACGCTGCTTCAAGGTAGCAGACATTCCACCTTGCAATCAGACTGTTTGCAAAGAGCTTACTACATAAAATAATTCAGAGGTTTTACATTTGCTTTAGTAACTATGAATGTCCATCTCTGACACCAGAACACTTTGTGACATTGGGCTGTATGGAATTTCTCTCATTTGTTGAAATGGTTACCATTCCCTTGTAGTAAACATGCTTGCTAAAACAGATCTCTACCGTAGAAAAAATTGTAATGGAACTTGCTTATAACAAAGATACTGGGGTAAATTTTATGTTTTAAACTTTTTAAATGGCTTGTAATTGTTTATGTATTGGTGTGAAGCAAGCATTGCCATCTTGATGTGACCCAGGGCTGCAGCCAAAGTTGATATAAGCATTCAGTGTATTGATCAGTTTTGAATAAAACCTGATGGAGTGACATGATAATAGAAAAGTGCAACTGAATTAAGCTATCATTCAGAAGCACATGCTAACAAGAGTGAAAGAAACCTATGCCTGTTGTGTGATAATCAGCATCTTGATTGTTGTATTTATCCATTAAATAAAAGATGTGTATGATCACTCCATGTTTGTTCTGGCATCTCACCTGTAATTGCTAACAGAAATACAATTATCAAATCTAAAATGCAAAATAAGAAATTCAAGTTTCAATTAAAATTCTAAGAGAAAAAAAATATTGAATGCCATTTCCATACAAAGAGAAACAAGCTTTGTTAAGATTCTAGCTGGCGAATTATGGTGGAGGTGGCTGAGATGTCAGCTGGGATAATTTTTGCTTTGTGACTCCTGTGGAAGCAGATAGGTGTCTCTGAGGGTGAAATCCACACTTTGCAGCCCCTGTCTCTTATGTTTGATTCAAGTTTCTCAATCAGAGGCCATACTTGTTTTGATGAAAATATGTTTTCTTCTCTGAAAAAGAGACAGCCTGTGTCCTATTATCTGGTCTGACTGTTTCACACAACTTTACATCAGTTTCTACCTTCCCCTTTCAAGGAAAGTGTAATGTAACGTAGTTGTTACTGATAGACATTAAGGCTGATTTCAGATCAAGAAGCAGTTGATCTGAATTTCCTTGTTATGCAAATGCTGTTCTACTATAAATTAATAAAATGGTATAAAGCAACTGTATATTTCATAATTTTATAATCTCGTAGAAAATGAGAAAGAAAAAAAACACAAGGCTAGGTTACTTTTTTTGTAATATATTGGAGTGTTAATGTCTGAAACTATTTTTAAAAATATTGATTACGAACATTGATGCATAGCAGGATTAAAAACACCTTAGGCAAGCAATTATCCACTTCATTTCTATGCTGGTACAGAAAATAGCACATTTTCCCTGAAGTAACATAATTCCTGCAGAGAAAATTAAGTGGTACCTCATACACTAAACATCAAACAGAAATACCTGAATTCAAAAATCATAAGTTGTGCAAGCAGTATTCAGAACTGGCCAAAAATTGGGTAACCAAATTGCATTTCTAAATATGGAGAAACCAAAGCATTTAAAATAAGGCTTTTGAAGTCAGGTAACAGACGCTACACCTTTCCGAAGGATGGAGGAAAGGAAACATCTTCATCAACTAGTTTCAGTTCACACTCTGTTGCAACTGTCTGAGATGCTGGATGGGGGTCATAGATAGCAAAGGATCAAGCTATCTGTGATGGAATGTAGAGAGGAGTTGGATCCCCAGCAAGGAGGGGTTGCATTCTAGAGAAGTAAGAGGCAATTCAGCCCAGATATCATGTGTGAAAGAAGAAGGGTGAAGACCAGTGGTGGGATTCAAATTTTTTAACTACCGGTTCTGTGGGCGTGGCTTGGTGGGTGTGGCAGGGGAAGGATACTGTAAAATCTCCAGTCAGAGGTGGTATTTGCTGGTTTTCCGAACTCAAAATTTCCACTACCAGTTCTCCAGAACTGGTCAGAACCTGCTGAATACCACCTTTGGTGAAGACAGCCCCTCCCTAATAATTGATAGACTAGATGCTGATATTAGAGTCCTCAATGTGAGAAAATAGGTGTGAAACAATAAAGAACTCAGCCTGAAAGAATCGCCATGTGTTATTCTTGGCATGACACAATCTCTGTCTAACTTCTGTTTTTGTGATCATCTTCTTATAGCAAATATAATTAGGGTCATATAGGAGAAGAACAGACAGAGCTGGGAGTTAAATGTGTCATCAGCTTAGAGTCCCTACATTGCCACAAATGAACCAACTTCAGCCCTCCTTGAACTCCTTTGACCTTTATCGAGCACCAATTTAGGGCTGACCATTAGTTGAATAGCCTCTTGTGTATAGGGTTGAATAAATCTTCTTTGCTGTTAACTTAACATATGATCCTGATTCTTTAAAGCTCAAATACTTTGGACAACAAATGAGAAGACTGGACTCATTGAAAAAAGATCCTGATGTTGGTAAAGATTGAAGCAAAAGGAGAAGGGAACAGCAGAGGATAAGATGGTTAGATAGTGTCTAGGGCAATAGGCATGAATTTGGGCAAACTCCCAGGGACAGTGTAGAACTAGGACAGCAGGGGAGGGGGCTGCAAAGAGTCAGACACAACTTACTGACTGAACCTGATTCTTTGTGCCTGGCAGTCCATATATATGGAGTGGTACAGCTTTATTAAAAAGAGACTGAGTACCATCACCTTGAGGATTCAAAGGACTTACAAATTGCATTTTCTTCTTTTCTGTATTAAGCTTCAATATATTAGTCTCCCAATTCATTACTGACCCAGATAGTGATCAGTCCCATCCAGGACTTAGTGTTCTATGTCGCTGATGAAAATGAGACACAGAGAGAAGGTATGTCATATGTATATTGCTATTACTTTTTTTCTAATGCTATCTTCAAAACAACTACATGTGGAGGGGTTTTTTCAATTATTAATATCATGAGCTACTGACAGCTACCGGTAGGTGTGATTGTGATTAAATAGATGATTAAATTGCTTTTTGAAATATGATAGCTCCACTTCTTGACTCATTCTTTACAAAGCCAATAATGTTCTTCTCACTACAGGGACATATGCAGGAATACCAACCTATATGTTCCTTTTAATATTTGACTATTATCTGAATGGGCATTTCCCCCAGCAGTAACACTTTATACTGTTCTGATGAAGTTGACATATTTTGAAATAGTTACAAAGAGAGAGAGGGAGGGAGAGAGAAAGAGAGAGATTTAAAGCAACATGTCATCTAAAATATGTTAATATATGTATTTAGGTATTTAAATTTGAATTCATTGTTTTAAAAAAACAGAGACTAATGTAGAAATAGGATATAACAGGCAAATGGGCGAGCCTGAACAGAAACAAACTAATTCATCATCTGTGAATAAAAAAACCAAAGCTACAATTAAAATAAATGTCTACATTCACCCCTAGAACACAGAACATAGGCTATCAGAGTGGGAAGGGACCTTGGAGGTCTTCTAGTTGAACTCTCTGCTCAAACAGGACACCCTGTACCATTTCAGAGAGCTGGCTGTCCAGTCTCTTCTTCTTCTACAGTGATGGAGCACTCACAACTTCAAAAGGCAAATTGTTCCACTGGTTGATCGTTTTTGCTGTCAGGAATTTTCTGCTAAATTCTAGGTTGGATCTATGCTTGATTAGTTTCATCCATCCATCTAGATTTTCAACCTGTTTTTACTAAAATATCAAATTGTTGAATGATCTAAAGTTGTATGAAAAAGGTAATTCCAAGGAAATACGGGCTTGCTCATTTCATCGGTTGATTCTTCCTTAAAGCAAAGGAAGGTGGCAGCAATGCTAAACCAGGAATAGTTGCAGTTCCATTAATCCAGACTGCTGCATATCTGTAACCAGGATCTTCATCCTGCAGGTTGAATGTCCTAGAGTCCTAGACATTCTAAAGAATTACAGTGACAAAATTGTACATAGCTGGATTTTCCAAGATGTTTTATCTAAATTTTATTTTCAAAGAAGGGACTTTGTACAATTTAGTGCATCTAGTGCTGCATTGCCTTACACTTCATACTTACATATTAAACAAATAATGTAGACAAATGTTTCTTCCCTATCCTACCAAATCATTGGTGATAGGAAAACATTGTTAGAAAAAGGTTTTCATTTTTTCAATTCTCTTTCTCACAGTCTCAGTCTCTGTCTCTATCTCTCTTTTTGCACATATATACAATCTTCCTCTCTGTGTTGATGTTCAGCATTGGGATGGTAACAATATATTTTCTTCAAAACCTTCAGGGAGAAGAGCATAGCTGTAGTTTCTTTTAACATAAAGCATCAAAATGGATGCCACTTTTATATTATTCATTGCAACCTTTTCAGGAAATGAATTGCTATTTCCAGTAGCTAATAGACAAAAAAGACAGATATATGGGCCACAGTGTACAGGAACTGTTGAAGCTGAGAATGGCAGTATCATTTCCTGATATCATTTTCATTGACAGATCCAGTCAAGCAAATTTTCAATTAAATGAAATTATGTATAACTGCTTTTGAACTCAAAGCAAGTGGACAATGGACTTAAATCTTAAAGTCTTTCCTTGTCACATGTGGTTTGACAATTCTCACTGAATCTAACTGGGCTGTGCAATAGACTGCGGAGTTCATTATATTACGATCTCATCCTCCTCTTAGAAACTCAAAGCAGAAGTCACCTTCTGGGATGGTTGGCTATAAGAAATAGACACCAGTGGAGAGAAGGAAAAGGAAAAGAGTTCCTTTGTCCTTTCCACTTATTACCTGGATAGAAATAAGATGGTCCCTCTTCAATTCAATGTCCAATGTCCACCTCCTGAGGCAGAAGTCATTTGGTTGGTATCTTTGAGCCGATCAGACTTTGGAAGATGGAAAGATAGGTTTGAGGAACAGCATACTTTACTAATTTTTTAAAAAGTATTTTTGGAACAAGTTACAAAAGAGCACCAAGTATTTTTCAGTAATTTAAAGTAGAAGACATTTGACTGATTTTGCAAAACCAATAGATGCATCCACTCTTATTTCATCCCATTGTTCAGGGGCCCTCGATTCACGATCACGATTGGGACCAAAATTTCCATTGCTAAGCAAGGCAGTTGTTAAGTGAGTTGTGCCCAATTTTATGAACTTTTTGGTCATGGTTGTTAAGTGAATGACTGCAGTTGTTAAGTGGATTGCATGGCTGTTAAGCAAATCTGGCTATTCCCATTGACTTTGCTTGTTGGAAGCCAGTGAGGAAGGTCACCAATGGACATCACATGACTCTGGAATGCTGCAATAATCATAAATAGAACTCGGCTCCCAAGTACCCAAATTTTGATCATGTGAACCATGGGGATGCTGCAATGATTGTAAATGTGAACCCTGGTTGTAACTTGTTTCAGTGCTGTTGTAATTTTGGATGGTTGCTAAACTAATGGTTTTAAGTTGGGGACTACCTGATCTTAGATTAAACTGTCAAAACCACAAACCTAACTAGGCTAATTTACTTTTTATCTTCCAGACTGATATCAAGTGTAGCTTGAAGTATACTAGCAGTATCTACTTATAAAGTAAGATTGATCGTGGTACTTTGACATTGCAATGTGCTGAACTAAAGTGCTGATTTTTCTACTTGTTATTATGTGTTCGGAAATGCAATTGAAAAGATGAAAATTTAAATGTCATCTGTAGGAATTAAAGGCACTGAAATTAAATGAGCTTTCCTTCCTGCACTATATGTAGGCCCTGCTGTAATGCAGTAAAATGAAAGAGGCGTTCACACTGGGCCAGTGGCATTTATCCTTGGCTTTTAGAAAGTGATGATTCAGACAAAGCTGACTCACCTGATCTTGCTATATTAAGCTACACCATTTGTTCCACTGGGATTGGACTTCTGTAGCAAACTCTGTATAAAGCTATCTTTGAAAACAGGAGAGAAATAACACAGTTAAGATTCTACCAAGGCCAAACAGTGGGATTGTAACATTTCTTTCTTGTACTAATTACTGCCTACCAGTTTGTTTCCCGATGCAGTTATGAGAATACAATACTTCCATCCAGATATTTAAAAGACTTGAGAGTGAACCATTTATATCTTCCATGTGGATTTGCCCATCTTTTAACATCAGAAATCCTGTAATATAATCCCATTGTGCATGTCTTAATTTCTGATTGAGAGAATGTAGACAGGGCTGTTTCTGTGTATGAAACTCACTAACATAAAGATTTAAGTTTGATAATCACTTTGGGAGTAACTAAAATATTTACATTAATATTACATCCCTTGTTTTCTAATTCCTTAATAGAAGACAAATGGATTAGAGATGATGAGTTTCCAGCCATTTGTCTGGAATGGTATAGGGCCATGATGGCGAACCTATGGCACATGTGCCGGAAGTGACACCCAGAGCCATCTCTGCTGGCACGCAAGTCGTCACCCCAGATCAGGTCCACTGCACATGCATGCATGCCTCCCGCTAGCCAGGTGATTGTTGGGTATCTGCCGCGCATGTGCAGAGGTGCAGGGTGGTGGTTACACACGCATGTGCAGGGGGGTGGGGGGGTCACATGCACATGGCATTATGGGTGTTGGCTCACCCGTACTTTCGGCACACAAGGACGAAAAGTTTAGCCATCACTGGTATAGGGTCTCCTGTTAGAGTGGGGATTTGGACTAGGAGACCTCCAAAGTCCCTTCTGACTTTGCTATCCTGTCTATGTGCAGGGAACAATTTTATTTTGTAAAAAAAAAAAAAGCCCTGATATTCTTATGGACTAGAAGAAGGATGACACTGCTGCTGGAAAAAGGATATCCGTTTGAAAAAAAAACGCAGGATACATTTAATAGTCCCTTCCATGTGCATATTAACCATAGACAGAGAGTATCAGTACCAAGCTTCCCACCTGCCAGCTTTTTGCTTATAGAGGAATCTTGAGATATCTGAAGTCTAACCTCCCTCATGGATTGGACCAGACACCAGCGTGTGTAGCTCTCAAACTGGCAGGGGCTTGAGCAGGATGTCAGTGGATAGCCTCTGTCCAAGGAGAGTGGTAGGCTTTATAGGAGCAGAACTAACCATTTTTAGTACGTTGACGTTTTAGAACTTGGAACTGCAGTCTGCCAAGATCCCTGAAACAGATCTTTGTTCCTCAGCCTGGAAGAATCAGATGGATTCAACATATCAGGTGGATTCCAAATCCAACCTAGTCATGGAGAACTGTGTCTTCCAAAACCTAGGAAGTGTACAAAGCAGACAAAGCAATGGCAAAAAGTCTTGGATATTTTCCTTTTCTTGCAGCTGTTGGCAGATCAATATTACATTGATTTTTAAGGATCAGAACTAAGTGTACAACCTGGAAATGAAAGATAATTATTCTCTCTATCTTTCCCTCATTGAATTTAATGTGTTACTTTCACTCTTTGCCTTTCTCTTATTGAATGGAATACATAAAATTCACCATAGATTATCTGCTTCTTATCTGATTGTCTTGTATGGCATTAGACTCAAGTATTCTTGGTGACACATTCCCCATAAAGTGTCAACCTCTAGTTAGTCAATTGCCCATTAGCTTCTATATTATTTAATAAATTGTATTGATTATTCAGTAATTGTACTTTTATTTTTGGACTTAAGAGCACATAAGCCTGTTTAATAGACTATAGTCTTAATAACATATAGCCTATGGAATGAAACTAATCACAATTATTCCAGGTACTTTAAAGATTTAACAATTAAGGCAACTAGAACAAGGAAAATCTGTCCCTTTGCTATTTATATTACCACCATTACATAATGTGCTGGTATAGATTTTACCTGTTTACCAGGCAACAGATGTAATGTTTCCCAACAGAAGGAGGAAAATGGAGAAAGGAGCAGATGGTAACAGCATCACTGGCCATAGCCTTTCAAAGATTATCAAATTAAAACTTTTAAAATAAAATATGTGAGGCATTATGATTGGAAAGTAACCAGATTAACTTTTTAAGAAAAGTTTAAATACAAATGGAATTTGGTTTTTTTTTTAACTGATCCCATTATTTTCTTTATTATAGTATTTCTGTTTGCTATTTAAACTACAAAGTGACCTAAGCCTCTCCAAAGTTGCATGACTGAAGACCTAAGGACTGTTGAGGCCAACAAAATGAAAACCTTCTTCCAAGACATTTTTTTTCTCTTTACTTTGTAAACATGATAAGGAGCAGGTTTATAAAATCCTACCAGTCCTGCAAGAACTATTTCTGCCTTTAAACAAAGTCCCCTTAATCTTTTCAAGCTGTAAAGCAGGGTGTTGGACTAGAAGACTTCCAAGGTCTTCCAACTCTGTTATTCTGTTCTGTTCTGTTCTGTTCTGTTCTCTTCTCTTCTCTTCTCTTCTGTTTTACTTTTTCATTATCTTTGTAACTGCATGTTGTTGCTAAATGAGGCGGTCATTAGAAGGACAGCCTGTAACCTAATTAAGGGTATTGCTACCTCTAAAATCCCCCCCCCCCAACAATGAAATGACTCCTTACACCAGGGATGTCAAACTTGTGGCCCATGGGCTGGATGTGTCATGCACTGGCCACACCCACTCTTGGTTTAGTGAAGGGGGAAAAAGTCATGATACGTCACGTGATGACAGTGTGATGCCACAGGTGTGACACCCCTGCCTTACACAACCAGAGCTTATATAATTTCTTCTATACTGTGTGAGAAAAGGGTAACTAGGCTGTAAAGTTAGTACAGACCTCTGCTTAATTGAAGGCCTCAAATTAAGTATATATTATTAGTGCCGGCTGAGCTGATTTTGCAAGCATGGTGAAATATTTGCAATCTGCTGAGCTGAATTTGCAAGCACAGCAAAATATCTGCTATCTGCTACTTCTGCAAAAACATATATATTTGCTGGACAGTCAAAAATAGAGCTATTTTGGATCACAAATGTCTGGGACATTGAGAAAAAAGGGAACTGAAAAGAGCAGATGGTAAGCGAGTTGGCATATACCTACAAGTGGGTGTTAATTGACAGTCAGTATGAGGGAACAAGGAAGTACATCCAATAAGATTACATACCACTGGGTTGGCTTCAGAAGAAGAAGTATATAAAAGAAGGGGTAAATCTCAAATCAGGACCACTGATAGTAGCTATCCTTTCTGGAGTTAGCTACTGTCTCTGGACCTCATTGCAATGGGTTATTGATATAAGGTATGTTATGGTGGCTTTTCATGTTCCAAATTGCTCATGAAATAAATCTCTTATTCTTAAAGTAAGATTTATTGCTTGTGGTTTGTCTGTGTTCCTCTTTTATTGAAATATTTTATAACAACTGGAATAAAGTTTGTTTGTGTGCTATGCTGATTCCATATGTTTGTAATAGCCTAAAGTCCTTGGAAACATCCTAAGTAAACCAAAAGAGCCAACAGCCCCAAAAGAAAAAACAGGAGTCATCTACAACATAGAGTGTAAAGACTGCAACAGCCACTACATAGGACAAACAGGCAGAAGACTAGCAGAATGCATCTGTGAACAACAATATCAGTCAGAAGCCATGATGAAAACTAATTTCTCAATATATGGACAGATTTAACCATAGTTTCAACTGGGAAACTGTAATCATCCTAGACCAGTGATCAGTAAACCAGGGCTCACAAGCCACATGTGGCTTTTTGGCCCCTTGAGTGTAGTTGTTCAGAGTGTTATTCAGCCAAGGCCCCCACTGCACTTTCCTACCACCTGGCTTCATCCGGACCTTTGTGGAGCTCTGGCTGCTGTGGCATAAAGCCTGGGCCTCTTGTAGCTGGCCAAGCAGTGGCGATTGCTTGTGCCGCACTGCCAAGGCCCCGGCTGCACTTTCCCACCACCCGGCTTCGTCCTGCCCTTTGTGGAGCCTCCAGAGGCCATGGCCTCCAGCCCAGGGCCTTACGTGGCCAGCCAAGCAGCCATGATGGCTTGTGCCGTGTTGCCAAAGGCCCCAGATCTTCTTCCTGCCGTCCAGTCTCACCCTGAGTTTCTGAGCCGCTGCAATCATTTCTAAGTTGCTGCAATTGTTTCCAAGCTGTCGTGATCACTCCCCATCCTCTCAAGAGCTTCTAAAAGCCCTCAGAGGTCCTTGCTGATCAGGCTAGAGCCCATAGGCTCCAGCCTAGCCAGCCTTGTTAAAATAACCCACTTTCCTCCCACCTCCAGCCTCCAGCAAGCACCTACCTCCTTCAGACGCTTTCTCCGATTCCCAAACTGTTGCTGTAAACTTGTCTTCGGCCTTGCTTGTGCTGCATCCAATTTCTAGGTGAGCAACTGATTCTGCCTGCCTGCTTTCTTCAATTGGGTAAGTAAGTGGCTTTTTTTCTTATTTAAATCAGGGCAGGGGTCTTTAAGACTTGTGGACTTCAACTCCCAGAATTCCCGAGTTACCATGACTGGAGGAGGGCTCCTGGGAGTTGAAGTCCACAAGTCTTAAAGCTCTCCAGTTTGAAGACCCCGATTTAAAAAAACAGTAAGTGTGTTAATTTTTTTCCTAAAAAAATAGTCATATAAAATTTGGGAAATTTTAGCTGCTTTTCTATTTTTAGAAAGCAGTTGCTTTGTGAGGTTGTCATTGTGTGTGTATGGAAGTTCTTTTAAATTGTGTGAAATGTTATGTGCCTATAAATTAAAGCTATATTTTTAGATTTTAGATTTTTCCAGCTGTATCTGCTTTGTGAGTGTGTGTGTGTGTAGTTTTCAGTTGTGTAGGGAGTGTGTTTTCAGTTGTGTAGTTTTGTGGGTCTGCTGGCAATCCAGTCATGTAACACGGGAGATGCGGTGCAGGCGGGCCACGGGATATGCAGTGCGGGGTAGGCGCATGCGATTCATGCATGAGTTGAGTGAACCAGTCAGTCAGCAGTCTCATTGTGCAGTGGTTAGTGCTAGTCGCCTCCACAAATCGCACATGGGTGACAAAAGTACCTACTTGAACCATAAAGTTACCTGTATTTTTTCAACCAGCTGCAAATCCTACAGGTATTTTTTTCATCAATTTAAGAATTGTAATTATTTTGTGTTGGTGGCTCTCAGAATAAATTTCAATCATTGTACTGTTGATATTTGGCTCTGCTGACTAATGAGTTTGCCGACCACTGTCCTAGACCAAGCCAAGTCTCAAAATGCTACAGAATTTCTGGAAGCCTGGCATTCTGGCAAATTGGCCATCAATGGACCCAGACATAAATAACAACTACATACTGTGCAAAAGAGACAAGCAACAAGCCAAAAGGGGAACAAAAAGATCAAAATAACTCCTCATCAGCAATCAACACCAATATGTCCATAGATTAAGAGCAAGATTAACATCAGGCCAACAATCAAGAGGTAAATAATACCCTGATCAAGGAAGTCCAAAACAAGCTAACAGTAAACAGCTCAACTAAAGAACCTCCTAAATGACTCACGCCAACACTTAAAAAACAAGTCACTAGAACAGGCCCATCAAACTGGTGGCCCATGGGCCAGAGGCATCATGTGCTCACCCCACCTCCATAAAGGCAAAAAATGTCACAATATGTCACATGACACCCGTGCACTAGAATATAAATTGACAGCAAACTCCACTCCTTGCTAACATTGATGATGCTACCTAGTTTGGGTAATGAAACAAGAAAGTGCAAGAAAACAACTAAGTTCAGAGAGTACCAAGGAGCTCTCTTATTGACCGCAGATCAAAACCCTAGAATTTCTTGACTCACAATTTGAAATCAAATGTCCTTCCTTTCTATTGTTTCTGTTCTATTTTCTGAAAGTTGGAACTCAACATTTATTACTTCTAGGAGGGGCATGAACTTCCTCCCCAGAGTTGGACTTCCCATCCACAATGCAGTCATTGTCATACTATTCCAGGAGCACTCCTTGGTTAAGAATACATAAGATCACAGAAGTCCAGATATCCAATAACTTTAGTTTTAAAAATTACTGCATATGGATTAATGACCATTTAAACAAAGGGCAGAGCGCCATATGGGTGACAATACTAGCATTTATAAATAAGTCAACTCTTAGGAAATGAAAACTTTTGGAAGCCAACATGTGAATGAATATGAGTTATCCATTTACTTAAGCTATTTCTCTTCCATCTTGTTGAAAAAGGCATATGCTACTTTTAAATTCTAGCATTTAGCTGTCTCATTGGATTTATTCAGTGTTCACAAACTTTGACATCAGTCAAATTTTAATGCCAGAACTAAAGGCTAAATTACTCATTTATCTTTAAAATTAACTCATTATCATAGTGTTGGAGAATAGCACATTGATCTAACAACAGAACTGTCAAGAGGATCAAAGTTTATGGCCTTTTTCAGATAATTTATTCACAATTCTTTCCTATAAGTTTACAAAATATGAAGTTCCATTGAGTTTGAATAGGACGATTCAGGGGAAAAAAAAGAAAACATGAAAAATGAGATCAAAGATATAGTAAAAGTCATGTAATTTAAAGACTTTCTTCTTTGCCTAGCATCACCTTGATTAGTTACTTATAATTGATCCATTTGGTCCAATCCAGACTGAATTATATGATAGTATTACATTTGTAATTCCACATCTTCTATCAAAATTGCACAATTATTTATCATCAAATGTTTCTGAAGCTTATTAACTAAAGAGATAATGAAAATAGAAATCAATAAGGTCATTAAAATAAACAGCATATAAAAGCATTATTTAATTGTCTTCCTATGAAGGATTTTCCGTGAATGGGGTTCCACTGAAAGAAGGCCATCCCTTTGGTATTCAATTACAGGAAAGTTTCCATAGATAACTGAAGGACCTGTGCAGGATACATAAGACAAAAGACATTACATTGAGTTACATCAAGTGGCTCTGGTCCCAAGTCTTAAAAACCAGCAGCTAAGATTTAGGTGTAGGGATCAACAGAGATTGCGTATCTGGCACTCAACATTTAAAATCTATTAACTCTACTAAGGGGTAACCAAATTTCTAAACCATCTTCAAAGATACTACTAGAGCAAACCTCTGAAAAAAATAGTATTGATATTAATATTGCTGCTAAACTTTAAACTATAAGTATCTTATTTCATTTTTAATGATTAAGAAATAGACACATGCATTTTTTGTTTTAGATTTTGTATAAATATTATAAAGAGCCAACTGGGCAATACAAGTTTAATGAAAAAGCCATCTTTGCTGAAAGTTATGCCTTGGCTGTGAGTTGCTTCTTTGACACTATTTTGAAAGCTCAGAAGATCTGTAGAAGATCCTTTGAAGACATACTCATTGTCAGAAGGATACCTTTTTTTTCTTATGAGACTGTCAGGCCCTGAAACCTATTCCCCCTAGGAGTTGCATTTGATCCCTATTCTAAATATTCAGATAATCTTCAAGTTTATCCTTTTTTTAAAAAGGGGTGTGCATTTATTTGTAACTTGTTTTAGAATTAATTCAGAATATTTGTTTCAAAAAAGCTTTTCTGAGAATAAAAATAGAAATCATTCTATAACAATTCATTAAACAAAGGAAATAGCAATACTGCTGCTAATTTTGAACACAAAATAATTAATCTTCCTTAAATTTATCTGCCCTCCCTTTACCACTGACCCAGATAAATGCTATGGAGATATTCAGCTTCTTGTCATTTCTCCCCCAAATAAGAGTATACAATAATCTGGGTTTTAACTAGATGATACTGAATTTTACCTGGTATGTTAAACCATGTTATCCAATTCATAACTGGTAAATGTTTTGTGAAGTAAATCTGCTTTTGGTTTACCTTCATTATAATCAGCCCAGTTTCTGTTATTGTTTTTAACAATCCATGATATGTTGCTATGGTAGTCGAGTTCTCCTCAATATTCACTCTTGTTTTATGGATTATTGTTCTTCACTTCAAAGTCCAGCTGGAAGTGATATCTATCTGCTGAAGGTGATATGTGCATTTAATTCAAGTGTAATGACAGCTTTCTTTCACACCGCATTTATTGTAGTTTAACCCACTTCAACTCCCTCCATGAAAGAGCACATTGTGAATGTAGCTGCAATGCAGACACAGCAACTCTCTTTCCACTTGCACAGTAGGAACATCTGTGAATGCAGTTTCAATGTTCTGGCCAAGCATAAAATCTGTGAATCTGTGAAACATTTAAAAGGCAAGACCTAGAGAGTTTCATTAACAATCCACCGCAAACGTCAAGTGACACTTCGTGTATTTGAACATGATTTGTAAGCTGGGTGCTAGAGAGGTGTAAAATTATTCCATAAATTATCTGTGAAAGTGGTAAAATCTACGACTCCTTTGCTCTTGCGTATTTTTAGATCTCAAATTTTCAACAGAGAAAAAAAAATCTTCAGCATCAGAATCCTAACACTGAGGCAAACTAAAGGGAGAACTGAAAAACAGTTTAAATAATGCTGGACGTGATCATGATTTTTACCACGTGATCTCCAAAGATGAAGAAAAAGCTACAAGACCAGATTGACAGTGATGCTAAGCAGTGGTAGAGTTGAAATAATTTAACAATTGGTTCTCTGCCCTAATGATTTCTTCTAACAACCAGTTCACCAAACTGCTCAGAAAGTTAACAACTGGTTCTCCTGAAATGTTGTGAACTGGCTGAATCCCACCACTGATGCTAAGCTTGCTTTAAGTATGATCTCCATGAAAGTTAGATTTGATGGAGAAAGAGCAATGGCCAAAATAATATTGCTTCATGGACTTGGTGATATTGAATTCTCTCAACTTTAATGTTATGTATATATGTACAATACTCTCAGGTCAGATAAAAAAGGAATGATACTTACATATCTATCCATGGGGATATTTTGAATAGTGATTGTCTGTGCAGGAAGGGAAACAAAGAGATTTTATTGTTTGCATTAGGAAATTGTAAGATGTGACTACGACTGAGGGATATCCAGCAGATAAATAGAGAACTCTTACAAGACTCAGATGAAATGAAGATGGCAGGAGATTTTATTGGAATGTCCTGTTTCTTTTTCACTATCCACTCCTGGCTATACATCATTTTAAACTGATAAATAATGTAGTCATTTATTAGAAGGATGAAATAATGGTGTGGGAAGAAATAACTTTTCTCTTCCCTCTACAACCATATTTCTGAATTGCATATGAGGGGAAAATATAACTTAGCAGGTGGTGAAAGGTATTCATACTGATTACAGGGATGAAGGCAAAGATATTCTGAAACTTGGATGTCAGCATTAGCCAGAAAATATATTTTTTTGCGGGCGGGGGGAGTTGATTCTCATTTTAGGTGAGGTTTAATAAATGTTTGACTTAGTGACAAGACCTCAGCAGAATTTTCCAAACACTTAATTCAGCATGCTTTGACTAAATTCTAGGTCCATTCTATATTTTTCCAGCTTATAACAATGCATGGTTAGGTACAAATCTTCACTGAATAGTAGTAAGATTCTACAGAAGAACCTTTGTCAACATAATAATGAAACTCCTTTTATAGTTTAATTTTAGTATTTTTTTTCTTCCAACCATCCTATGCCTTAATAGACCTAGTCATGTCCATTCTTGAAGATTGGATGTGTTGTTGATACTGATATTATGGTCTGAGAAAGCTAGCTTAACTATTGCACTACCCTCCTCTTCATTCTACAAGTCACACAGAAGGTCTACATGTCTGGAAGAAACAGGAATTATCCTTCATTCTTCAACACTTTGTAAGAAGATCAGCCTCTAAGCTTATCCACATGAAGTTCCCAATTTTCATATTCCATCTTGAGACTATAGAACTCCTTATTTTGAAAGCAGATCTTTCAGTTCAAACTTGACAATACAGAGCCTAAGAGAATCTCTACACAATGAAAGAATATATTTTTTCCTGACAGTTAAAATATTTCTGACAGTTAGAGCACTTAATCAGTAGAATAACTTGCCTCCAGAAGTTGTGAATGTTCCAAAACTGGAAGTTTTTAAGAAGAGATTGGACAACTATTCGTTTAAACTGGATAGAGTTTCCTGCCTGAGCAGGAGGTTGGACTAGAAGCCCTCCAAATCTGTTATTCTGTTATTTCTATTATAATATATAATGAATCCAAAAGGTTGTCCCCTTTTCACACATCCTCATCTACCTATTGCTTAAATGTGGGACCTGGCCTAGATTTTCTTTTTGTGGGGAGTTTATATCAATATATTTGCAGATAGTCTTCTCACTACATTTTAGAAATTTGGATAAATTGGAACATGATTATTGAGTGGTCACAAGTCTATTGGCTTGATAGCCGCAATCAGGAAAAGCAAATGCTGTTGTATCTCTCATACGAACAAAGGACGCGAGGCAGTGACTTGGTTCAGCTCTTTATTCGGGGTAAAACACAAGTGGGGAAATGGGGAAAGAGATGCGGCTTAAAAGCATTTTTCGCCGGGTGCTGCGGCCAATCGGGTCGTTTTGAATCGCCCGCGATCGGCTCAGCCAATCGCGGCCGATTCCTAGCGACCAATCAGTGTTGCGCACTCAGCCAATCCGGTGGCCGTGCGCTTTGGCCAATCAGGGCTGCCGGATTTCGAGTATGCAAATGTTCGTACAGAACACCCCTCTCCTCTTGGATCGGTCCTACGTGACGTAGTCCCGTAAGTAGGCGGGGGTCCGTACTTCCCGACTGGACCTGCGCAGGTCAGTTGTTTCTTGGTTGTCAGTCGGTTCGGTTGGGCTTCCTGTTGCTCTTCGCCTCGTTGATGGACCCGCCTGGAAGGGTGAGTCAGGCCTCTCGCCGCGGCTCCCTCCTGGTCTCCCCGGGTTGGTCGAGCTGCTGGCTTCGCTGCTCCCGCTCGGGCTTTCCGGGCTGGTTGAGCTGGCTTGGCTGCTCCCGCTCGGGCTTCCAGGGCCGGTTGAGCTGGCTCGGCTGCTCCTTCCAGGTGAGGCTTCGAGTGGGTCGCTCTCCGGTTCTTCAGGTGGTGAGTACTGCTGGTTCCTTTTTGGGTGGGTTTGTTCTTTTTGTTCTTTGGGGCCCTCCCCTCTTGGTTGGTGTTTTGCCGGTTCCTTTCAGTGTCTGGTGTTTGCGTGTCGGTTGTATTTCCCGCGGTGGTTCTTGATCTCAGTTGGTCGATGTGGCGTTTCCACGCTCGTCCGTCGGTAGTTTGAAGGCGATGTACGAGTGTGGGCCTGTTGCTTGGGTGATCGTTGCCGGTATCCAGAGGGGGTCCCCGGTAAGGTTTTTTGCGTAGACCCTGTCTCCTGGTGCGAATGTTCTGCGTTTGCTGGTGGAGTCAGGGGGTTTCTCTGGGTTGTATGTGGGGTGCAGGCGGTCGAGCGGTGATCGCAGTTTCCTCCCCATTAGTAGCTCCGCTGGGCTCTTGTTCGTTGTAGTGCTCGGGGTTATGTGCTGTATTAGCAGCATCCGGTTTATTTTGTCTTGTATGTCCCCGGTTTCGATCTTTTGAATGGTCTTCTTCGTGAATTGGACCATTTTCTCCACCCTTCCGTTCGCCGCCGGGTGCGCCGGTGCCGTTAATGCGTGCCGGATCCCTCGTTCTGCCAGGAATTTCTCGAAGGGCAGCGCGGTGAACTGGGGGCCGTTGTCTGACACGATGACATCGGGAAGGCCGTGGGTTGCGAAAAGCTTACTGAGTTCTCTGATGACGGCGTCTGTGGTTGTTGTCTTCATGTTGCTTACCTCCAGCCAATTGGAGTAAGCGTCTACGGTTACCAGAAAGGTGTGTCCTCTGGTTGGTCCCGCGAAATCTACGTGGATCCGGGACCATGGCCCCCTGGGGGTTTCCCATTCTAGGATCGGGGCGGCGGGGGGGTTTGGTCTTGATTCCTGGCACTGCTTGCAGGAGGCCACCCAGGCTTCGATCTCCTTGTCCATCCCTGGCCACCAGGCGTGACTTCTGGCCAGGGCTTTTGTTCTAACGATGCCAGGGTGCCCTTCGTGCAGCATGCTCAGGACTTTTTTTTGCAGTTTTTCTGGAACTATGACTCTGTCCCCCCACAGTAGACAGCCTTTTTGCGTTGATAGCTCTGTTTGTTGGCTCCGGTAAGCTTTGAACTCGTTGTCCACGTCCTTTTCCGGCCACCCTTTTCCCACCCATCTTAGGACCTGCGCCAGACGTTTGTCTTTATTGGTTGCTAGGGCAATGTCTGACGCGGTCAGGGGTAGGTTGGGTAAAGTCTCGATGCTCAGGGTAGATGTGGTGGGTGCCGGGTCAGCGTCCAGGGTTGGCAATGGTGTGCGGCTGAGGGCATCCGCGTGCGGGATTGACTTACCGGGGCGGTGGATTAGCCGGTAATTGTAGGCGGCGAGAAATTCGGACCACCTTGTCATCCTTGGGGAGAGGATGATTGGGGTAGCCCGGTCTCCCGCCAGTATTCCCAGCAGCGGCTTGTGGTCCGTGATTATGGAGAAAGTCCTGCCGTAAAGGTATTCATGGAATTTCTTTACAGCTGCGACGATTGCTAGAGCCTCTTTGTCCAATTGGCTGTAGTTTCTTTCGGGTTTTGAAAGGGTCCTCAAGAAAAAGGCGATGGGGGCTTCTTTTCCGTCGGCGAGGGTGTGGCTGAGGACGGCTCCTACACCGAAGGGTGATGCATCGCATGTTACCGTGATGGGGAGTGTCTCGCTGTACTGGATGAGGACAGCGTCCGATGTGAGAAGGTCCTTGGTTTTGTTGAACGCGTCCTCTTCTTGTCTTCCCCACGTCCAGGTGGCTGCCTTGTCGAGCAGCCTATGCAACGGTTCCGCTACGGTTGCCTTTTGGGGCAGGAAAACATTGTAGAAATTAATCAACCCCAGGAACGCTTGTAACTCAGTTTTGTTACTGGGTCTTGGGGCTTCCTTGATGGCTTTGATTTTGCCCTCCGTGGGGTGGATTCCGTGCTGATCTAGGAGATATCCCAGGAATTCAATCCGTGCCGTGCGCAGTTGGCATTTCTCCCTCTTAACTTTTAGCCCTGCACTTTGGAATCTTTGCAGTACCTCCCTTAGGCGGCCTTCCAATTGTTTCTGGTCGGCCGCGGCTACCAGCACATCGTCAAAATAGGGTACTACCCCTCTTATGCCCCGGAGGAGCCTCTCCATTAGGCTTTGAAACACCCCCGGGGCTACGCTGACTCCGAACTGGAGTCTCTTGCAGCGGAATGCCCCTCGGTGTGTGACTATGGTCTGCGCTTCTGCGGTTGCCTCGTCGACCGGCAGTTGCTGATAGGCTTGGGCCAGGTCGAGTTTGGCGAAAACCCTGCCCCCCCAGTGAGTGTAGGAGGTGCTGCACTACTGGGACGGGGTAGGCGCTTTGTTGGAGCGCGGTTCAGGTGGCCTTATAGTCCCCGCAGATTCTCACCCACCCATCTGGTTTTATCGGGTGACTATAGGGGTCTCCCACCGGGCATGGTCCGTTGGCTCGAGAACTCCCTGCTCGATGAGCTTATTTAATTGCTCATCGATTTTGGGGCGGAGGGCAAAAGGCACTCGCCGGGGTTTGAGGCGGATGGGGGCAATGGTGGGGTCCAGGCTGAACGATATTGGGGGCCCCCCGGTACTTGCCTAGGTTGCCGTCGAAGACCTCTTGGAAGTCGCGCACGAGCTGCTCCTCCCAGTCTGCCTCGGCGACGTGGTTGGTGCCGGTCACTTCTATTCCCAGCGGCGCGAACCATTGGAGTCCCAGGAGGCTGGGGCGGTCTCGCTCGACGATGGTCAGGGGAGTATTTCGGTGCGCCTTTAAATGTGACCTTGAAGTGCCCGGTCCCTACCACGGGGATGCGATTCCCCTGGTAGTCCTTGAGGATGACCTTCTGGCTCTCCAGCTCGTGCCGCTTCATGGAGGGTACTAGCCGCTTAATTTCCCGCCACGCGACCATGGATAGGTAGGACCCGGAGTCCACTTCCATCTTGCATGGGCGGTCTTCGATGGCGACCTCCACGTGGACCTTCCGGCCATCCCAGTTGGAGGAATGGCCGACGATGATCGCCTGGTGCGTTTCCTCGCTGGCAGTTTTCGCTGAAACGGCGGCTCCTTGCTTCCCGGCTCCAACGGCTCTCGCTGTCCCGGTCGCGGTTCCTCGGGGGTGTTGTCGCGCCTGGCGTTGTCGCGTCTCCGTGGGCTGCCGTCTCGGTGGCGGGGGCTGTGGTTTCGTCTGAAACGGCAGACCTTGGCGATGTGGCCCCGCTTGTCGCAATGCCGGCATATTGCATCAAAGAACCGGCATTCCGACCGCGGGTGCTCGCCGCCGCAGCCAGCGCACTGGAACTTTGATTTTCGGTTCCGTGGTTCGCGCCGGTCACGCCCCGTCTGCAGCCGGTGGATGTCTTCCTCGTCGTCTTCCGAGTCAGAGGGGGATTCGAGGTCGCCATGGTGCGTGGATGCGGCCGCTCGGTGGTTGATTTCGGCCCGATTCTCGGGGGTCGCAGTCGTCTCGGCCATGGCGGGTCGCTCCGCGGTGCTGGCCTGCCGCAATTGGGCCGCTGATTTCCGGGTCGCCTCTGCTGCGGTGGCTTCGGCAAGGGCATCGGCGAGGGAGATGTCGCCCTTTGCCATGATCCGACTCTGCAGGACGGGGTCCCTGAGGCCGAGGACGACGCGGTCCCGCAAGGCTTCATCGAGATCGGTGAACCCGCACAGTCCCCCGAGGTCCCTGAGGTCAGCCACAAAGTTGCTGACACTCTCGCCTTGCTTCTGGTCGCGGCGGTAGAATTCGTGCCGGCGGATGAGGGTGGGCCCGGCAGGCGCGTAGTGGCTCCTCAGCAGCGGTTCGAGATCGGCCCAGTCCATGGCTTTCACGTCGAGAGGTTTGGCGAGGGCTTTTGCCATTTTAAACACTGCGGGCCCGCAGTGCGTGAGGAAGACGGCTCGTTTTCTCTGCCCGTTCGCGTCCTTGAGGTTGCTACTCTCCAAGAACATGAGGAATCTGTCTATGTACGATTCCCAGTCCTCCGTAGCTTGGTTGAAGGGAGCGGGTGGCATGTTGCCGCTGGCCATGTTGCTGATTGCGGTTCCGTGAGCCACGTGCGGTGTGGGACTTGTTTTAAGATCCCATCCTCGTCGCCAGTGTCGTATCTCTCATACGAACAAAGGACGCGAGGCAGTGACTTGGTTCAGCTCTTTATTCGGGGTAAAACACAAGTGGGGAAATGGGGAAAGAGATGCAGCTTAAAAGCATTTTTCGCCGGGCGCTGCGGCCAATCGGGTCGTTTTGAATCGCCCGCGATCGGCTCAGCCAATCGCGGCCGATTCCTAACGACCAATAAGTGTTGCGCACTCAGCCAATCTGGTGGCCGTGCGCTTTGGCCAATCAGGGCTGCTGGATTTCGAGTATGCAAATGTTCGTACAGAACAAATGCCTTCTCAGACCCATTAACTTTAAAGTCAGCTCAGAAGTCCCAGATACAAATAGCCAAATACCACTTAAATTATTTTATTAAATGACACAGAGAGTAACATTTCTTTTATGTCTTGAGTTGCATAATGAATTAAAAGTCAATCACTTCTGAGGGGGAAAAAATAGAAGAAATCTATACTGATAGACCGGTCACCTAAAATGCTATTCTAAATTTTTACTTTGACTATAGTGCAATCTCATTGAGTCTGCCTTTTGTTGTGTTTTACATTCTGTTTGTTTAAAAAAGACTGTTTGCCATCTGGTTCATATGTCCAGTATTACTATGTGTCTATTGTATTCTATTACTTTTATTAGCTTTGTCTAAAGCAGAGGTATCAAACTAAAGGCCTGGGGGCCAGATACGGCCTGCGGGGCACTTCAATCTGGCCCATGGAGATGCTCTGGAAACAGCGAAGGATCAGCCTATGGTGCTTCTGCCAGCAAAATTTGAGCTCAGGAGGTAACCCTCTGGTAACCCTCCTGAGCTCCATTTTCACTGGCAGAGGGTTGCAGGAAGCCGTTGCAGCCAAAAACGGAACTCAGGAGCCCATTTTTGCTGGCAGAGCCTTTGGGCCACCATAGGCACCCCCAACATGAGTTGCATCAAGCTGGCCACTACCCAATCTAACCAGGTTCCCCATCCCCCTGAGGTCAAACACAACCCTGATTCAGCCCTCAATGAACTCGAGTTTGATATCCCTAAAGTAAGAGTTGGTTGTTTAGCTAACTAAATCTATGAGATTGTGAAAAAACCAATGATGAAAATATAAACATCAGAGGAAATAATGAAAAGTAACATCTATTTAACCAGCAAAATGCATGCACCAGCACATCAGCTTGAGAACCTTTTCCTGTGATATGCAATTTCCCTGTGTCTAAGAAGCTAGTATAAGAAATAAAAATAAATGGTTACCAATTCAACTTGAGTATTGTTCCCTGTTTTGCCACATTATACCAGAAAAAAATCAAGAACATCCTTTTATATCTGAGCATGGTAAAAGAGAAGATTGTGCAGAAAAATCTCCAGTAGAAGGCATACTGCAGAGTTTACTATCTTCTCACAGTGGAATGACTTTATTCAAATGGCAAAAGAACAGTGTTTATAAAAAGCAAAGCTGAATGAAACTACACTGAAATGACAACAACAATAGCAACAACAACAACATGTGCATAAGAATATTTAAAGAAAAGGGCGATGATGAACTAATCTTAGAATAAATTAGCTATTTTTCTTCTTTTTCCTTGGATTACTTGTTGCTTTTCCCAAAAACTCTCACACTTTTCTCATATCTCCTGAAATCTTTCAAGTAGGAGGTCTGTCTCTTGACAGAGAGCTCTGAGCATCCAACTTTCAAAACTGTTAGACACATTGTTACATGCACAGTCTGAGATTTCATGTTTGCTTATGTGCTAGCTGCAACAACAGCCTCATTGTACAATATACTACATGCAGAACCAATGTCTGTTTAAAGTCTGAATGCTACAGTGTTAAGCGCAGTATCATGTTAAGCTAAAATTAAAGCTTTGGACTGACATTCTAAATAGAATTTGGAGCCATTATTGAATCTAACATTGCCTCTTTGCCTATTGCCTTGCTCTTACATTGAATCTTACATTGCCTCTTTGCCTGTTGCCTACACACAGAAAGCATGAGAATTGGCTCTTAAAGAGCTCTTTATATTCACAAAAGCCCCCAACATCATCATTATTTGAGAGAATGACTTACCTCCACATTTTGTGTTCTCTTTATCATTTCATTTTACAGGTAATGTTAGGAATCGATATAACCCTCTGTTTAGAGTTATTCATCTACAATCTGCTTCTAACACAAGAAATAAATGGATAGCATTTCTTGTACATGAAGATAAACAATGCATTTTTCTCTGATCACTTTGGGAATATATTATTTGAGTGGTACTTTTTTAATTTTTCAGCTCACTGTTTATAACATTAATCGCTGAACTATAAGAACTTTAGTATTGAACTGTCAGGAATGATTTGTTACCAGATGTTAGCATAATTTGCCAGCTGTCACATTTTAATCATTTTTTATTTGCCTAAAATACAACACTTAACTTTTGTGGTAAATCAAGACATATAGCTGAACTCATTTAATGTAACAATAGCTAAGAGAAGAATATACAAGAAGAGAGTCTAATAATAATTGAGATATTTTAGATAGTTAAAACTGGGAAGAACTGGTGGAATATTTCTCGGTGACAGTGGCTATTTGATTTAAAACTATAAACTGCTATGCTAAATTACTACATTTAGGCTTTGGCTTTGATTTTTACCATCATGTGAATTTATATCCCCCATAAAATGTAATGTAGAATTATAATCAGTGATTATGAAATTCATAGAGTAAAGGCTGCATGAAACATAAGTGAGGACAAAATTCCAGCCACATTATTTTCAGTGTGAACACTAATACATGAAATTAAACATCTTGTAATTTTAGTGGAGGGAAAAATTTGTGCAGTAATGACTTGTCAGAGAGGATTACCATGTTTTTTTAGCGCTACTCAATCCAGCCTTTTCTCCCTGGCAGAAAAAGTATGTAATGAAGGTACAATTGATTCAGTTTGTCTTTGAAAGAGTTGAGATCACCCAAACCAATCACATTCAATAAAGATATATCTTGGGTAAACTGTTAATCTGACTAATGAACCAGTGAAATAACCATGAACCAATGCAATGCTGGAAATAAATTATATAAGGAGATCAACATCCTGTCTGCTCATCTTAGGAATCACTTAAAAAATGAACATAATAAAACCAAATAAGGCATGGTGAGAAAAATCAGTGAAATCAACAACAGCAACAAATAATAATAATAATAACAAATAATAACAAATAATAATAATAACTAATAATAATAACTAACAACAACAACAACAACAACTTGAAGGCTATCATCCAATGCCAGACCACCATTCCAGTGACTTTGGAATGTTGCTGACCCCTCGATTCTAAGCCTCCTCTCCTTCTAGTGATGTCACCTAGAATAGAATACATTCAAGCCTGCCCTGTGTATTCCAGAACAGACAAACATCTATAGATGCAACATGATGAGAAAAGAGAAACACACACGGAACTTGGATAGGCAACTGCATTACACAGAAGTAGATATAGAAGCTTCCTCTGATCACTTCTGGGTAGGGTGGAAAGAATTACAGAAGCCATGTTTGATGTGGTTTCCCTAATTCATTTCTAAGATGTATTGCTCCAGCTGTGGCTAAGCAAATGAATGCCATCCACAAAGGGAGGAGAGCAGTCAAAATAGGCAAGAGGGCAAAGAGAGCCTTGTGATGCAAGTTTTATTATTTTGTGTCTGTAAGTGTTGCACTCCTCTTCAAAAGATGTAGGACTTGCATCATGACGCTACACCTGCCACCTTGCTGATTTTGACTTCTTCTCTTGAAGATCTCAATATCTTCATGCCGAATAATCTCCCCCATTCTGTGAGTGTGTCCATGTATACATATACATACATATATATATATATATATATATATATATATATATATATATATATATGTATATATATATATATTATATATATATATTATATGTATATGTATATATTATATATATATATATATATATATATATATATATATATATATATATATATATATATATATATATATATATTTTTTTCTGAGGTTCTGGGTATTTATGTGGATCTTTGGTTGTTCGGGTTTTCTCCCGCGTAAGATTCAAGTATCTAGGCAACGTTTCGATGAAGTCTCATTCATCATCTTCAGGCTTCTGTCTCCGGCTCTGTGCTTTCAGAGTAATGTGAGATTGCAGCTGCTTCCTCCTTTTAACTGCCAGTGGGGGTGGGACTTGATTGGGTGGGGGCTTGGCTGTGTTCTGATTGGGTGGGGGTGTGTTCTCATTGGTAGGGGTTTGGTTGTGTTCTGATTGGTTGGGGGTTAGCCGTGTTCTGATTGGTTGGAGGCGTGTTCTGTTCAGGTGGGGGCTTGGCTGTGCTCGGTTAGTCTTAGTTGCTGGGGATTTGAGCTGGTGAGTTGTGATCTTGCTGTTTGGCTTCTAGTTCGTGGTCCTGTTGCATCTTCATAGTGGGTGTCGGTTTGCTTCATGTATGGCTCGGAGGGGTTTGAAGTGGGTAGTGATGCAGCTGTAGTGCAGCTTCTGGTCCATGGTCGTGTCTCATCTTCTGAGTGGGTGAGAGTCTGTTTTCTACATGGAAGTGTGGTGGTGGCATCTTGTGTGGCTCTCATGGGTGTGGGTCTGGTGTCCTTCTTCATGTTAGGTACTCGTCTGTTCATGAGGGCGGGTTTCCAAATGGCTGGAAGGCGGGAAGTGTCATCTCGTTTGTTCATGCTGTGTGGGCGTTTTTCTATCTCTATGGCTTCTCTGATTATTCTGCTGTTGAAGTGTTCGGTTTTGGCGATAGTTCTGGTGTTTTTTAAAATCAATTTCATGTCCTGTGGCTTTGAGGTGTTGGACCAGGGAAGAGGTCGTTTCTTCTTTTTTGATTGAGTTCTTATGTTCTTCAATGCGTGCATTTATTCTTCTGTTAGTTTGTCCAATGTATGTGGTAGGGCAGGCAGTGCAGGGGATTTCGTATACTCCTTGGTTTTCTAATTCGATTTTGTCTTTGGGGTTTCTTAGGATGGTGGATATTTTTCTGTTTGTGCAGAATGCTGTTTTGATGTTTTGATGTTGTGTTTTTGGAGGATCTTGCTGAAAGAAGATTACCCACCTAATCCAAAAAGAAACCCCAACCAAAATCCAAGACAGAGAACAAGAAAACGGCAAAGCCCTCCTCCCATATATAAAAGGCACTACAGACAAAATCAGCAAGATCCTCCAAAAACACAACATCAAAACAGCATTCTGCACAAACAGAAAAATATCCACCATCCTAAGAAACCCCAAAGACAAAATCGAATTAGAAAACCAAGGAGTATACGAAATCCCCTGCACTGCCTGCCCTACCACATACATTGGACAAACTAACAGAAGAATAAATGCACGCATTGAAGAACATAAGAACTCAATCAAAAAAGAAGAAACGACCTCTCCCTGGTCCAACACCTCAAAGCCACAGGACATGAAATTGATTTTAAAAACACCAGAACTATCGCCAAAACCGAACACTTCAACAGCAGAATAATCAGAGAAGCCATAGAGATAGAAAAACGCCCACACAGCATGAACAAACGAGATGACACTTCCCGCCTTCCAGCCATTTGGAAACCCGCCCTCATGAACAGACGAGTACCTAACATGAAGAAGGACACCAGACCCACACCCATGAGAGCCACACAAGATGCCACCACCACACTTCCATGTAGAAAACAGACTCTCACCCACTCAGAAGATGAGACACGACCATGGACCAGAAGCTGCACTACAGCTGCATCACTACCCACTTCAAACCCCTCCGAGCCATACATGAAGCAAACCGACACCCACTATGAAGATGCAACAGGACCACGAACTAGAAGCCAAACAGCAAGATCACAACTCACCAGCTCAAATCCCCCAGCAACTAAGACTAACCGGAGCACAGCCAAGCCCCACCTGAACAGAACACGCCTCCAACCAATCAGAACACGGCTAACCCCCAACCAATCAGAACACAACCAAACCCCTACCAATGAGAACACACCCCCACCCAATCAGAACACAGCCAAGCCCCCACCCAATCAAGTCCCACCCCACTGGCAGTTAAAAGGAGGAAGCAGCTGCAATCTCACATTACTCTGAAAAGCACAGAGCCGGAGACAGAAGCCTGAAGATGATGAATGAGACTTCATCGAAACGCGTTGCCTAGATACTTCGAATCTTACGCGGGAGAAAACCCGAACAACCAAAGATCCACATATAAATACCCATGAACCTCAGAAAACAAATATTGCACCTCTACGGGAGGAAACCCACCATCTGACCAGGACTTATGAAAAACTTGAAGTCCAAAGAGCCTCCATTTTATGTGACCTTGCATTCCTATGCAACTGCCGAGATCAAAATTTAATTCCCACAAGCTTCCAATTGAAATTCCACACCAACACAGCAGCCACCAAACGCATCCTTAAAAGAACAGAACTGGCCCTAATTAGAAATGAACTTCACACGAAAAGGTTTCTCCTAGACCAAATCAACAAAGATCTCCTCACACTCCACCTCAGACTCAGCAACAAGATTCACCCTCTACTTTGGGACAAATCCAAACAACTTGCTGTCTGGAGAGCCGAAACACAGACCACCCTCAAGACAGATACTCACACCAACAAACTCAGGAAACTACAACAATGCCAGAAACCAACTCCCCCTCCCCACAGCCACACATGAAACAAACATTGCACAACATCTCAGACAAGATCCTCACTGAAGCTGAAACCAAGGTCCTTTCAAAAGGATTCAACTTTGCTGTCGCTCCCAAACACATCCCCACAGAAACCATCATATGTGGAGTTGAAACCAGCCTGACCAAAACCAACCCTGATGATGCTAACAAAATCAGACTCGAAATCACCAACATCCTCTGCACTAGCAAACCACCCAAAAGCAACTTATCCAAAGAAGAACAAACTGCACTACTTAACCTGAAAGAAGACACCAGCATAATAATCCTACCAGCAGACAAGGGCAATGCGACAGTGGTTATGAACACATCTGACTACCAAACCAAGCTAACCAACCTACTCCAAGACCCCACATACAAACCCCTAAAGACAGACCCCACCACCTACCTAGAAAAAACTACCAAATCCAAAATAAAAGCCTCCCCCATCAGTGAAGAAATCCAGCAACGAATCATACCCAGAGAAAATCATCCAGATGCCCCAAGCTTTATGGTCTCCCCAAAATACACAAAGAAGGAACCCCACTCAGACCAATAGTCAGCTCCATAGGCTCACCTCTACAAAACCTAGCCAAATTTCTCGCCAAACAACTACAACCTTATGCAGAATCCATCAACTCACACGTAAGAAACTCATTCCAGTTCATCGAGATCATAAAGAAACAAAACTTACAACCCAGCGACCTACTAGTAAGCTTCATGTCATATCCCTCTTCACCCAAGTGCCAATAAAAGAAGCCTTGACAGCCATCCAAAACAAATACAACCCCCAAGCACATCCTAGATCTAACCAACCACTGCCTATCCAATACATACTTCACCTACAATGGACAAAAATACAAACAAATAGAAGGAGCACCCATGGGATCACCCTCTCACCTGTCATCGCTAACCTCTACATGGAACACTTTGAAACACAAGCTCTAGAAAAATACGACCACAAACCCAAACTCTGGCTCAGATACGTAGATGACACCTTCATAATCTGGCCACATGGGAAAGAAAAACTGAACAACTTCCTCACACACCTCAACAGCCTACACCCCAAAATACAATTCACCATGGAAACAGAAGCCAACAACCAACTTCCTTCCTAGATGTCTTGGTATACAAAAGATCCAATGGCTCCCTAGGACACACCATCTACCAGAAGAAAACACACACTAACCGCTATCTACATGCACTCTCACACCACCACCCTGCACAGATCAATTCCGTAGCCAAGACACTCATCTCCAGAACAAAATGCTTAGCCGATGAACAACACCAAAAACCGAACTACACACTCTCACCAACGTACTTACAGCCAATGGATTCCAAAGAAAGAAGATTACCCACCTAATCCAAAAAGAAACCCCAACCAAAATCCAAGACAGAGAACAAGAAAACGGCAAAGCCCTCCTCCCATATATAAAAGGCACTACAGACAAAATCAGCAAGATCCTCCAAAAACACAACATCAAAACAGCATTCTGCACAAACAGAAAAATATCCACCATCCTAAGAAACCCCAAAGACAAAATCGAATTAGAAAACCAAGGAGTATACGAAATCCCTGCACTGCCTGCCCTACCACATACATTGGACAAACTAACAGAAGAATAAATGCACGCATTGAAGAACATAAGAACTCAATCAAAAAAGAAAAAACGACCTCTTCCCTGGTCCAACACCTCAAAGCCACAGGACATGAAATTGATTTTAAAAACACCAGAACTATCGCCAAAACCGAACACTTCAACAGCAGAATAATCAGAGAAGCCATAGAGATAGAAAAACGCCCACACAGCATGAACAAACGAGATGACACTTCCCGCCTTCCAGCCATTTGGAAACCCGCCCTCATGAACAGACGAGTACCTAACATGAAGAAGGACACCAGACCCACACCCATGAGAGCCACACAAGATGCCACCACCACACTTCCATGTAGAAAACAGACTCTCACCCACTCAGAAGATGAGACACGACCATGGACCAGAAGCTGCACTACAGCTGCATCACTACCCACTTCAAACCCCTCCGAGCCATACATGAAGCAAACCGACACCCACTATGAAGATGCAACAGGACCACGAACTAGAAGCCAAACAGCAAGATCACAACTCACCAGCTCAAATCCCCCAGCAACTAAGACTAACCGGAGCACAGCCAAGCCCCCACCTGAACAGAACACGCCTCCAACCAATCAGAACACGGCTAACCCCAACCAATCAGAACACAACCAAACCCCTACCAATGAGAACACACCCCCACCCAATCAGAACACAGCCAAGCCCCCACCCAATCAAGTCCCACCCCCACTGGCAGTTAAAAGGAGGAAGCAGCTGCAATCTCACATTACTCTGAAAAGCACAGAGCCGGAGACAGAAGCCTGAAGATGATGAATGAGACTTCATCGAAACGTTGCCTAGATACTTGAATCTTACGCGGGAGAAACCCGAACAACCAAAGATCCATATATATATATATATATATATATTGGGAGAGAGGGAAAAGGGTTTTTAAATTGTTAAACAATTTTTGTTGGAACAATCACATGCTAATGCAGGGGACTTCAAACTTGACAGCTTTAAGACTTGTGGACTTCAACTCCCAGAATCCCTCCTCCAATTATGTTAGCTCAGGAATTCTGGGAGTTGAAGTCCACAAGTCTTAAACTTGCCCAGTTTGAAGGTCCTTGTGCTAATGCATGATGGTTGGGAATCCTGGTGCTTGCAGTTTCAACATGTCGCTAAGAAGATTTTGTTTATATTAAGAGTGAAAAGAGAATGAAATCCTGTATAATGAGTGATGGTGATGATACTTTATAAGGTGATGATAATAACAACTCCCAGATACTGGAAAGAAAGTCTTCACACAGTTTACATAGGCTGATGTTTACCATTCATCATCATAATACATTTTTCTTCCCACCATTGTCCATTGTCTATATAAAAATACTAATCTAAACAATTATCTAACTAATCCTAAACAACTGGGCAATTCAGTATTTGCAGCTGTGATGTAGCAGTCAATTGCCTTAAGGAATCACTTTTATGCCACCAAATCCCATTAATTCTACACAGTGATTGAATGTTTAGCCCAGAAGGTCTCAGCAGCTCATCTTAAATTAGGTTCTCAAATTGTATTAAATCCTAATGCCTAATTTTCAAATTCTAGGAAAAAGGGAGATTAAAAAGCCATGATCCTTAAAGGACATGCACAATCAGATATTTATTATCAAGGCCATCAGTGTTTTCCATCAATGGAAGCAGTCCTTTGAGTGTAGAATCCAAAGAGAAAGACAAACTTCACTGAAGGAGGTTAAGTTTAGTAAGAAGCATCTTGGTTGTACTACTGATTGGGTTAGTGAAGCATTTTCTTTTATCCACAGCATGTTGCTCTTGTTCCTGTATTACTTCCAAAGTGGTAGCAGTCAGCAAATTATTTGAAAGATCACACTGGGAGATTTAAACCAGCAGTGACAAGTAGTTTTAGAAATCTGTGGTGGAACAAGTTGGATTGCTACATTGGGGTGATATTCCGGTCAGAACCACCTGAGTTTAATATCTTTTCTGATTCTCAGATATTCAGTAGAAGAGGATAAACCACTGTGATTCTAAAAATTGCTAGGTATGAACAAAATCCTAATACACCTGTCTCGTATTTCAGCATATTGTTTTTGTTTTGTTTTTGTCCTTGCCCTTGAGTGCATGTTGGATGGATTTTTTTTAAAAAAAACTTATGTATATAAATTTCAGTTTTCAATAATATTAAAATGTGATATGTTTCTTAATCAAGTAGCTTGGAAATCTTGTCCAGCCTCTTTTTTAAGGTCTCCATGTGTGTGATAGAGAGGTTTGTTCTCTATATGTATATGTGTATGGTGGGTAGGAGGAAATTATGTATTATTTGTAAAAGTTATATTGGTTGTAGGCATTTCCACATTGAATAAAGAGGGCTACTCTTTCTGCTATGTTTTCTTATTGTGAAAAGAGCAGATGTCATCATACAAATATTAAGGCAAAAGATCTTAAATACAGAAGGCTCAACAGAAATTGTTTTTTTTTCCTCACAATATAATTTTAAATAATCAAATTTTACTGCTACCAACTTCATGTTTTTATAACATCAATGTCCTCAGATACAGGACAGTCTTATCCGTAACTTAATTTAATGTTCTTCCCACCACTGTTTTGGAAGGGACATATAGGAAACTCCTTATTAAATTCAATATTTTGACATGAGTGCCATAAAAACCACAGCCCATGTTCTTTTGTATTGTCAGTTCTATAAGGACATTTGCCACCAGTGGAATTACTTGCCCTCAGAAACTGTGGGTACTCCAATACTGGAGATTTTTAAGAAGAGATTGGACAACCATTTGTCTGAAAGGGTATATGGTTTCCTGCTTGAGTGGGTTGGCGTGGGGTAGACTAGAAATCTCCATTCTAATCCTGTTATTCTGTATTTTATGTTCTAACTTTCATCCATAAATAATTGCCAACACTCATGCTGGGGATTAACTTTGCTCTGTTTTATAGAATGTGTTTATATTGATCAATGACTGGAATAAATTATCAGTCTGTCTAACAAATATTTGGGGTTTATGTTCTGTGGAGACCATCAAAGACTCCTCACTGTAGTTCTAAGAATAGGTCTGCTTCTTAAGTAAGAATCTACAATAATTCTTGTGTCTCATGGATTATTTTGTACTTCCTACACCACTGTCCTTTAAAGACAATTTGGGAGAAAATTGAAGGAGTTAGAAGCAGGTGCTTAAATTGTGTCTCACTTCTTTAAAGAAAGAATCTGAAGACTGCTAAGTTGAAGTCATGCTTCACTGCATGCAGGATAAAGCTGGTAAGATGTGCTCCAATAATAAAACTCTCACAGAGTAATTGCAACTCTCAAAAACTACTACAAGCCGAAGAAAAATCTTAGGTTAGAAATTTATCTGTTCTAGCATGGGTAGTATGGTGAGGCAGCAAGCACAGATGATTTTGTAACAAAACCTCAAAGTAAGGCACGGCACTGTGAATGTGGGCTTTCTAAAGATCTTACACTGAGGGCCAAAATTGTTTTTGGCATACGTGATAGCAGTTTGAAGGAAACATTTGTAGAAAATACCTCCCTTACCTAGTAAAAGCAATTGATGTTTGCAGAACAAAAAAACTTTGTGAGAGGTTAAGCTAAAGTTAGGCCTAACTTTAATTCCACAAATGATACTGTTCAGCAAAAAATAAGGCATCCAAGCAACTCACATTTTACTTATTTATTTATTAGATTTTAATTTTTATTACTTTATACGTAACTCAAAGCAGCAAATATACTTAGTTCACCATGCTTCTCCTAATTTCCACACAACAGCCCTAGGGGGAAAGTTGGGTTAAGAGAGAGTGACTAGTCCAAGCCATCCAGCTGCTTTCATGAGCCATGGTGGCACAGTGGTCAGAATGCAGTATTGCAGGCTGCTTCTGCTGACTGCCAGCTGCCTGCAAACTGGCAGTTTGAATCTCGACAGGCAATGGTTAGAATGCAGTATTGTGAGCAAATTCTGCTGGCTGTCAACTGCAAGCAAGGTTGACTCAGCCTTCTATCCTTCCGAGGTTGGTAAAATGAGGACCTAGATTGTTGGGAGCAATATGCTAGATCTGTAAACTGCTTAGAGCTTGGCTCTAAAACACTGTGAAATGATATATAAGTTTAAGTACTATTGCTATTGCTAAGGCAGGACTAGAACTCACAGTCTCCTGGTTTCTAGCATTTTCACATCATCTTTGCCTCTACACCAAATTAGCTCTCATGTTGTCAGTTGTACAGTAAAGTGATGTCTAAACTACTAAAACAAAATACTTCATTGTGACAACATGCCATTGTTGCAACTGGTTCTGTACATCTTGCATCAAATTTAGATCATATCTTGTTTATGGGGTAATTTGCTTTAAGTGTTCCTGAGTTTAATTTTTTTTCCAAAAATGCAAGAACAAAACTTTGTTGTTGCTGTTTTTAAGCAAAAGCAAAAGTAGTACATTCATAGGTACTCTGAACTCAGAAAAGTTATGTTTGTGTACAGCACAGTAACAATAGCTGGAACACCAGTTTTAGGGGAATTAAACTGTAATGCAGACATGGTTGTTAATCTTGCAGATATAGCAGAAAACCTGCAAGGGAAAGTTTGCCATTATAAAGACTGGACAATAGGCAATATTTTATGGTAGTCTGTTTACACATGGAAAAGTTTGCATAGCACAGCACTGAAGTAGAATCTGACAACACTGAGGCAATTATGCATGACACTGATAAGGGCAATCCATCCTTACTCAACAGAATTATATTGGGCCAGGAAAAACATGTCATGATTGTGACAACAAAAAAGATATGTTTATATTACTTTATATTTTGTATTAAATTGTATTAGTCTTTTTGTAGACCTTCACCAGTTGTGATCTACAGAAATGGACAAATCCAGTATGTCATCACAAAGTTGGGTTGATCTACATTAGCAGTCTAATGTGTAACAAAAGGAAAGTGAGACAGGCTATCTGGTCTCATGAGGCCCCATCAAGGCAGTGTTTCATTGTTATTGTTTTAACCATTTAGTTTGTCTAACTCTTGGCAACTTTATAGGCAAGTGCTCTCCATGGTACCCTGTCAAGCATAGCTGTTTTCAATTGTTGGAGATTCAACTTTGTATCAGATTTGATGCTATCAAGTCAGCATGTTTTTTGCATGCATGACATGGCCAGATATAGTCTTAGGATTTTAGCTTCTAATGATGTGTCTGGTTTTATACAATTCAACACATCTCTTGTTAGTTACTCTGGCTGTCCATGATATATGCAATAATTTATGCCAGCACCACAGTTCACAGGAATCAATGCTTAGTGTCCAACTCTCACACCCATGCATCATTACAGGGAAAACTATTGCTCTTACTAGCCCTCTTTTTGTATCTATATCAATATCTTTGCTTTTCCAAATCTCATTCATGTTAACCATTGCAGTGTGGCCTAAGATTATCCTGCATTTGATTTCTGGAGTAGAACTGCCATTATGAACAATTTTAGATCCAAGGAAGATAAATTTCAAACTAATTCAATTTCCTCCTTGTTGATTTTAAGCTTTTCATGTCCATTTTTGGGGCTAAATAACAGGAATTATGGGCAAGAAGTTTAGTTTATTCAGTAGAACCTTCTGATCACTGGTCATGCATACCTTCTAACATAATTTCTCATGGGATCACTTTTAATACACCTATACCTGACCACAGCAGATGTGTTAATGCCTCTGTTCCTCATCATTGTTTATTCCTACCAAAAGTCTATGGAAATTCTCAATCATCCAGGTGGTGGTTGTCCCAAAAATGCTTTTTTCAAGAGACAACTGGACTTTCTGGTTTTCTTTGAAGATGTTTTGCTTCTCATCCAAGAAGCTTCTTCATCTCGTCCAGTTGCTTCTTGAAAAAGCACCTTTGGGATTTCCACCAGAAGCAATCACAACAATGGCAAAAGTGAAAAGGTACAAAAGGGTTACATTTTGTGACCTCTGTGCTTAAAAGTGGAAATTAGAATTCACACACACACACACACACACACATACACACATACACACACATACACACACACATACAAAACATTAACTTGGGAATGGTCAAGTGTCAAAAAATAAAAAGAACAAGCTTTGTTCCTATCAAAAGTAACAAAAGCAGATACACTTAAGTACAGTGGGTTTTTTTTAATCACCATTAGCAGGATCAGCCACCTCAGTCCAAGAGGCAACTACAGGATAATCATACATAAGATTAGGAGCTTAGTGATAGAAAGCCAATATCACAGAAACAATTGGCAAAATGATATACAACCAAAATGAATACCGTATGCAGTTACCTGATAGGTTATATATAAATATTTAATATGTAGAAGTAAAGGCTAGACTAGAGAACAAAATGCTAGCACTCTCTGGCTTTAGAGCTCTGTAATTGACTGACATGATAGTATTTTTACCATTTGGTGTACAGAGAACTTTTCAAAGTAAAGAAGGATATACTATGTCTCCTGTTCCTTTAAGAGGTTTATAAAGTACCAGTGCCATTCAGAAATGCGATTATTAATGAGGGAGATCTGATCATATATTGTCTGTGGGGCTGCCGAGACTGTTTCCTGTTCCTTAATGTTATGTTGTCTTTTGTTTATTTACCTGCTGGTTGGTGTGATTGCTGATAGAAGACAGATCCCACAGGGACAGGCAATTGCAGTTGATGTAAGTGCACCCATTTAGAGGGAATAAATATTAAAATATCAGCTTGATTTTTTTTTTAACTGTCGAGGTGCTTTTCCCAAGCAGTTAATCAGTTTAGGCCCTGATGTCTAAAACAGGAGAAAGTGGACGGGGTTGCTTCATTTTAAAATAGTCAAGGCTTATGAGGTATGAAATCAAAATAGTAATAGCAATAGCACTTAAACTTATATACCACTTTAGAGAGTGCTTTACAGCCCTCTTTAAGCAGTTTACAGAATCAGCATATTGCCCCCAATAATTTGGGTCCTCATTTTACTGACCTCGGAAGGATGGAAGGCTGAGTCAACACTGAGCCCATGAGACTCAAACTGCCAAACTGCTTGCAGTTGGCAGTCAGTTGAATTTGCTCACAATACTGCATTCTAACTATTGCCCCACCATGGCTCTTAAAATGAAACACGATATTAGATTCATCTTAAATCTGGTTATTTTAGGGGGGAAGGGAGATGAGTTGCAAAATATTTGTTCAGGAGGATGGAATGATAAATATGTGGATGCAACAGGGCACAGTATCATTGTGAACTCTCATCTTCCATGCTACCCATCTCTTAATTCATCTGAAACAACTGTTACACTGAGATGAAATATCTGTGGAAGCTGCTTTTGATATGGTCCTGGGGCAGGCTGAGCACATGTTATGCAATCCTGTCCTCAAGAAATGGTAAGTGAGCTATCTTCAAGCTGGGTCAAACAAGATATATGGATAAGATATAAATGTCTCCTTGGAATTTCTACTGATTTTTGTCATAATCTCTGTTACATGTTTAGCAACAGGCAATAATAAAACTCAGAGCTTTCAAAAATGGCTTGAGAATTATCACCATATTAAAAATGCTTAGTATTCCACTATTGACTCATCAGCTGATAACAGTTTTCTGATCAGGTATGTGGTTTGGATTGTAACAAGATCCACAGCATTTGATCCTGGACAGAAACCCAGTGATGAACATGACCTTTAAAATAATGGGTGCAATTATGTAATCCAAACCCAAGACCTAATTTGCATGGCTCTCACTGCATAGACATAAAAAGGGATGTGGTTTCAATCACCTGGTTGCATCCCTCATTTGCAACCCCATGGTTATTTCTGTCTTTTCCTTGAATAGAGGTGAGGCCAAATTATTCTGTCAAATTATTTATTTTTGTTTATAAATGAAATTTGGAGACCACCCTCCCTCAAAGAATGATTCTGGCAGTGTAAACTATAAAGGGTTGTAATCTTCATGCAGTCACAGAATATAACCAGAGGATGGAAAACACTATTGTCTATTACTGGAAAACTATCATAATCATCAAGGAAGATCACATTTAGCACAAACTGCTGGGAGTTTTACAAACATTTATTGCTACCTATAAAAAAACTTATTAAAAAGTTGGTGCACAAATAAAGATGTATATTAATTTTAACAATTTAAAACAGCTGCAAATGAATAGCAAATGATTTATTTTCCCATAAATTTGGAGATATAAGATTATATCTGATAGCATTGTTTATCATTAGCTACCTAGCAGTATTATGCCTATTTGTTGTACTTAATAAAACCATGATAAATACATCTTTGCTTGAATGTTAGTTCCAATATGTGTTCTGCAATATTCTTGAGAAACTGTAGCCAAGTCTAATTAAATGCTTCCAATTAGAATTGTGTAGATAGGGAGGAAATTAATGACTTCATTTGTACTATTTGTTTATTTCATTGTCAGGCGTACTGGATATAATTGCAGTGCCATGGAGAAATCACCAAAATTATTTTCTGTTAAAGCTGTGCGATATAAATTCACACACTTGCCTCTCTCCCCTCAACTTTAAAAGCAAACACAACTTGCTAAAGAAAAGATTTGAGCAAATGATTTTCCTTTTAGAACAATTAATTTGAGAAGGAATGTATTGAACAATATATTTAGTGAGATTCAGAAGATATAATGCTACACACAGATGATTCAGAAAATATTTGGTTACAAATAGCAATAGCAATATCACTTACACTTATATACTGTTCCACAGTGCTTTACAGCCCTCTCTAAGCATTTTTACAGAGTCAGCATATTGCTTCCAACAATCTGGGCCCTCATTTTACTGACCTTGGAAAAGATGGAAGGCTGAGTTAACCTTGAGCTGGTTAGGATCAAATTCCATACTGTGGGCAGAGTTAGCCTGCAATATTGCCTGCTAGCCACTGCACCACCATGGCTCTATATTATAAAATACATTGTAGAAAACAACAACAACATACAATCAGAAGACTGTGACTATACCATAAACTGAAAAGAAATATTACCTCCACACACAAGCTATATTCATATCAATTCAAAGGTATATTAGAAAGAGGGATCTATATTCATGTTCACTTATGATCACATCACAGTCATGTCTGGAATAAATGCATTTTTTAACTATAGCTTAAATACGAAAATTGTGAAATGACTGAATTGGTGTGGTCCAGTTAGGCCACTGAGTCCAATCCTACTCTATCCAGGAATTCAGTTTGAAGCATCCACAACAAAAGGACAACTTACAGTCTTAATGAATAATTTCATTCTTATAATAAATTATATTATTACTAATATTCAGTTGCAGTATTAGTAACTTATTTGCCAATAATTAAGGTCATTAGAAGGAATATAGTCTTCTGGTCCATTCAGGAAGAGAATCTTACAGCAGCTGACTTATTAAAGAAGATTTGGAGCTTTTCAAAGATTCACTTTCCGTCATTTCCAAAGCCATGCTTGCTAACATTATAAGAAAGGGCATTCAGAGTTAAAAGGACATTACCAAGGAGACAATTAATTGGGCTAAAAATGCTTAAAAGGGATTGTGCAAGTGACTAATGGCTTTTTCCTAGGATGTTATATTTTCTTCCGGACAGTAGACTAAGGATACATATACATCCTCAAAATATTGTGATGGATCAATGAAGTTTATTACTGAAAAAACATGGCAGTGCAGTTGGAGAAAGCCATAAAATTGTAGAAAGAAAACATTAAACAATTCAAAAACAACTTCAATGTTTTACTTTTGAGTAATAAGCAAAGTGAAATATTATAGAAGAACAGATAAAAATCCATGTTTAACATGCCATACTGTGTTTTGATGCAACTCTTTTTGTGTGATGGTTGCTGTGAAATTCAGAATGTGTGGAGTGTTGGTAAACTGTGGTTTCTGGGCTTTCATCATCTTGTCTGTTGACAAGGACATCTAAAAATGGTAATTGACTGTTTCTTCCTCCATTGTGAACTATATGTCTGGGAAGATGGAGTTCCAGTGACTTAATTGCCAGTCATCAATTCTTTAATTTACATCTAAAAAGCTACACACAACAGGCACCGCATAAACACCAAACACCACATAAATAGCCCAAAGCACACAGAGAAGTTCCCTGAGGAGGGGCTTCAGTATGAGTCCAAAAGCTTGGAAAACAAAATATCTGGTTCCGGTGACCGATCCAGATTGGATCCTGCAACATTATCCTGGGACACATATATACATCTTCATTCATCAGGCATTTGAATCTAAAGTAGTACCAGTTTCCAGCAAAAACAAATCAAAACAAAACCTTGGACAATTACTGATTAAGAGAGAATGGATTCCATGGCATCAAGCAAGCAGTGCTCTGTTGAAGATCTTTGACAGAAGAAGCTCCTTAATATTCTTCAGGCATGTTGCTGGTGAATGATTAGTGGTAGAGGTAACTTTCTTAGTCTGTCGAGCAGTAGGCAACAGCATTCTGCTTGAACCTGCCACAGTGAGAATGCTAAATAAAAGAAGAGATGTGGTAGTAAGATTTTTTTAAAGAAAACTAATCCTAGTTTCAGGAGGCTGCAGAAGAATGGAAACTGTTATTTGCATTCTGCTCATATTATGTTAAAAGCTAGAGGTCATTCTAAAGTATAATCAACATAGTAACACAGTAAGCAACATAGTGTAATACATTATGCATAATACATGAAATTAGTAATTACAGTGATTTCTATACAAAAAGTTAAAGATCTATCCTTATTTAACAGATCATTGACTTTATGTTAAAGAAAAAAACCTATTTTGGATCTGGTATGAACTCATGTAAAGAATTATATTGCAAAAATACAGTGTACAGGTTCAGTAAAAAAATGCGTCAGATTTCCTTTTGAAATAGAAAGTCATTTTGGACATTGAGGCACATTCCTACAACTTAATTAGCCATTTTTTTTCTTGCAAAAGGAATTGTACGTACTGTCTATTAGGAAGCGTAAAATGTCCTTGTAACAATTACCGTGTGCAAAACTGTTTTAGTTAGCTTTGGGAGAATGTAAGGTCGAGCGATATTTAATTTTAAAAAAAGCAGACAGGAAAAGAAATTCAGTTTTAGAATTTGTGTCATTCTGCTATAAAACTTTTTCTAAAGTTGTTGAACATTACCTACAAATTTCCACCACATATGGAAAAATGAGCCAATCTTATTGTTACATTTCCAACATTTTTTGGAAAGCGAACTTGTTCAATCTAGTAATCAATATTGTAAAAATGTACCAGGGATAAACTATCTTAAAATAGTTTTCTCTAAATGTAATATTTGATTTGAATTTAATCTTCTTCCGTTGAAATTTCCTTTGTTGTGCAACATTTACTTCATCTGAATTCTTCATTTATTTAATCAAATGGTATTTAATTTCTGAATAAAATTTGACTAACAGTTTAGAAATAAGACTTAGTAAATGCTATGAATGAGTTCTGTATTTCTACTGAAAAACATCAGGCTAGGGGAAAATGATATTGTAGATGGGACACATATGTCTACAACATATTCTGACTCCAACAAACTATTCTATTCAGAAAATAACTAAATGTATCAAATACAGCTTTTACCAAAAAGACATATTTAGACCATTAGAGCATGTGTGAAGGTATTTAATAGATAGAGCTTTTAAGGATAAGCTAATAGCTTATTTATTGTTGAAATCAAAGAAATTTATCTGTGGCTTTTAACTCAGAACAAAGCCCATATCCTTTGAGATACAGGTATCTGAGAATAGCAATTTTCTTCTGGAGTTGGAAACTAATCAGACTCTTACATGAATAGCTTTCTTTTTAACCACAGATTCATTTTTTCCAAACCATACTGTTATATTCTGTAAAATATTAGTTTTGGCTACCGGCTATGGGACAGGATAACCAAATTTGATCTATTTCATCCTCTTCTCATAAAATCTTTTTTTTAAGTTTTACTGACAATAAAAAGAACAGTTCCAACTACTGCATCAAAATATTATATCAACTAAGATTACTAAATAACATAAATCAAATTTTGACTAATTTGGCTTAAACCTGTCAACACTGTCTAATCCTACTCCCTCCTCATAAAGCAAACATTACAAGAGAAAGATAAATTGTGACCTTTCATGGGATTTGGAAAGATATAAACTTGGATGGCATTCTGGATATGACTTTCAGTGACCCACACCAATTTGTCTTTTATCTTTCCTTCACTCTTTCCTCAAATTTATTATGATGGAAACAGATCCATGTTTTCAAGTGTTCAATTGCTTGTGCAATATTACATTAAGTGGAAATGAGATGTAATTTCAAGTGCCAAAGGTTGGGGGAGGAATTCTTCTTTCTGATTACTCATTTTCTTTTCTCAGCATTTTCTAAGACTATTTATCCTGGTTTCATCTCTGGGAATTAATTCAAGAGCAAGTACATCCAAATATACTCCAAGTGATGCCACAGAAAATGAGGTTATAACAATTGCTTTAAAATAAAGGGTGTGTGACTGGATATCAGGGAGTGAAAATATCAATCATTAGGAGTATGCTGGAAATTTTTATTAGGAAAATAAGTAACTGATCTAAAGATTTAGAAAATAACATGGCTACTAATCCTCTGGAAGTGCACAGATTTTGTTAACCTTTACTTTCTAGGCTGACACTCTGTTTTACTTTTTTAATAAAAAACTTTCTTTGAAACCAAACCTTTAATTAGCCTTAGATTCACATCCAAATTTTAATTTATCAGCAGCATTTAACTAGCTAAAACTAAGATTGATGTCATTCACAACTACCCTAAGTCATTCTCTTAGCCACAGACCCTACAAAACTATCTGTCAATCAATGTCAGCAATATAGGACCAACATGTTGACTTTGTAGGGCAGGGGTGTCAAACTTACATCATCATGGCAACATCACGTGACATATCGGGAGTTTTTTCCCCTTCACTAAGCTGGGTGTGGGCATGGTCAGCATGTTACACGTCCAGCCTGCGGGCTGGGAGTTTGACAGTCCTGTTGTAGGGGATAGTATCCTATGTTGTTCAAACCACCCAGTTAAAGCTATTACAGGTCTCTTCCTTTCCTCCCTCTAAAGCATTTAAATGATTTCCTAGCTAAATCCCCCAAATGTATTTTTGAGATATGGTAGTTCATTTTAGAAATTCTACCTGTCTATGAGGAAATTGACAGATTTGATGGCATTTCTGGATATAGTTATTCCCAAATGAAAGACCTGAGTATGTTTCAAAATCTTTTCCAAATGCTGGTGAACATATCAAACCTGACAGAAACCCTTAAGCAGAGATTATCTCATCATTCACTTTGTAAAGGCCAGTTTTCTTACATCATCACCTGGGAATCTGTAAATACCCAAAGGAACAGTTTGCAAAATCAACATGATTTTTAAAACAATCTTTGTGATATTGGGGGGGTGGGGGAATGGTGTGTTTGAATTCAGTTAAAATAAAGGGAACTGATTCTTACTCCTTTATGAAAATCTGTTGCCTGGTTCATACAAACTCATCAACACCTGTTATCTGTTTCAAAGAAACTCCCCTGAATGTAGATACTTTGCATATCATTAGCTTAGCTATTTTCTTTGACATCTCCAAGTACAAGCGAGAAAGTTGCTTGTAGAAAATCCTGAGAATTGCCAACTGTCACTGAAGTATGAAGCATTAAACTATATTTATTTAATTTATTTATAGATACTTTTATGATGCTCCAGTTAAAAGCAACTCTGAGCAGTTTATAGTGCAGTATGCAGTAACAGGATTAGAACATAAAATAGTATATAGATTAACATTTTTAAAATAAAGCAGACAACAAAGCCATTTCTCTAAAAGGTATCATAATTCACATAATCCCTCAAAGGACATTTCCAGAATCCCAGCAATGTTGGGGCCACTCATCTCTCTCACTAAATCATTTAATCTTTTCTTGAATGTTAGTGACAGTAAGCAACCTGGCACCAATGATAGCTAAATTAGTAGACAAGTGGAATGTAAAAGAAAACAACTTTATCACTGCATGGGAATGGAAAAATGGGGTCTTACAGCTGGGCACACACTAAGTTCACGCAGTAATGCATGGAACTGGGAAACAATTCATCAAGATCAGATCAGACAGATCTGGCAACAACCAGAGGTAAGGACTTTACTGCTAATTGAAATGCAGCAAGTCACATTTTATCCATAATCTAATACTAATTTGTTAGGTCATTTAATGACTTGAGGTGATGTGGAAAGGAAAGTGTGATAGAAGCTGATGGCAAAAGATAAACAGCACAAGCACTATCAATCTCTGTGGGGAGATCTCACCATCCAGATTCTCACTGTGTCATGAAGCTGTCTTCTGCAATAACACAGATTAAGTTCAGGTAACTCAATCATAGACAGGAATTATGTAAGTGAGTATGAGTAAGTGAACATGTGTCTGGTTTTTCTCTCCCAAGCTTTGAAATCAATAAAGTCTTATTATTGTTGAATTTCAGTGTCTTCTGTTGTTTATTTCAGAAGATTAGGCTACCTTCCAAAGATTGAGAGCTGCCTCCCCCATAACACTAACGTTTTAGCTGGGTGTTATAGAAAGTACAAGCTATGGTGTTAAGGGAAAACAAGGGCTATTTCCTTGGAGATAACTTCCAATATAACAGCAAGTTGTTTCATATAAGGTGAGCAGATACCCAATCTTGTAGTTGTTGATGTCAATTCTTAGGGTTTGATACTCCCTTCATGCTCTTGTTAGATTGGCAATCTCAAAGTCCACAGCAGGAAGCTTGAATTGCACCCAGAAATCAATTGGTAAACAGTGCAGCAATCAAGTAGAAATATCACATTTTACTGCATTCTGTAGTAATTATATCTTCAAGGGGAGCCCAATGCAGAGTGAGTTGTACTAAATCTATCTGAAAGTTGCTTCAGACATGAGTGACCATCATCAGGGCCTCCACCAGTAACATTGGAGAATCCCTCTTCAAAAGAGAAGAGTGGTTAAAAATGTGATGAACAAACAAACAAAGGCATACTCCAACATTGTCAGAAAGAAGTTTGCTTGTCTAAAATCATTGATCTGTGCTGACTTTTTTACATCCAAACATCTTGCCAGACTGAGGACTCTACTATTTATATCTACAATATACTCATTAAACTATTAGAGAGAGATTGTCTTCACCCTGTTTCTCTCACACAAAATATCTGGGTTGAGTTGCCTCTTCTTGTCCTCTGGAATGCATACCCTCCTTCCTTGAATCCATCTCCTTGCTACATTCCAACACATCCATTAATTGCAATATAACAAAAAGTATCAGTAAGTGCAGGTAGTCCTTGACTTCCGACCACAGTGGAGCCCAAAATTTCTGTAGCTAAATGTGACATTTTTAAGTTTTGACCCACTTCACAACTTTTCTTGCCACAATTGTTAAGTGAATTGCTGCAATTGTTAAATTAGTCATATGTTTGTTAAGTGAATCTGGCTTCCCCATTGACTTTGCTTGTCAGAAGTTCACAAAAGGTGATCACGTGAACCCAGTACATCGGTCATAAATATGACTCAGTTTTCTGAATGTTGATCTTGTGACCATGGGGATGCTGCAGTTGTTGTGTGAAAAACAGACAGAAGTCACCTTTTTCAGTGCCGTTGTAACTTTGAATGGTCACTAAATGAACTGTTGTAAGGTGAGGACTACCTGTATTTTTCAAACCTTGCTTTGATCCAAAGCTTTTCAAGTATCAGCCTTGCCATTATTTTTTCTGTGCTATAATTTAGGCATGGAACATATGAAATACATTGCTGAGTGATGTCCCTTGAGAATACAGAACTTAAAATGCTGATAATTTCCCTTCCTAGTGCTTTTCAAGTGACCTTTCATCATTTATTTATTTTTTTATTTGTTTTGTCAAGCAATTATAAGATAACAGGTATAAGTATAAACATAGTTATGGATACATGAAATGGTTACATACAAGAAAAATAAAAAAGAAACAATAGGATAGGGATGGTAGGCACATTGGTGTGCTTATGCACACTCCCTACAGACCTCTAAGCAAAGGGGTGAGGTCAATAGTAGACAATCTAAAGCTAAAGTTTTTGGGGTTTGGGGAAGAAACCGCAGAGTCAGGTAGAGTATTCCAGACACTGACCACTCTGTTGCTGCAGTCGTATTTCCTGCAATCAAGTTTGGTGTGGTTTACCTTGAGTTTGTATCTATTATGTGCTCTTGTATTGTTATGGTTGAAGCTGAAGTATTCATTGACAGGCAGGATATTGCAATGTATGATTTTATATACTATACTTAGATCGGACCGAAGGTGGCATAGTTCTAGATTTTCTAGGTCTAGAATTTCAAGTCTGGTGGCATAAGGTATTCTGCAATAAGTAGAGGAGTGGAGAACTCTTCTTGTGAAATATTTCTGGACTCTCTCAACTGTGTTAATATCAGATACGTAATGCAGGTTCCAGACTGATGAGCTGTATTCAAGTATTGGTCTAGCAGATGTTTTGTATGCTCTCGTTAGTAGTGTGATATTACCAGAGAAAAAGCTACATAAGATTAGGTTAACAACTCTTAATGCCTTTTTGGCTATGTAGTTACAGTGGGCTGTAACACTTAAATCATTAGAGATGAGTACTCCAAGGTCCTTGACAGAGTTTGGATCATCAACAAGGTCTTGACTATTCAGCTTGTATTTTATTTTCTGATTTTTTTTGCCAATATGTAAGACATGATCTTATGATCTTATGTCTGTTCAGGAACTTCATGGGGTTTAATAAAAAAACAAAATAGGGATGCAAATTAATAGCTACTGTAAGTGGAATTATCATTTACTATAGCAGTGCCATTTTTAATAATCTGTAGTGTTTTCTAATGAATGGATGTCTTGGCAGATTAACACTTCCAAGGAACAGGAATAGATTGGGCTGGGGGCAGTTACTTCCTTCAAATTCAAACTCCCTAAGAAGGGGATTGGACTAGAAGACTCCTTCCAACTGTTCTGTTCTGCTCTGCTCTACTCTGCTCAACTCTACTCTACTCTACTCTACTCTACTCTACTCTACTCTACTCTACTCTACTCTACTCTATTCTATTCCTTCCCCCAATAGATTTTTTTAAATAAAAAGAAAAAAACCTGCAGATTTCAATACAACACATATATTTTTCAGTTCTTTCAACATTAGCAGCAATGAAATCGCAAGCTGCCTCATTGAGAAAGTTCTATAAATTTGATTCCTACTCACTTCCAAGAAACAGGCCTGTTTGAGATGCTCAGTTTTTATCTGAAAACAAACCCTGAGAATCAACTCTAATGTGACAGCCCAATTCTCAAAAGCAAGCGCGGTATGTCATGAAGGGCTTGGAAGCTGCTGCACAGATGAAGATGCAACTTTTCATTTCTTAAGAAAAGAGAGGAGATGAGGCATTTCAAAGCCAGTATGCTTTGCTAGTGGCAAGCCTGCCCATTTCAAAAGTCAATCCTTCTGTGAAAAAGGATGTTGTAATAGCTTGCCAAAATATCCCAGGGTGTAATGGCTAAACAAAAGGGTATCTGGGATGAGACTGTAAAGAAAAGAGATTTATCATCCAGCTCATCTGTTTGTCGTTTTTGCCTGCGCTGGGTGCCAGTGACATATTGCCAGACTGTGGGTAGTCACCAGGTGTGTCAGGCAGGGGAGAACCTAACAGGTGCATTTCATAAGTCCTGCAGGTTGGTATTGTTAGCATTTTTTTGGAATGGGGACAAGTAGAAATGAAAGCATATATTCTCACCGAGGGAAGCAAGCTTGAGAAGAGAGCATTAGCTTGTCAGAATAAAGTCAGATTTCTTTGAAGTCCTCCATTCTCACTGTTCACTCAGAATGAGAGTGAGAGCATGCACAAATGGTTGCTGAGCACTCTGAGCTTTTGCTATTAATCAGAATTACAGAAACATCTGTCTTAAATGGCTCTGTACTGATCTCTTGGAGGCACCCTGGTGGAAATGTATCTGCATCACACCAAAGATGCCAGGAGTATCTCCTAAACATCTGGGAATCATTGGTTAGAATGTCTTGTTCTAATCTTGCAACAAACAAAGGGCATAACAGGCATATGTAAATAGCTTTTAGATTGCAGAATAATAGAGTTGAAAGGGATCTTATAGATCTTCTAGTCCAACCCCCTGCTCAAGCAGGAGTCCCTATACTATTTCAGACAGATGGTTGTCCAATCTCTTCTTACAGTGTTGGAGCATCCACAACACATAGAGGCAAGTTGTTGTACTGATTAATTATTCTAACTGTCAGGAAATTTCTCTTTAAAGGGAGACAGCATAGGAAACACATTAAATTAGTGGGGAATAGGGATGCATGACACATCAACTGACCAGAATTTCTTCCAGGCTTTTATTTTGTGTTTTTTTTTCTTTTAACATGTAACATTTTTTCTTTTGACATCTAACACTGATGAGGTTACCTAGTTTGCAAGAAAACGTCTGCAAGACAACAATTGCTCTCAGACAGTACCAAAGACTTCTCACCCAAGGACTACAAATATTCTGCTTTATTGATCTAACATTTGCGTTAGCATGGTCAGCATATTTTTAGGGGCTATTTAATTGAAAGAGCAAAAAAGATCGCTATTATTACTAGATTTCTGAATTTTTATCTCCACTTTTTATCTCTACTTTTCTCTCCAATTTTTTAAATGCATGAAGGTTTCTTTATCTAAGCTCTGCTCTTGTTTAAAAAAATGCATGACGGCTTGAATTTGAGGGAAAGAACTATGACTCTTTATATGTATTTGTACACTTGTGTGAGTGAGGTCACATACGTCAGTCTTAGTTTTGAAGATCTAGATTTAAAGAAAATGAGTACCATATTTTCAGGCTATGCACCAGATGCACCAGACCATAAGATGCACCTAAGAAAAAATAGATTTTTGCCTCTGTGCATCCTGTTTTTCTCCTCTCTGGCATCCAGAAGCACTCTGCAGGCCAAAAACATGCCCATTTTAGGCCTCTGGAGGCCTCCCGCAGGTCCTGTTTTTGCCCTCCCTGGCATCAGGAAGGTCAAAAACAGGACGTGTGGAGCAGTGGTGGGATTCATTTTTTTTTACTACAGTTCTGTGGGCGTAGCTTGGTGGGCGTGGCAGAGGAAGGAGACTGTAAAATCTCCAGTCAGAGGTGGTATTTTCTGGTTCTCCGAACTACTCAAAATTTCCACTACCGGTTCTCCAGAACTGGTGAGAACCTGCTGAATACCACCTCTGGTGTGGAGGCTTTGGAAGGCAAAAACAGGCACATTTTTGGCATGCAGAGTGCTTCTGGATGCCAGGAAGGTCAAAAACAGGATGCGCAGAGGCTTTGAGAGGCCAAAAATGAGCCCGTATTAACTCTATAAGATGCACAGACATTTCCACCCACTTTTTTCGGGGAAAAGTGCATCTTATAATTCGATACAGTATATATATTCCTAGGTATATACAGTATATCTATATCAAGTAGAAGGAGGTATGTCTTTGGGATGGCTACAAAAATCCTTAAAGTTAGACCAGACTAGTTAAAATTAAAATTTGCTTGGACGATGAGGAGGTTGGGGAGGAACTTGGGCCAGTTCTGGAGTCTGGGGAAGGCTCTGATGGATGCTCTGTGTCAGAAGCAGAGATAGAAGTAGGGCCATCCAACATTTCCCAGCCACCAGAAAGGCGGCTGTCTTTGGATACTGAGATAAGGAGCAAGAACTGCTGGGGCCTGTTCCAGATGCACGAATGTGTAGAGCTTCGAGGAGAGGGGAACAGCTGAGGACCAAGGGTCGACTTGCAAGGCACACATGGACACTGAATAGCTCCTCTTGGTTGGGGAATAAATAGAAGGAAAAGAGGAGTGGTGGTTGTAGGAGACTACCATTTGGATTTCTGTCAGAAGATTTGCTCATCGTGGTTCGTGCCTCACAGACTGCTTGCTGGAATTTAATTTTCAGCTTTGCAGCTGGAAGCTCCCTGCCTGACAATTATCCCAAGGAAATGATATGGTCTGTACTTCAGTTAACCCTTGGATGTATTATTGCCTGGATTTTTCCTGTGTAAATGACAATAATTCACAGTAGCTAAATAAAGAGGAGTTTTTCGGAATCAGGTGTCTGTTTATTGGTTCTGCTAAGGCTGGGTCAGAACCCTGGCAAGTCTAAATGCACTCCCTCTTTCCCTCTAATCTTTATGACAACTAGAGGGAATGTTGTTTGAGATGCTTATTAGGATCTAAGTCGTACCTCAAACTCAGATTTCTTTTATCTGACCAATGGTTCTCCCCCCCCCCACCCCCACAACATTCCTCAAGGTTATAACTTCTGGCCATTCATTATATCTATAAAAACTATTGGGAACTTCAAGCCACAAGCAGGTCCATCCTTGGATTGATGGATTCATGTTGGCCTTATCTCCAATGGGGGGCCCTACTTCATGGGGTATTGTGATGATCTCAGAACTAACTTCTATAGAAGAGTTTGAGAATAAGGAGCCGAAGTGGGATCAAAATATATAATTTTGTCACTCTTGACTAAATTGCCAAATTCCATATTGCTGATTGGTGTTTCAAGCTTAATGAGTTAAAAATTACTATTTGTTCCATTCTGTAGCAGATAGATTTCTTGAGTTAAAGAGTAGTTACCTTGTTAAAAAGATATTTGGCAACAGTTTTGTTTTTGTCTTTTTTTAAAAAAAGTAAATAACACATCACTATAAAGCCTTTCCTTTATTAGAGTTAAACTCAAAGGAATGCTGTTTTCAGGCTACCATAGACATGCACTACGTATTTTGCAGAAATAAAGGCAATATTACAATGCATTTTGATTTTGATTTTGAAACATCAGCCTGAAAAATCAAAATATAATGTCAACAATAAAGCAGGATATCCAATAGTGGTTGGTAATATTAAAGAAATGTTGTGGATATACTCAAGCATGCCTGACAGCTGCAAACACTTTCACACAGTAAAACACTTTTTCTGAAATCTATCTCCACTTAAGCTGTCATTGCATCTGGCTCACAAATCTGGGCGATCACTCTGTTTTAGCTAAGAGAGATGGGCTCTTTGCTACCATCTAATGGTTGTTAAGTTGCTAGATCAATAGAAAAAAGATTGGATGGAGAGTTCAGATCTTTCAAGTATCTTTTCAGTATGTATTCTCTACTGATGTTTACTGGTGTTTTGCATTAGGAAGTGGCATTCAATTTGCAGCCATGGAAAACAGCCAATCATTGCCCTGATAGTGTTATGTCATAGCGCTATAAAGATAAAAACATGGCAGAATCTTCTTCTGGATTGGCATTCAAATATGAAGATGGCATGATGTATGGCAACATATCTTCCTCCTCTAGTTGGGATAGTAAAAAACAGGATAGAGAGAGAATGGTATAAAGCTAGCCTTACCACAATGGTTACCCAAGAACTCATTTTCTCTTTTGGAGTGGTTCTCTGCTCATTAGTGCTCTCTCTTGATTTTCTTTTAAAATTCGATTTTAATTTCAAATTGAATTTTCAAATTTCTTTTAAAATTCCTCATGCAACGTGACATTTGTCTATTTTTTCGACATTGTATTTCAATTTTTTTATCTTGCTTACAGATATGTCTTTATTTTACTTAGCCTTTGTTTATGTATCTCTCCTACAAATTATTAATTTCTTTCTTTGTGTGTTTGTGTGGGTGGGTGGGTGGGTATCATGCAATAGCCTACTTTGCTTCTGGTTTTCTCTTCCCCAGGTTCATTTTGCCTGCCTTGATAAGAGGGAGATAGATAGATAGATAGATAGATAGATAGATAGATAGATAGATAGATAGGGAGGGAGAGAGAGAGAGAGAGAGAGAGAGAGAGAGAGATTTTTTGGAGTATAGTCAAAGAGACTGAAGGTTTGAAGGGTGGGGACAGAACTCAGCCCAATAAAATTATTGTGTCCTTTGATGATTCTTTAGAATCATTATTCTAAAGAATAATGCATGAAACAACATTGCTGTCTAATATCTACTGAAAAGAACTGCAGGTGTGCGATTAAAGAGGGAAAAAAACTCTTAGCTTGAATCAACTCTTCCATGTTTCTTTTTTAGCTTTATTGGTGGATGACTCAAATCAGGTTTTCATTTCATTTTTTGTGGTCATTTGAATCTGAGACCAAAAAATGGAAAAAAAATAAAAGAAGGTAAAGAAAATGAAGTATTATAAATCCAGCACCCTCACTGTGCTCTGAGATCTTTTAAATAAATAAAAGAAATGGAAAGTATCAAGATTAATCTCCTCATGTTATGATGTAATTAAAGTTATGTATCATTTACCTCATTTTTGGTTGTGATGAGGTGTTTTTTTTTTAAAGAGTGGTTAATAAAATTGTGGGTAGATAGTGCTGTGCAAGGAACCAGGATGCTATTTGAGAATTAAGTATAGAGAAAAATCAGTGGTACCAAAGCCCTCCCCCACAAGAAAAAGATAGTATGCTTTATAAAAATGTGTACTTCTGTATTGTTTCTGTACTCACTGTATTCATTAGATCAGCGGTCCCCAGTCTTTATGGCTTGACAGTCCAGTTGGGGAGGACCGTGGAACTAGCCTGTGTGAGTGCGGGCTGGAGTACATGCACACAGTTTGACTCGTGAGAGCGGCAGGCCAGTGCACATGCACATGCCCACGCAACTTGACTCACACAAGTTGAGCTGTGCATGTATGTGTGCACGCCAGCCTGCAAGTTGAACTGTGCATGCATGTGTGCATGCCAGCCTGCCAGTTGACTGAGTTGAGCTGTGCATACACATACCAGCTTGCTGCTCATATGGCCCAATTCCAAATGGGTCTTGGCCCAGAGGTTGCATTAGATAACTGAATAATAATTTTTCAATTTTTTTTTTTTTTTGAAAATATTGATTTGGAAACAATATCCCAACAAGACAAAAATAAACTGTCATAAATATTGAATTACAGAGGCACTTTGATCAAAAAAATCCAAATTAAGGGATTATGGGGTCATTAAAAGGGAATTTTAATTATTGAATTATAGAAGCACGTTGATCTATGAAATGAGGGGAAGACATCAAACGAGGTGACTTCTAATGGAATGGTACATACCCTATATGGACTTATTGACACCTATATTATTAGAGATCCATAATCAATCATTTACTCTTTTTATAGTTCCTTTATAATTTTATGAGGCTTACATTACAGCAATATTAAATCCTGAGAGAGATCCACCTGGATGTGGATGCGTTAGATCAATATCTTTGCTTAATGTGGATGCTAATTTTTTTGTTTGTATGTATGTTATTTATTTTTGTGGCTTTTACATTTTTAATCTGTTCTAAATTGTGTGCTAATCAATTGGGGGGAGCTTGGTGGTTAATGTAATTAATAAATAAAATATTAACTGCAACACTAACCAGAAAGGTTCAGTAACGCTTCTATGATTCTGTAATTCATCCACTTCAATCTGGACTTATAAAAAACAGGCATCTGACTATAACCACCCTTATAATTTAAGTATCATATCAGATAAATTCGAATCAGATATTTTAATTTTGTTGGACACTGAAAAATCCTTTGATACAGTCCAGATTATGAACTGCAATCTAGGAAGATATGGGTTTCCACCATCTTCCCATGCAACTTACAATTTGGTATCTTTTCCAATTGGCTAGAGTAATTGTGAACATTTTATCTTCCAGCCTCTCAAGTTATATAGCGGTACCCCTCAGAGATGTCGTTGCTTCTATTAATTTTCCATTTGATTCTTGAACTATTCGTCTGTTAGACAGTTTCAAGAAATTTAGGGTGTGGAGGTAATCAACACTGAAAATAAATTGTTTTTCTATGCTCATAATGTTATGCTTATCCTTGATAATTATACAATGTCATTGCCAAAGTTTATTGAGTTGGGCAACAGGAATCTCACAGCATGCAACCCTATGAGTTATTTTGTGTGATCTGTGACAGTTCAAAAACTTACGCCACTGCTGAAACCCAATCCCTGCTGGGTTGGCTCTAAAGGCCCCCGTGGTCTGCTATTGCTGTTCTGTCTTGCTGCTTTGTCTGAGCTGGCATGTGATGACCACATAGACACACAAAGCAAGCTGGTGACATCACAATTCCATGCTAGTTTCCACCAGGAGTCCATGCGGAACAACACAGAGACAAGGCATAGGACAATAGCAAGATTGCCTTCATGATGGTGTGATATTATATGAGATAACCTATTTTTCCTTTAATAAATTGTCAATATATCATCCTCATTGACAAAAACATGTGGAGTAAAAATGGATTTTCCAAGATAAATGGAAATATAATATTTGGTAACAGAGATGAAAAATAAAATAAAATATTGTTTTTGCAACTATGTTTCATTCTAATGGTTTGTAATGTGTGGATATTATGTGACGATATTATTGAGAGCTATAACTGGCAAATTGCAAGATGACAAGTTCAGCAACTGAACTTGTAAAACAAATATTATTTGTTTGATGTCCCCCCCGCCCCATATCAAGGAGTTAAGGAAGGATTCAGCAAGTATTGTTATGAACGAAATTGAACAATCTTGGCATGCCACTTCCTGTTCCTGCTCTTTGTAACATTTTACATAAGGAAGCACTGTATGATAAAATTATACAAATGAACCAAGTAATGGATGCTGTTGTTAAAATAATTAATTTTTCATGTTCAATGGGTCTTAGTCATAAGCAGCTTATGGATAGAAAATATGGAAAGTTGCTGTGTTATAGTGTAGTTAGATGACTGAGCCAACAAATGTGCTTAAGAGGTTCTTATTTTATTTTACTTTAATTTTACTTTAATGAAAAACAAGACTTTCCTCATCTGCTACTGATTTTTAATTTTAATTTGGATCTGACAAATATCATGGGTCACCTGAAAAAAAAAACTCAGATTAAAAAGCTGTTTATTAGAGAAATACATGACAGTTGTCAATTCACCTTGGATCAAATAGTTGTGTTTTCTCTGTCATGGCACCTGCCCTGTGCAACAGTATCCCCCCCCAAATCCACATGCCATAAACATTTTAAAATAAATAAATAAACAAATAGTAAAGCTTTTTTTTTTTTGGTGAACAATAAAGCTTCCTGTTGAAATAGTGGCTCATTTCTCAGCTCTAATGTGATTAAGAATGGCTAAGCCACAGTGCTTAAAATAATAACCTGGATGAAAACAGATGTTTTAAATAAGTGTGAAAAGGAAGATGTGTAATCATGCATAGTATGAAAAAGTAAAACAAACAAACTAATAAATAAATAATTGAGTACAAATCCATACAGCAATGCCAAAATATTATGGATTAATCTATATACTACTAATACTCTCATGTCTATAAACTTTAACTGTGAAATGGTGAATTTCATCAACAAATGTACCTCAAGTGAACTTACAGAATGCTGGTACCCATTACTTCTGAGGGAATGAAATTTGAGGAAATTATGGCTGCTTCAGTACTGCTAGACTCCTGCTCCTTCAGTGTTGCTAGGTGGCTGCTGCAGTCTGCAGTCCCATGATCTTTATTTTCATGTTCTGTGACAGTTTCCCAGCCACATGCTTCCTGGCCCTCTCCCCCATACAGCAGCAGTTACTTATCTACCTGTTAAGAAAGGAAGGGGAAGGAGAGGGAAGAGAGAGAAGATGTTCCCTGTGTGTGCTGCCCCTGATCTGTGCTGCCCCCCTTACCCATGCCACCCTATGTGCATTATGTGAAATCCATGCTGTCCCCTGTCCTGAACCATGAAACAGAGGTGTCCTATCTACTTCCGCACAACCTATTTGACCTGTGCTGCACTCCCCGCACCCAACTGGCCTTGGACATGTAATTTCCTGCTGGCTTCCCTACTGCATAGCAAAATAAATGGGGAAGCTGGCAGGAATTCTAGGGAGGGAGGGAGGAAGTTAAATTGTATTCTTAAAAATAAACTTTCAACAAGATAATTTTTACATAACTGAATATAAATATATCCTTCTGATTTTAAGGGATTTATTTAGTTATTTAACCAATTTATATAGCCACCCATCTCAAAAAATGACTGGGTGAATATAAGATGCGTCATTTATCTGTTTTTGAAAGTGCACTAAAAACAAGGAGAAAGCAATATGTCTTAATACCAAGTTAATTTTATACTGCTATTTATAGTTAAAACAGATCCTTTTTCTGTTTTTTCTTTTTTAATTAATTGTTGTCATATTTATTATTTCAATTATAATAGTCTAGAAAGTTTTACTCATTACATAATCATTTTTTTAAATTTTTCCCCTGTTCGTGGTGTAGGATTTTCTTTTACTACATCATCATCATCATCATCATTATCATCATCATCATCATCCATCATCATATGTTTACTTCTCTTTTTCTATCCACTTTCCCTCTTTTGTTGTCCACTGATCCTTTAATGCTTGTTATCTAATGATGTCCAAGCTTGTAAAGTCTAAGATGTTACCTCAAGGAATTTTGTTTCCTGAAGCAGCTTTTCCTGAGATATCTATTCTGATCCCTTTAGAAGTTACTTCAGGAGAAAGAAAATAGGGCAAAAATTAGCTCACCACATCCTGAAGAGCTCATAGTGACATTATAGTAAGATGTATAATTGTAAATGAAATAGTCTCATGTTTGACAGTCAAGATATTGATAATGTGAATGAAACTATCCTCCTCCTTTGTTTTGAGATTGCCAGAAAAATTACATGAGCTCCTCATATTCCTGTTGGATTGGCAAATCTAATTCTGTATATCTTGGATTACTTTTTTGTGGGGGAAGGAGGGTGGTTTTGAAGAGATGGCATTACAGAAATGAGAATCACAAGTGGATGTCCATTCCTACAGATCTAGATTGTTAGCAATTTCCCAGGTTGTAAAGAAGATACTTAAATAAGAACAAAATAACAACAGAAGGAAGATAATGCATAAATTGAATAAACCAATTGCCTGACTTGAGATTGTCTTTGAGTTTACAGCTCAGGATAAATAACTCTTTCTTAAATTGTTAAAAAGGTCACTTGAACTAGGCATTTTGAAAAAAATATTAGTTGGCAAACCAATCCCCAACCCAAACTCCAGTATGTTTTTCTTTGGTAGTCAGAAATTAATTGAAATGACTTGCTTCTCATCATAGTGAACACAACCATATATTTCATGTGTATGCTTGCATGTTTATTTTAACAGTCATAGTTATTAATTACCTCTAGGATGGAATCATATGAACTTTGACTTTGACATTTCATTGAGATGGACATTGGAGCTAAATGGTGCTTCTGAGTATGGGCATTGAGAACAAGAGTACCAATAAAGTGTTAACAATGTGATCACCAAGTTGAATATATTTATGTGTTAATGTGAAATATGCTTGTTGCACAGAAGGCCATTTGCACCACCTATGCTACATAAGTAGTATCTTATCCAAAACATTTCTAGGAAAATGATAATTAGGAAAAATTCATGGATTTTAAAGCATTACACTTATTGATTTGGGAGATTTAATATATTTTGTTTCCTTAAATAGGCACACTTGATTTGAACATTAAGTTGCCACTGATTGTTAATGAAAATAGCTTGCATGATACAAGGTGAAATAAATCCTGTTAGGGTCCCTATTAAAAAATATTTTATAGTTTACTACATATTTCATCTTGGTAAGCGTAGACATAGTATCAAACAGACAGCTTTTCATTCATTTCTTTTCAAAAGTTGGACTAAAATAATTTTAAATAATTTCTACAGAAAGGTAGGAGTGAAAGTTCAGATGTAGATTGAAAGTTGATGCTCTCTGGAAGTCCAAATAGATTGCTTCCAGATGGAAGCTTCTAATATTTCTAATTAAAAGGCTGCCTTTGAGTTCAAAAACTGCTATCATTGTCAACTATATTTGTGTATAGTTAAAAAAAGAGAGAGAGCCAATGCCCTGTATATTAGAGGGTCATAAAAAAGAAATAAGTGACCCAAAGATTCCACAGTACTGAAATGCTAACTAAAAAATATTTTATTATGATAGAGAGATTAACACAGTGAATAATTTATGATGCTACTGTTCTTATTTGTTCTGAATGTATATGTGATTTAATTGCAAACCTAAGTTTACAAATCTAACATATTTTTAAAAAATCTACAAATCATCTTTGAAGTTTTTTTTAACTGCCTTCCCCCCTTTTCTCTCTCATCCTCATCCAAATAATCAATCACTGGGTTTTGTTACATTAACTTCTTAGAATTCCTTTTCTTTTTCAGCTATTTCAGTTGTTTCTAAGGTAAAAAGGAAAGCAGAAGATGGAAAAATAGCTCCCTTTCAAGCTCAACCTGGTACTTGGGTCAGTTTTTTCTACTTTGTTCCAACTCTTGGGCTGATGTCATATCCAAGCCCAGGGTAGATGACAAGACTGAGCCTGAGGGAGGAATCAAATACATCATCAATTTCAAGTCCTGCATGCCCACAAGAGATATAGCCCACCTTGGATTCTATTTGGCTATTAGTAGCTCAGATTCTTGTAGAGAGCATTGGTTTACAATAAAACTATATTTCTTTGAACGGCCCAGTCTCCTGCTTTCCTGTGTTTGACATCCAGAGAAGAGACAGTGAGATCCAGCTGACACCTAATAGACAGAGTCTTATCAAAGAAAAGCAAAAAATATTCCAAATTTACTAAGATAGATCTTGAGAGATTTTAGGGTGTGGCTATCCTGAACTTCTCTCCCTTCCCCCAATTCCAGCTTGGGTCTGTCAGTCTCTTGAGACTGGTTGATTGCATAATAGCCTTTTCCAGAAGCAGTTAAAAAGTGGAACTGGCTAAAATAAATATTCAATATGTTTTAAATATTTATCACGTTAGGTAATAATCCAATGTTTGAACAATTTTTTTTTTTTTGAGAATTTGATTTTAAAACAAGCAAACTGTACTTATAAATTAGTCGACTCTTTCAATCTGTGTATAAAAGAAAGGTTTTTTTAAAAAAAAAGATTTCAAACAAGTTTGTCAAACTAATCAATTCTAAAACAGGGTCTGTTTAGAGTGAACTTTAATAACACTTAAATTCATATACATATTCAGAATTGAATAAGAAATACTTTAAAATTTTGTTAATGGAGCAAAAGCTCATATTTGATTTGCAAATTTAAAACGAGCAATTTAATTCAGGATTTTAAGAACACAGATATTTTGCAAGACAATATATTTTAATATGTCCTACAATTTTTATCTCTCAGCATTGGAAACTACCTTTAGGTATATTATATATCCCAAATCCAGATTCTTCTGGTGACTATGGATTCATATTAATTGCTGTCACATTAATTTAAAATATTTAAAATACAATATGTATTAAAATCTATTTTAATATAAACCATTCTAAGTGACATTGAGTAATTTTGGAATGCCATTAACTGCATCATTATATGGCAGATGTTTGATACCTTTCCAAATTAAGATGATCTGCAAAATGGGATCCTTTAATTAACTGATATTTTATATTTAACCCTTTACATTTACTTTAAATCAGGCTTGTCCAACCTTTCACCTTCCCTGGGCCACATTAGAAGATGAAAATTTGGTTTGGGCCACACATAAAATAAAATAACAGTAACAATACCTGATCATCCAAAAAAAAACCATAGAAAACATTTTTTTCATAAGATATCATAAAAAATAGTCAACCAGGGAGAAAGGAACAAGGGGGCGGGGGGGGAGAAAGCTCGCCCGCCTCGCGCCTACCTCTCCTCCTGCAAATGGCCCGGCTGGATGCGGCAGGACTGGAAGGTGAGGACCGGGAGGCTCGGTGCAGCAGCAGCGGCGGCAGGGGCAGAAGCCGCTACAACAGCTCCAGCGGCAGCAGCGGCAGCGGGGGCAGAAGCCGCTACAACAGCTCCGGCGGCAGCAGCAGCAGCGGCAGTGGCAACAGCAGGAGGTGGCAGAGTGGGACTCTTGGGCTGCGGCTGCCTCGGCACGAGGAGCGCTCTGACGGCTCCCGCCTTTTCTGTTGCTGCTTGGCGTGGCACTCGCCTCGCCCCGCCTTGCGCCTGCCTCTCCTCCTCGCTGGCTCATCCTCTTGCATGAAGGTTGGGGTGGGCACTGGGCCGCATTATGAGCTGACCTGGGCCTCATGTGGCCAGCGGGCTGCGGGTTGGACAAGCCTGCTTTAAATGTTAAAGACGTATAGGTAGGTATGCTTTCCACCTTTTGAGGAATAAAATCCCGATACTAGAAGAAATTTTTTTAATATTAAAACATAAAACTCAAAAGGAGCAAAACTAGCACCATTAGAAAACTTCTTATGACCAGTTTATAGCAAGCAGTAACCACAGAAGATAATAAATTTAGCACATTAAAAAGTAAAGCAACAACCTTGAAACTTTTAGTTTTAGATTCCTAAAAGTACCTAAAGAATTATGCTTAATACAAAACCAAAAAACACTTAACAATGCTCAGCAAATGCTTAGGTCCAAAAACCGGCAATGAAAATCAAAAAGGAAATTCACAGAAAAATGAAAAAGCCCACAAACCAGCCTATTTCTTCGATTATTAGTATTTTCTGTTCCCATTTCCTTGATTAAATTAGTGCTGACAAAATATAGGTTGTTATGGGACCTCAGTTACAAAACCCTCCCCTTTCTCTAAATAATGCATAAAAGGACAATTTCTTAACATCTAATCTACATTAACTTCCTTCAAATACACCCAGTTTAGTTGTACTCTAGGGGTATTTTTTTTAATTGGGAACAAAGCTATTTTTATGGCAAACTCAGTTGCAGCTTTTAAAGTTAGATCAAAGGATATAAATTTACAGGCTGTTTTAAAATGAGATAACCAAATGAACCCATGGTATTCAATATTCATAATGACATGCTGAACATCATGAAATTGGCTGCAGCTAGAATAGTTTTAGCAGACAGGGCTTGTCAGATCTTCATCCTAGGTTATGATCCAGAAGAAGAAGAATTCTCATGGAATGAGAGAACCAGAAGTCTGGTTTAGTGTTTCTCCTCTAGCTTTACTAACAGCCTCACATGTTATCCGTACTAAGAATAGAATAGAATTCTTTATTGGCCAAGTGTGATTGGACGCACAAGGAATTTGTCTTGGTACAAATGCTTTCAGTGTACATAAAAGAAAAGATACATTCATTCATTCATTAAGGGTCAAGAATCATAACGTACCAATAATAATAATAATAATAATAATAATAATAATAATAATAATAATAATAATAATAATAATAATAATATTTTGTTTGAGGTCACAGACCAAAACACAAGTACAACAAAAGAAGAACATGGGAAAATTAATCATGAACAATTGGTCACCAAAAACTTGACTAAAGGGAATTACAATGTTCTCCTCTGATGGTTACAGCTCTTAAAAAAAAATGGAAACCAAAGAAGTGATATATGAGAAGCCATCCCCTAGACAATATAAGAACAAATTACTAACATTGGGTCTAGAAGGGTCTGTTTCAAGGAGAGACAGTAACTTAGATCTGCCTGCGTTATACGTAGGGCAATATAAAAGGACATGCTCCACAGTTTCAACCTCAGCTCTGTCACAGGGGCATAGCCTCTCGTTAATCGGGAGTTTCTTAAATCGCCCATCCAGTAGTGCTGAGGGCAGAATATTAAAATGAGCTAGGGAGAAAGGTCTTCTATACTTGGGAATGGTTTGAGTGTAAAAATAGGAAGCCACCCTCAGTCTGTAATTATTAAATTGGCTGAAGATCAGAGGGGAGCAAGTTTTGTTAGCTCTGGCTCATAGATATTGCAAGTCAATGTCCACAAGCCGTTAGACTACCCTAAATTGGGCATCCTTAAGGCCATAATCTCCCAGGGCATCCCCCGTAAAACCTAGCAGGTGTAATTTCTTCATCAGCTCCCTCTCCCAATGAGAAATATGAGAGTCAGCAAAAGAGCACCCCAAACCACCATTTAAAGGTGTTAATCCACGCCATACATTTGACTGATCGGGTGCCCAGTTCCAGGTACATTGGAGCAAAACCAACACAAGGAGGAAGACCCAGAAGTTTTCTAAAAAAGACAGCCTGGGTTCTTTCAATATAATCCTTGAAGCCCCGTATCCATATGGGAATTCCATAAAGAGTTTGAGCCAAAGTTTTGCCTTTGTAAATATGCAGAGCAGAAGGAATAAACTGGCCTCCTTGGGTATAAAAAAATCTTTAAATCTGCTGGTGACTACAGAAGGCCGAGTTCAGCACCTGGGTTCGATGTCTAGTCCAAGCACCGGTGTTCTGAAATTGAATACCTAAATACTTAAAATGGAAAACCTGCTTAAAAGCATTACCATTGATGGCCCAGTTATACAATTTCCGGGCTCTAGAGAACACCAATACTTTGGATTTGTCGTAATTAATAGACAAATGGTTCTCAGCACAGTAGGACCCAAATGCAGAAAGTAATCTTTTCACACCTGGCCTTGACAATGAAATGAGGGCCGCATCGTCAGCATAAAGGAGAAGCGGGATCTTCGTAGTTGACAACTTTGGGGTGTGGGACTCAATACGTCCAATGTGAAAGGCCAAGTCAGATAAGAATAAATTAAACAAAAGAGGAGCCAGAACACAACTCTGCCTTACTCTGTTCTTAATCGGGATAGGATTTGAAAGTTCTCCCTGCAGACCACACCTGACCTGACTAGAGGTCTGGTTGTACAACGGTCTAATTAGGAACAGATGTCTATCGATAGAACTTTTGAGCAGTTTTGACCACAACAGTCCCATAGGGACTGCTTGCAGACTACTTGCACTGTCATGAAGCCGAAAGCACCAGTCTGAGGATGGCGAGTGGGACCTCGCCAAAGTGTCACCAATCTTAATCTTAATCTTACATGGGAAAAGACCTGAACACACCTTGACCTACCTACCTGTATCCATGAAAATCTACGAAAACAAATATATATATATATATATATATATATATATATATATATATATATATATATATTTTCTTAAGTTTTCGTGGGTACTTACATGTATGGTATTCAGCTTTGTTTGGGTATTTTCCCACATCATTATAGTTGTGCTTTTAAAGTTGTAGCAACGTTTCGGCAGAATCTCATCTGCCATCATCAGGCTTCTGTATTGTGTTCATCTTTGAGTCAGACTTTCACACCACCAGCTCAAACACACCCCAACCAGGCACCCAGGTGAAACCTAGCTTCCTAACAAATGATAGCCGTCCATTTACTCGGAGCCAAGCTGCACTAAAAACCTCCAATACAGGAACACGATGTTGCCAGCCAATCAAGACACAAAAAGCCACAAAACAGACAGGAGATATTAGAAACACCAATCAAGCAAAACACAGCAAATTTCAAGACCAATAAACACAGACCAAGACTCCCAACCAATCAGGATGAAGAAAAAACCATTGTGGCACAGCAGGAGGCTAGCCCCAAATTTAAAACTGAAACAACTGTAAGAGTCTGACTCACAGATGAACACAATGCAGAAGCCTGATGATGGCAGATGAGATTCTGCCGAAACGTTGCTACAACTTTAAAACCACAACTATAATGACATGGGAAAATACCCAAACAAAGCTGAATAACATACATGTAAGTACCCGAAAACTTAAGAATATATATATATATATATTATATATATATATATATAATCCGAACAACCAAAGATCCATATATATATATATATATATATATATATATATATATATGTGGATCTTTGGTTGTTCGGTTTTCCCAGCGTAAGACCAAGTATCTAGGCAACGTTCGATGAAGTCTCATTCATCATCTCAGGCCTCTGTCTCCGGCTCTGTGCTTTTCAGAGTAATGTGAGATTGCAGCTGCTTCCTCCTTTTAACTGCCAGTGGGGTGGGACTTGATTGGGTGGGGGCTTGGCTGTGTTCTGATTGGGTGGGGTGTGTTCTCATTGGTAGGGGGTTTGGTTGTGTTCTGATTGGTTGGGGGGTTTGCCGTGTTCTGATTGGTTGGAGGCGTGTTCTGTTCAGGTGGGGGCTTGGCTGTGCTCTGGTTAGTCTTAGTTGCTGGGGGATTTGAGCTGGTGAGTTGTGATCTTGCTGTTTGGCTTCTAGTTCGTGGTCCTGTTGCATCTTCATAGTGGGTGTCGGTTTGCTTCATGTATGGCTCGGAGGGGTTTGAAGTGGGTAGTGATGCAGCTGTGAGTGCAGCTTCTGGTCCATGGTCGTGTCTCATCTTCTGAGTGGGTGAGAGTCTGTTTTCTACATGGAAGTGTGGTGGTGGCATCTTGTGTGGCTCTCATGGGTGTGGGTCTGGTGTCCTTCTTCATGTTAGGTACTCGTCTGTTCATGAGGGCGGGTTTCCAAATGGCTGGAAGGCGGGAGGTGTCATCTCGTTTGTTCATGCTGTGTGGGCGTTTTTCTATCTCTATGGCTTCTCTGATTATTCTGCTGTTGAAGTGTTCGGTTTTGGCGATAGTTCTGGTATTTTTAAAATCAATTTCATGTCCTGTGGCTTTGAAGTGTTGGACCAGGAAGAGGTCGTTTCTTCTTTTTGATTGAGTTCTTATGTTCTTCAATGCGTGCATTTATTCTTCTGTTAGTTTGTCCAATGTATGTGGTAGGGCAGGCAGTGCAGGGGATTTCGTATACTCCTTGGTTTTCTAATTCGATTTTGTCTTTGGGGTTTCTTAGGATGGTGGATATTTTTCTGTTTGTGCAGAATGCTGTTTTGATGTTGTGTTTTTGGAGGATCTTGCTGATTTTGTCTGTAGTGCCTTTTATATATGGGAGGAGGGCTTTGCCGTTTTCTTGTTCTCTGTCTTGGATTTTGGTTGGGGTTTCTTTTTGGATTAGGTGGGTAATCTTCTTTCTTTGGAATCCATTGGCTGTAAAAATACGTTGGTGAGAGTGTGTAGTTCGGTTTTTTTGGTGTTGTTCATCGGCTAAGCATTTTGTTCTGGAGATGAGTGTCTTGGCTACAGAATTGATCTGTGCTGGGTGGTGGTGTGAGTGCATGTAGATAGCGGTTAGTGTGTGTTTTCTTCTGGTAGATGGTGTGTCCTAGGGAGCCATTGGATCTTTTGTATACCAAGACATCTAGGAAGGGAAGTTGGTTGTTGGCTTCTGTTTCCATGGTGAATTGTATTTTGGGGTCTTCTATACTTGGGAATGGTTTGAGTGTAAAAATAGGAAGCCACCCTCAGTCTGTAATTATTAAATTGGCTGAAGATCAGAGGGAGCAAGTTTTGTTAGCTCTGGCTCAGATATTGCAAGTCAATGTCCACAAGCCGTTAGACTACCCTAAATTGGGCATCCTTAAGGCCATAATCTCCCAGGGCATCCCCAGTAAAACCTAGCAGGTGTAATTTCTTCATCAGCTCCCTCTCCCAATGAGAAATATGAGAGTCAGCAAAAGAGCACCCCAAACCACCATTTAAAGGTGTTAATCCACGCCATACATTTGACTGATCGGGTGCCCAGTTCCAGGTACATTGGAGCAAAAACCAACACAAGGAGGAAGACCCAGAAGTTTTCTAAAAAGACAGCCTGGGTTCTTTCAATATAATCCTTGAAGCCCCGTATCCATATGGGAATTCCATAAAGAGTTTGAGCCAAAGTTTGCCTTTGTAAATATGCAGAGCAGAAGGAATAAACTGGCCTCCTTGGGTATAAAAATCTTTAAATCTGCTGGTGACTACAGAAGGCCGAGTTCAGCACCTGGGTTCGATGTCTAGTCCAAGCACCGGTGTTCTGAAATTGAATACCTAAATACTTAAAATGGAAAACCTGCTTAAAAGCATTACCATTGATGGCCCAGTTATACAATTTCCGGGCTCTAGAGAACACCAATACTTTGGATTTGTCGTAATTAATAGACAAATGGTTCTCAGCACAGTAGGACCCAAATGCAGAAAGTAATCTTTTCACACCTGGCCTTGACAATGAAATGAGGGCCGCATCGTCAGCATAAAGGAGAAGCGGATCTTCGTAGTTGACAACTTTGGGGTGTGGGACTCAACACGTCCAATGTGAAAGGCCAAGTCAGATAAGAATAAATTAAACAAAAGAGGAGCCAGAACACAACTCTGCCTTACTCTGTTCTTAATCGGGATAGGATTTGAAAGTTCTCCCTGCAGACCACACCTGACCTGACTAGAGGTCTGGTTGTACAACGATCTAATTAGGAACAGATGTCTATCGATAGAACTTTTGAGCAGTTTTGACCACAACAGTCCCATAGGGACTGCTTGCAGACTACTTGCACTGTCATGAAGCCGAAAGCACCAGTCTGAGGATGGCGAGTGGGACCTCGCCAAAGTGTCACCAATCTTAATCTTAATCTTACATGGGAAAAGACCTGAACACACCTTGACCTACCTACCTGTATCCATGAAAATCTACGAAAACAAATATATATATATATATATATATATATATATATATATATATATATATATATATTTTTCTTAAGTTTTCGTGGGTACTTACATGTATGGTATTCAGCTTTGTTTGGGTATTTTCCCACATCATTATAGTTGTGCTTTTAAAGTTGTAGCAACGTTTCGGCAGAATCTCATCTGCCATCATCAGGCTTCTGTATTGTGTTCATCTTTGAGTCAGACTTTCACACCACCAGCTCAAACACACCCCAACCAGGCACCCAGGTGAAACCTAGCTTCCTAACAAATGATAGCCGTCCATTTACTCGGAGCCAAGCTGCACTAAAAACCTCCAATACAGGAACACGATGTTGCCAGCCAATCAAGACACAAAAAAGCCACAAAACAGACAGGAGATATTAGAAACACCAATCAAGCAAAACACAGCAAATTTCAAGACCAATAAACACAGACCAAGACTCCCAACCAATCAGGATGAAGAAAAAACCATTGTGGCACAGCAGGAGGCTAGCCCCAAATTTAAAACTGAAACAACTGTAAGAGTCTGACTCACAGATGAACACAATGCAGAAGCCTGATGATGGCAGATGAGATTCTGCCGAAACGTTGCTACAACTTTAAAACCACAACTATAATGACATGGGAAAATACCCAAACAAAGCTGAATAACATACATGTAAGTACCCATGAAAACTTAAGAATATATATATATATATTATATATATATATATATAAATCGAACAACCAAAGATCCATATATATATATATATATATATATATATATATATATATATATATATATATATATATATGATCAGCATCTATACATATTTTTTTTTACCTTTTCCCACAATATCTCTGGTTTCAATATTAAAGCAAATTTACCACCGATCCTGAATTTCAATTGTATAAACAATTGTAGCTATATTGTGCCACATATTGTCAGAATATTGTATATTATCATAATGAAAATGGAATTATGGGGTCCTTGGTACTCTCTGAGATTCATTACTTTCTTACAGACATTTCATTACCCAGTTAGGTAACATCAGTTCTAGAAGGAAATGGTGTTTGCTCTTGGTTTATATACAAGTGGTTAATGGTGGTTTATAGAAAGCGAGTAATGAAGCATCTGCAATAAAATAACTAAGCTGAGAGAGTACCAAGGATCTTACAGTTCAATCTTAAGCTACAGATATTCTTTTCTATTGAAAATGGAATTGATTGCAATTTTGTTAAAAGTCAAAGAGCATGAGTTGTTTTAGTATTTCAGCATCAGTTTTGAATCTCAATCTTAATTTTACTTGTAGCTACATTACATTTGAGAATTTCCTTCTATAAATTACGTTTTCTATATACTGTTATAAAACATATTCTACTTTGAATTATGCTGTTTTTTATGTTGTTGTTCTTGTTTAAAAAAAACACACACCCATAGATTGATTCAAGGTGTACAAAAGGACAACAAAGTGCATTAAATGTTTTATTGGCCATCTGCCATCCACTCAATGGTTGTCAATAATGATCCATCAAACAATTAATGCAGCTAATAAATTAGTCACAAAGTAATCTAATTGGCCAGCCACTAGTAGGCACCAGTTGGAAATTAATGTACTGCAACTATTCCGGATCACACCTGACATCCCAACCAGATGGAAAAGTAAAATGATTTAACAGATGATGATTAATGATACCATGTGGCATTATTTGATATTAAGATTTCTTAAAAAATCAGTATATAAGGGTGCTATGTGAGTTAAAATGGATTAATGTTAATTGTACCTAAAATTTCTCACAAACTTTCTGTGTGTCTCTTTTACTAGGTAGAATTCAAATACATTTTCTTCTTTTTTCTACAGGTTTCATTTATCCACTTAGGAAATGTGCTATGTTACTAGAATACTAATGACATGCCAGTAATTTTCTGTACCTAGCATTAAAACTCTGCTTATTTCTGGTCACGCTAGAAGCACATTCTGTGACCAGCAAGCACCCCACGAATTCAAAGTGTTGGAACCAGCAGGAGTTAATGAGATAATAAATCTGGCTTGTGCTTCCAAATAGAAAAGTTTAGCTTCAAAAATATAGTTCTTGTAAGCTCTGCCACAATATAAGACTTTGAGAAAATGTATGTATCTAACCTTGCATATATGTCTTTATATCCAATTACAAAAGAAGAACATTTGATTGTTCAGGGGAAAAAGATATCAACTCTAGCAGATAATGTAGGATGGAGAGTACCAGTATTTTCGGAGGGGGAGGTCTTCTTGCCTTCTTGCAGACTTTGCTAATTTCATGCACATATTGTGACATCACATTCTGATGGCATGATACTGCTTCCATCATTTGATGAAGCAAGAGAACCCATGGATACCTCTGAAGATATCTCTGATACACTTCATTGTATCATGATTGGCTGAGATAAATTTAGGTGGAGTTTTTTTCAGAGAAGAACCATGGACCCATGAATCCCATCTCATGACCATTCCCATGAAATTACTTTAACAGATCACATGGAACTTTGTAATAGAACATCACCATCCTAAAACTTGCTCCCAGCATGAAATAATTTGAAGGGGCCTTTCAGATCACTAATACAGAAATATTAATGAAAGCATTCTTGACACATTGAACTTGCTCAGGGAAAGGAATCTGATCTCCTGCATGGGAGTAAAGAATTGGTACTTCTTCCAAGTGCTGAGATAGGGTAACACTGGAGCCTGAAGATGTTTGTGTTGAATGCATAAGAGGAAAACAGCTGAGGGCCAAATTCAACTACTTTCAGCTTTATTTTTACTTAAAAATCAAGAATTTCAACATTACATGATTACTTTCCCCCAAAGTTCATGCAATGTCTACTTCCTTTCCTATTCTTGTAATCTGTTGTTCCTTGTATCTGCTAATTGTTATATCCCAAACTTGGAGCATACCTTACCAGGATGCTGCTGTAGCAATCAAATGTTATCCTCTCTCAAGAGTTTAAGCTCTTTATTTTTTCATACCCTGAGCATTAGTTCAAGATTACCATGAACCTTATCAGACAATGTTATTTTTGATTTTTCAATGACTAATCCCATTTCCTTTTAGAGTGTACAAGTCTTTATCTGAGGTGTTTTCATCTCTAATTCTACCCTCACCCCAACCCACATGCCCAGGATTGTAGTTTAAAGCCAAACTTGCCATGCTTAAATCAAACATATTTTTACCCATCTGTCATTGGGTGGACATAGAGGTTCAGAGATTTTGATTGAAAGACCAGTGCAAACAATATTCTGATTGGTTTTTTTCCCCCTTCCTTTTATTCAGGCTTTGATAATACATAGCAGAAGCAGCTTCGTTTTTATTTGCAAGTACAATTTACAGCCAGCTAATTGCCTAACATTTTATTGTGAGCAAAAGCCTTTCTTTTCTACTGCAAAGATTCCCTGCTGTGGCTAGTGCTTTAGACATTTCCCCCACAAATACTGACTTTCAACTTAAGGGAAACAAGTGTGTGTGTATGTGTGTGTAGTTGTGTAATCGGAGGGAGGGAAGTTAAGGAAGGTTTTACAGAGATTAATGACAATTCTATTTCCCCCTGACTTGACTCAGGCTGCCAGATTGTCCTCTGCCAGCTTTCCTCTGGCAGGTAAATCTTGGACTTTTGTTATCTTCCATCATCTTCTGAATAAGTAACAAGTCTGAACAGCAACTGGCTTTAGCTGAGCTCAGATTTCACTATCAGAACATGAAGGTGTTATCCAAACTTTGCAGCAACAGTAAGAACTGGTCAGTAAAAGTTAAATAGAATACAAAACTCACATGCATCACAAAAGGATGATAAAAGAACAGTAGGGTTCATCCTCACTTGCCACGGCATCTGTTAGCATGAATGAAAAATAGACAGATTCAAGAATACAAAAAAGATGGGCTAGAGATAATATGCAGCAGATTGTTCAAAAGGTCAGAATGGGTTGGATTTGATAATATGCCTAATTGTAGGCAATCCACAATCCCCAGACCATGAAATCCCTGAACAGGAGGCCCTATCACAATAGCAATATCTAAAAACCAACATGAAGAATAGATAGCGTCAGAGAGAAGCTATGCACATGCATTAATAAAGCAGTAGCTATTTCCAATTGTTCCTTGAGTAAAAGAAATCAGGAAGTAAAGATTTTTGAGATGGGGAATCATATAAAAGTTCCTTAAGGCATCAAACAAAAACAAAGAAAGAGTGAATTGAGGTCATGACTTCTGTAAAATGTCAAATGCAAGAATTTTAGAAATACCCAGCGAATATAGCTAAATCATCAGTGAGTGAGTGAGTGAGTGAATGAATGAATGAACCATAAAGATACTACAAAAACACCCTTTGGAATTTTGGCTGCTCCTCCTCTTCCATTAAGGGAGGGAGGGGACATTGCCTTGGATGTGATCAGAATAGGAAGGATTTCTCTGGATCATGGCTATTGTCTCTTCTTTGGCCAGCTGTATGGCCTTTTTGGTATTCCCCTTCTTCATCTTCCCTAAAAAATATCTGAGTTTCCAGTCCATGTATTCCTGGACTGATGCTTTGACCCTGCAAAGATTCGAAGGAAAAGATTTCTGCAGTTTTTTACTTTATTCGTGGTTGAATTTGCTCAAGTAAGAAAAGAAAAACCCTGTAAGTCTTTTGAAACATGTGTACATTGTTATAGGATTCCTATTTGGTTAAGCTGTGCTGTTGTTTTTTGAGTTTTTTTTCACTGCCTTGATAAAATGTGGGTCTTGAGCAAATAATGTTAAAAGCACAGGTTTGATGTTAACAGATTTTGAGTAAAGGAGATAGTATGAGGAATTCTCTGGGGTGAAACCCTGTTGTTTCACTCTAGAGTGATATGAAGAAGGTCTGCATTAAAATCTGTGTAGTAGATTTTAACACGGAAGCAGACAAAATGCTCATTCATGCTTTTTGTTTCATAAGTTGATATCCTTCTCCCTTTAAATAAGTCTATAGACAATCTCCTCTCTCTCCCCTGCTCCATGCACATGGCTCCTCTTGCTGGAAAGAAAACAAATCATGATTTTTCTTTTTTTATTTCCCACCAAAGAAGTTACAGAAAAGGCAGGGTATACTGCCACATTATTTACTGCACAGGGGTAGCAAAAATGCAGCGATTTTCATGGTTCACCTTTTGTTGAGAAGCATTGGGAAGCTATAGGCTACCAGAATGCATTTTTAAAAATTGCATACCTCTGAAAAAATCTTGCCTCTACGTTTGCTTTTAAGCATAATGACATCTCTACCCCCACGTTTGTTTCTCAGTGGCCAATTATGTGAGTACATTTTTAGGAGGAATGTTGATTGCTGGTGATGATTCTTGTTAAAAACAAATGACAATGAATGAGAAATTAAATTGGAGCAAACAAAGCAAAACAGATCTGCAAATTGAAGAGGTTGAGGAAGTCAGAACAGGCAGTAGAAAAGGAATACTGAAATGAATCACAGAAACCTTTTAATTAGAAAGCATTTGGTGGGGGGAAAACCCAGGTGAGCTTGGAAAACGTTTGCTTATCTCTTTATATGAATTGTACAAGGTCCCAGATAATACAAAGCACTATTTTAAAGACTGCTTTAATTGTAGATTATGGCTTAATTGAACACTGTTTCTTTGGTGTTAGTGAGAGTATTGTCATTCCACTATCTAGACTATAAGTCCATCTGTATCGAATAAGCATAAATATTGAAATGAGCCCCATGGAACATTAAAATGTATACTCATAGGACTCTTATTAGTCTAGACATAGTGGATCTATAGATCCTCCAAAGAGGCTTATTTTAGATCTAGTTGGCATATGGTGCTATGATGTGGATTTTATATGGGATGAAACGATAAGTGAGCCTATCCTCCTCATTGAACAAAGAATATGGACAGTCATTATACCTCCACAATTCCTTACTAATGATCTTGTTAGCTAAGATTGATAGGTCCTGACCTCCAAAACTTCTGAAGAAGTTAGTTTGCCCATCTCAATATTTATATTTGTCTTTTTCAAATGACTGCATCATCATAAAAATAAAAAGGTTAGAATTCAGGAGCTAAGCCTATTAAGAAATAACAATATGAATGCTGTATTAAGACCTGTCACAAAATCAGTGTTTCAATTCCAGCAACTGGCTGGGGAATTCTGGGAACTGAAGTCCACACAACTTAAAGTTATTAAGATTGAGAAACACCTTCAAGATAGAACAGCTTTTAAGAAAATGAGTTTTTCTGATTATCCTAGCTTCCCATAGACTTCAGGCTAGATCAAGAATTCCTTGTGGCTGCATTCTATGCAGCCTATTTAACAATGGGATGAGCATAAAAATCCTTCTGCAAGTTATGCACCTTACCTCACTGAAACTGCTATGGAAATATTGTTAGGAAAACATAATGTAATTGAATACTGTCCTGTAAAAGTTGTTCATAGATCAATGTCAATGTATACTGAGCAAAACAAGAAGTTCTCTCTCTCCCTCCTTCCCTCCCTCTTGCAAAATCTAATTAATGCTTTTCCATATAAATTGTAATACCAAACTGCAAATGATGGAGAATGCCAGAAAGCCCAGCTTAAAGTGTGCTGGAACCCATAATTCAGCAATTGGAATTTTAGCCCTGCTTTAGAATAAAATATTAACATTCTTAATATTGCAGTTTCAAAGTTCTGATTGCAGTAACTGCAGAGCAGGAGAAGATTCATTGTAGAATTGATCCAGTGAACTGCATTACACAGTCAATGACATAGCAAATTCAAGAGTTCTATTGTAAATTATATACACCTACACCCTTCATACTTGAACAATTATTTTATTTCTTTTAAAAGACTTATATAACTATGCATATTGTAACCACAATCCAAGGTATCTGTCAAACACCGCCACCATTATGTACAAAATATGTAAAGGTTAGGATGCATTGTCCTCAATTTAATTCAAGCCATTTTTAGCCTTGATATGCAGAGCAAAAATTGAAAAGTTCAGGCAACATTCAGACACTGTCTTCTTCTTTGAAGAATAGAATAAAATATAGAGAATAGAATAGAATAGAATAGAATAGAATAGAATAGAATAGAATAACAGAGTTGGAAAGGACCTTGGAGGTCTTCTAGTCCAATCCCCTGCTTAGGCAGGAAACCCTATAACTTTTCAGAAAAATGGCTATCCAATCTCTTCTTAAAAACTTCCAGTGTTTTACAACTTCTGGAGGCAAGTTTTCCACTGATTAATTGTTCTAACTGTCAGGAAATTTCTCCTTGGTTTTAGGTTGCTTCTCTCTTTGAAGAGAAATAGGGAAGCAGAAAAAAGAAGATTGATTTAGGGCTTCATTTTATGGACTATCTGGGTGAAACAGCAAAGAAATATTTGGACCTGCTCCAGATATTTATATCCTATAAATATCAGAATTAAGGTTTGTTCCCAAGGAATGTATAGTTCCTCATTTATCTGAGGTACTGTATGTTTATTGTTATTCCACTCTGTCAATAATACATCTGTTATCCTATCAAGCTGTTTTTGTTTTCTCACACAGTGGTTAAAATTGCTTTCAAGTAAGAAGTGGAAATATAAAGCCTTAAATAGCCTTCTGTAGGAGATATGGTTCATTAATTCACCTTATGTTGCGATGAGTATAACTTTGTCCATAGGTGATTTATGTTCTTCATTTCTTTCCTTTGAAAGGTTTGATTTTATAACTGGTTCCCCATAGATTTTAATTTGTCAGTGCAGTGGCTATTGTGTCTTTTTGACAGTAGTGCTGTCATATCTAGTAGTGACTTCATTAGGACAAAAGTTGATCACTGTGTATCTGCAAGTTATTTTGGACAGGAGTCCCATTTTGAGACTTGTTTCTTTCTGTTATCCATTTTATTGGCACCAATAAAATTGGAAAATAATAAGACATTATATCTCCTATTATTTGTCATTACTGTTAGGGATACACCCTAGCAAGATCTGCAGGGCAGTCAGGCAGGCAGGCAAAATATGTGAGATAAATGTCTTTGTAGCTTACACTCAGTAAAACAGAGGCACAGTGCTAATTAAATAGTTTTATTCCAGCAAGAGTTAAAGCATAGTCAAAACAGTCCATATATCATTCACTTAGTTCAGTCCGTCCAGGGATTATTCATTTGCAAAGTCCAGTGTCGAAAAAGAGAGGTCAGTACACTTACAAATGTCAGTCCGGTGATATATCTCCTCGCAGTAGAGAGATATGAAGAACTCAAAAACTCCTCTCTTCCTTATCAGCAACTCTTCAGTAGGGGAAAAACGCAGCTAACGAACCATCAACCATCCAATAATTGTCAGTAATTGCCAGGGAATCGTCAGCGTCTCATCAGCAATCAATCAGGTTGTCTTGCTGCCTCTTATGGTGGTTTCACACCACACCCCAAATTACATGCTTTACATTTAAAGTGACACACACTTAAACTAACAATCATAGCTTATATATATTATTTTACCCAAAACTACGTTAGGTGACTTATGTTATACCTAACAATTACCTTGATGCCACTTTGAATGATTTTGAAGAAAACAATCTTGACTACCAAACAGCAAAAAGTGCTAATAAAATCTCACATTTGTTTTGTATGGATAATCTGAATTTATTTATAAAAAACCAGAAATCAAAATCCAATCATTGACAAATACTGTAAGAATTTTTAGCACAGATGTAACAGTGGAATTTGGCTACAACAGCAATGAATCAAGACAAAATCATAAATAATAATGGAATTGAAATGCCTAGGACTTTCCAGTCTAGGAACAGTTACTGAAGTTTGTGTTTTAAATGACAAATGGTAGCTCTGTCACTGAGGAAGACTTACAGAAGTAAGGTGTAATAGTAAGGGCATGTAGCAGTCAAAATAAATAATTCATGGAGGCTCTAATGATGTAAAAGAAAAAGCCAGTTACTTATAAATGTAATTGCAGAAAGACACAATCTTTTTAAAAGAATTGTTCAATATAAAAAAACAAAATTTCCAAAGGGAAAAAAGGACATGAGCAGATCAGACAGAGGGAAGGAAGTGATGTCTAGGAATGTAGGAGTAAAGAGCAAGGTAATGATATCCTTGATGCCATATAAAAACTTGTCAACAGATAAATTGGGAGGTATAGATAGACAAGCAGGGTTATTTTAACAACAACAATAATAGCAAAAAGGCATTATTGAATGAAATTATGTATTCATTAAGGCCTGAGTGAGGGGATAAGGGTAGAATCTGGAAGAGAGCTTCCTGCCAAAGAGAAATTATAGGAGAAATTCTTATCCTATAATTTCAGCATCATATTTTAGGGCAATGTAGAAGGAGAGAATGGCATGATTTTCTCAAAAGGAGCGGGGGGAAAGCTTTTTAGGACAAAGTATCTTAACTTCTGAGCTACTTTTTTTATAGCCAAAGTCTGGTTTTAATAATTAAAAGTCAAAGGCAGAACCTCTGCCTCCCGCATCAGAATTATATGGAACAATTAAATGGTTTAAAGGTGTTTCCTAACTATTCTTGCTCCTGGATTAAACAAGAAAGTAAAAATAACAGTCTGCTGAAAGCTTTACTAGGTGACCCTTTTAGGCAGAGATCTGAAGCATAATTACAGGGAAGATGAAGGATCAAGAGATTAATTCTAGCAAACAGAGAAGGGTGATGATTTGGCATCAAGCATTCTGCTCTGCCTTGAATGTAACAGACTCGGCTCCTTTGCTGCCAGAAAAATGCCTGTAGTGTTTTTTCCTCCTTCAGACTGCATTGAAAGTTGATTTTCTTGGGCTAGGCCTTTCCCAAAATAGCAGACACAAGGAGAGACTGACATAATTCCAAATACCTGTGATATTTGGGTTTCTCCTACAAGTTCAATCAATGGTTCAGATTTTTTTTACTAGTCGTCTAAGATATAAAACTTTAAAAGTTCAGATAAATCTAGTCCTTCCATTTCATAAGATGTTTTTATTTTTATTTTACAAAGGGGCTCGTTTACACTTTGTGGGTTTTTTTTGTTGTTGTTGTTGCAGCAGCATTATTTCTAAAATTTTATAAAATGCTATCTATTTGTATCTGGTGGTTTGTAATTCCCCTCTCTATTCAAGATCCAAGCACAGAGGCCTGCTGTTATATCTGTTGACTGATTTTGTCATAAATCTGTTTTTTTTTAAAAAAAACCCAGTTTCAATAGCTGACCCTTGGTTCTGGTATCACCAGATAAAAATGTTTTCCCATTTTCCTTCAAGCTCTACCTCCTGTAATGTCATAAGCTACTGGAATGCTGATTTTTTTTTCTTTTTGTTGCTTGACAAAAGACTTAGCAATTTTTGAACCTATTGAGGGTTTTCTAGTTGCTAATCTCTTGTTTATAATAAGGGGGAAGCAACTGCATTAGCAAATATTCTATGGAGAGTATTCTATCATTTAATTCATTGAAATGATTATGAATTGATCACTAATCTAAGGCTTAATTTAGTTTTCTGAATGATCTACTTAGAATGCATAATATTCAGTGGTGGAATTTAATTTTTTTTACTACCGGTTCTGTGGGCGTGGCTTATTTGGTGGGCATGGCTTGGTGGTCATGTGACTGGATGGATGTGGCTTGGTGGTCATGTGACTGGGTGGGCGTGCTTGGTGGTCATGTGACTGGTTGAGCATGGCTTAGTGGTCATGTGACTGGGTGGTTGTGGCTTAGTGGTCATGTGACTGGATGGGCGTGGTCAACTCAATGTCACTCACATAAGGGGGTGCCTTACCTGGCCCCTCCCCTCCCAGCCATTCCTTGTCACCCAGCCTCAGCTTATCTATAGCTCTGTAAAAATGTTGTTCACCTTTTTTGACTTTATTATCTGCATACTATAGATGTACTTTTATGGACCATTGAAAAGAGGAAATGGCTGACATGCTTTACTCAAGAGTGTGATAGGCAACAGGCTTTTAAGGGGCTGCCACAAAGAAAGAGGGACAATGTATTTTCCAAAGAAGCAGAATGCAAACAAGAAGCAATGGATGGAAACTGAAAGAGAGAAGCAACCTAAAACTAAGGAGAAACTTCCTGACAGTGAGAACAATTAACCAGTGGAACTGCCTGTCTCCAGAAGTTTTGGATGCTCAATCACTGGAAGTTTTTGAGAAAAGACTGGGCAGGCATTTCTCTGAAATGGTATAGGGTTCACCCCAAGGTCCCTTCTAAGTACTGCAGGGAGGCAGGGAATGTTACAGTTCCTTCTCTTAAGGAGGTCCATCTAGTGGGACCAAGAAGAAGGGCCTTCTCTGTGATGGCTCTTTCTGTGGATCATCACCATTGTAGAAATAAGATTGGCTCTCACTCCAACCAAGACCCCGAAGACATAGTTTTACTAAAGGGCCTGCATGCCCCAGAGTGATATGGAGCCCATCAAATGGTTGGTCTGATTGTTGTCACTGGGGGGAGGGAAGGGTTTATTGATTTGTGTATTAGAATTTTATTTATGTGAGATACCTGAAGATATGTGAATGGATTAGATGGCTGTATAAATTTTCTAAAATGTATGTGACCACCATATAATACATATAGAATACAATATTCTGTTAGCAAAATAAATAGTTCCTAGATTTTGGGAGTAGGGGTTAATTATTCTGTTTATATCAAACATGGGCTTTACAGGAAATTTCTGACTTGCCTTTCTTAGTGACAATTTCCTTCACAAGGTACAGGAAGGTCCAAGAGAAATGGCTATGTCCAATTTAATATTATCCAACAGGAAAGCTTCAGTCAAACAAATGGAAGTAGCTAGTTCTGGACAAAAATAGCTACCTAATACTTGAGTTCTTAAACTTAAAGAAAATTAAAGAAGGACATATTCAAATGTGCAACATAATCTTTTAAAAAAATAGATTTTACAGAAATCTGAACAATAATAAGTACAAAAGAAAAAAGTAATCCTACTACTATTCCATTAAAAATGCAACATACTAATAGATAATGAAAATTGGAGTTACTTAACTCATTTTTCAGTTCAGTTTCTTTAAAAAACATGAAGAGTGGGATATAGAGGCAAGCATGAAACTTTTTTATTTTTTTTATTTGATTTGATTTGTCAATTGCTTACAAGATAATAAGTATAAGTATAAACATAGATATGAATGCATGGATACGTATAAGAAAAATAAAAGAAACAATAGGACAGGGATGGTAGGCATGATGGTATGCTTATGCACGCCCCCTACTAGGCGGGTTCAGACTCCCGGATTGGGAGCTGTATTATCAGGCTTCAATGCTCACATGGGTAAAGGAGTGGATAAATTTAAAGAATAAAATAATATTGATGATAGAAGGACATGATCTACAATTGGGGTGGCACGCATTCATATGGAACGGGAAAAATAAATCACACAGATATTTTCCAAAGGCACTACATTAGAAATGTTCTGCTGTCAGTATGGGAAAAAATCAAACAGAACTACTACATGAAAATACCGGTCTTCCATGATGGAAGTGCTAATATACCCTAATGTTTTAGATCCAGGTAAGATTGTAAGATATAAAGATATAATTAATAAATGGGGCGGTGTAAAATCTAAACAGAAATTAAAAAAGCAGGGAATTGACTTGGACTGGTGGACATTTACCCAAATTCAAACGTGACACAAGAAACATTTAGAAATGTATGGATTCTATAAGGAACCCCAGGAACTGGACAAAATACTGTTAGGGACAGATGAAAAATTAATAAAGAAAATGTATAATTACCTATTGAATTTTAAAATGGAAGAGGAATATGTAAAAGAAACTATGATTCTGTGGACAAAATTTTGGGGTACACTATAGAATTAGATAATTGGCAAAAATTGTGGGAAAGAAATTATAAATTAACGTTGTCAACAGTGTACAAAGAAAAGCTGTATAAAATGTTCTATAGATGGCACTTGTCATCAGGAAGATTGACAAAAATGTTTCCAAATATGTCATCAGAATGTTGGAAATGCAAACAAAGGTCGGGATTCTACTACCATATATGGTGGACCTGTCCAGTGGTGAAAAAATATTGGTTAAAGATAAAGAATTGGATAGAAGAGATGACAACATAGCAAATACATCTGAAACCAGAACTATTCTTATCAAGGATAATATTGGGGAAATATAATAAAAGATTCACATATTTAATCATACATATAATAACAGCAGCTAAAATCATATATGCACAAAATTGGAAAAATGAAAGTACACCCACAGATGAGAAGGTAATAAAAAATATTAGAATGTGCCAAAGTGGACAGACTAACAATGGAATGTAAGGACAAAGAGGAAACAGAATACTACTTAACAGGGAAAGTATTGTATAATTGGTTAAATAATAGATGGAGATTAGTATTTAACAATGAAAGAAGATAAATAAAATAGAAATAAATAAAGTTATATCGAAATATGTAAGAATAAACAATGTAAGCAATACCACTATTGGATTGTATGTTAATATAGTTTAAAATGCACAGAATGATAAATGTAACAGTGTATTATGGTATAAATAAGAAAATAATAGTTATAATCATGATGTACAACACTATGTAGTCAAAAGATATTATACTATATGACCAGAAGAATAATATATAACCTGGATGTATACTATGATGTAAAAAAGGACTTGATATAACCAGTACACTGACATTGTGAAATTGGAATTGTGCTGAATAATCATGAAAAATGTACAATAAAATATTTTTTAAAAAAGAAGTAGAAATCCAAGGAGGCATAGTGGTGTGATGCATGATTCCTTCTGCATTATTTGATATCATCCAATAATGTATTATTCCTTTGCCTTTGCATTTGCTATTTCTTCTGGTTACCCTCTAATAACCTTATCCTGTACAGAGTTTGATAGGCACAGACTTATGTTATTTATCTCAACCTTATCGGCTGTAATGAACAGAAATACGGCTGTTTGAAAGGTAGGATGAGTTGATAGCTTTCAGGAAAATACATTTTCTCTGGAATGCTCTGGACAGACATCTCCAAGTGTTAAATTAGATCATCCTCCCTCACTTCTGCAAAAGTATTTAAGTTGGGAGAAATCAGTGGTATGAGAACTTCAGCATAAACCTCCTTCCTGTTGATTTTTCCTTTTTGTTATGTTGTATTTTATATTTTCTTGAAATGTAATAACATTGATTTAAAACAACAACAACAAACTGTCAACATGCCACATTTCAGCTGGCATGAGAAAAAGTTCCAGTCTTTTTCAGAGTTCCTATCTATTGAAAGGATATTTAGTTATACCTTTTCTTGTAATGTATATCACTTCAATAAACTTTTGTGTTGTTTGTTCTACAAGTGTTTATTGTCATGAATCCTAAAAGAATCTACTGGCAGCCATTAGGTAGCCAAAAAGAGGTTATACACCTTTAATTACATTAGTTACCTTGTGATAAGATGGCCAATAAATTTTATAAATAAAATAAATGGAAATAAATTACTTGGATATTATATTTTATTGTCCATACTGAAAAATTCACATATATACCAGTACATTCAGGAAGAAGGCCAAAGATAAAATTAGAAAGAAAAGCACAGAGATAGAAAACATGCACACATATACACAGAAAATAAGAAATAATAAAACAAAAACACACATAGAAAATAAAAACTAAAAGCATACAGAGATCGGGGAATCCAGGAGACAGCAAAGAAGTTTAGCAAGTTTTCATCACAACAATCAAGTCCTGAGTTTTCCCATTTTTGTAAGATGTATTGTCTATTGCAAGAAATATAAACAACTAATCTATACGAAGAATTTCCGTACACTTCACATGAATTAGTGTTAAAAATATTAGAGATGCTTTTAGCTTTAATAAAGAACCCTTTAATGTGAAATGGTACAATGATTAAAAAAATACCGAAGTTATTTGCTTGTAGAAACACTGCATTTTGCATTGATTTAATAAATGTAAATATACTGTAAGGTCAAGATTCCCCTTGTACATATGTGCTGGTCATTCCCAAGTCTAGGGGGTAGTGCTCATCTCTGTTACAAAGCTGAAGAGCTGGCGCTTTCCGAAGAGAACTCTGTGGTTATGTGGCCGGCATGACTAAACGCCGAAGGTGCATGGAACACTGTTACCTTGCCACCAAGATGGTCCCTATTTTTCTACTTGCATTTGTAATATGCTTTTGAACTGCTAGGTTGGCAGAAGCTGGGACAAGTAACAGGAGGTCACTCTGTTATGCAGCACCAGGGATTCGAACTGCCGAACTGCCAATCTGAAAGATCAACAAGCTCAGCGTCTTAGCCACTGAGCCATCACATTCCCTTGCAAGGAGATATGCGCTAGCACTTCATAAAAAGAAGTTAACAGCCTTAAGTATAAGCTAAAGGCCTTTTACATAAAAATAAAATAAATATACCAATTATGAATAGTTTACCTTGACTATTTGACTAGTCTATATATCAACTCTATATATACAGTCATTAGATTTTAAAGATCAAATTTTAATTGTCAAATATGATTTGTATTCCAATTAATTTCATTAATAAGCACAGCTAAAACATCTCATTATTAAAGGGGTATTAATTTGATTTGTCATTTGAGGAAAGATAAACTGTAAAAAATTGAATTTTTTAAAATAGTTTAAACAATTTGTCTTTCTGAACATGAACAATTCATAGTCCACTGCTTTCTGTTTTGCAGGTCATCTCCTCTGATTGTGAAGCTTGATTGCTGAAACTTTGGGCATTTCTGCATGATTAAACAAAAACGCTAAGCAAAGAGGGAATAGCTGAAAGAAAGAAACAGTTTAAAGTAGTGTTTTGCCCTTTAAATGTTGATTGGCTCTGCTCTAGCTTCCTGCCTGCAGCATTCTTTGCATTGTCTCTTTTCTAGCACTTCAAATTATAACCTTTCCTGGTTTTATCTAAGGTTTCTGGAAACAATGTATATCCGCTTACGGCACCATTGTATTTCTCCATTTGCCATCAATTAGCAGTTTAAAGGAGAAAATAGAGATGGGAGCATTTTCCCATGGGATATCTTCTCACCACTAAGGTAATTTTCTGGTGAGGATTTTTCTTCTAACTCAAGGGAGTGTGTCTAACCTTTAGCGAGGTTCAAAATAAGTTGTACAACAGGTTTGCTACTGTAACTCTCAACAAGTCAGACAAATGTTATAATCACCATGCAGTTATTAACACTGTGGTCTAGTTGAAATTAGGGAGACATACTAGGGGAAATGCATAAGATTACCCACCTCAAATTCAAAGCTGAGATGCTGGTAGAAGGCGGAGCCTCCTCGCTGATGGACCGTAGATCGTGACTCTTTGTGGCTATGGTCCGTGCTCTTTCATTGGAGAGCCCCAATCATTACGATTAGGGGCTGAAGCTGCCTTGGAGGGGTGGTGGAGTAAAGGGAAGCCACAAGCCAGGTTGAGGGGAGCCGCATCTCCCCTCCTGGGCTTGGTCTTTTTCCCCTCGAAAACGACTGCAGCAGTGGTTGAAAATGGCCACCCCGAAAAGGAGGACTCAGCTGGATTAAGCTTTGTGCAGGAGGGAAGAAAGAGGTGGATAGCATCTGAACCGGGACAACTGGGCAATACAACTAAACAAAAGTACCTCGGGATTAAGGGAACAGGAATTTTTAAGAAAAGAAAAGTGAGTGGTGAAATTACAAAGGGACAGGAAAAAAAAATAAGAAAATATTTTTGACAGCTAAGCGGGGCTTTGAACCGGGAAAGGAAGAAGCCGGAACTAAAGATTTAACTAAATTGGACTAAAATGTTTTGGCAATAAACAGGCATAAAATAAAGCTGGACTTAAGATTGTCAAAAAATAATAATAATAAAGTTTATAAATTGGAGACTGGACTGTGCTGGAATATTGAGGTTCGAAAAACCCTAAACCAAAAAATAGGGGGGGAAGGTGAAGACTTTGTATAATGGAGAGTGCCACCTTTTGTCAAAAACTTGAAGTAAGGAAAGACTGACTGTGGGATTGATTGATGTTTTTGGTACAGACCCTGGGCTGGAATAATTGAGAACTTTAGAAAATTGAAAGAAGAAAGAAGGAAAATAAAACTTTTTGGGGGCGGGAGTGGACTTTAATGATCATAAACTACAAGAGTGTAATGATATCTCTTTGGGAATTAAAAATGGAACTTAAAAATATGAGAGAATTACTACAGGAAAGATGCAAATCAGTTTGCTTTATGTTAGAAAAAATGGAAATGGCGATTGAAGAACAAGAAGAAAGAGCTTCAGAGGAGGAGGATTCAACTCAAGGAGAAGACATTTTAAATAAACAATTAACACAAAGAACACTACAAAGAAGTGGGGAAAGAAGGAAGGTTAAAAAGTTGAGATTTAAGAAGGCAATCAAAAGGGGGAATACCTGTGAAGTCGGGAAAGGCAGAAAGACCCAACAGAAAAGGGGAAAGGAAGATATTAAGAAAGGGAGGGATATAAATTGGAATGAGAAAAGATATGGGGAAAAGAGGGGGAGGAGAAGCAGTAAGAAACAGATGCATGAAATAAAGAAATACGGAAATAGTAAAATGTTGAAAAGAAATTGTTTTTTCAGAGATAATGGTTGATGAATTAAAAGGGGGATTCTGCAGGGTAACGGGGTAATAAGAATATTTCTGTAATTAAAAATATTTAGAAAATAGAGTAATATAGATACTGATAACTTTTATTAAAAATTAAGGGGGGGAAATATGCTGCGGAATCCAAATAAAAAGATGTAATGATTATTATTGTAACTTCTTAAAAATAATGGTTTACTGGGAATCAAGATGGGGGAATAAAGGTATATTTTAATCATTGAGGTGTCACACTCGAAGCAGTAAAAGGGGGGAAACCTATACTTGTTTTTTTTTCTTTAGTGTTAAAATTTGTATTAATCTAGAATTTATAAAAATAATGTGTAATGGAAAGGGAATATGACAGACGAAAGAAACAACTAAATTAATAAGTTAATAAAGACTATTAAAAGCAAGGAGAGACATTGGTAACCTTTTTTATTATTACTATTATTATTATTAGGCAAACACTATTGTTTATCTTTATTTTTAAAATAAATATTAAAGGATTATATTTGAAATAATTGAAATGAAACAAAAAGATGTTTCAATTGAGATTAATGAAAGAGGCTAGAATTAATGTGTTTGTTTCTCTCCTTTCTGAAAATTTGGAATGGGAAAGGTGATAATAGAATTAAGTATGCATATATGAATGTATAATTGCTGTCATATTTGTATGTAAAGGTGATGACCCAGAAATATGTTGTCCACTAAAAAAAGATTTTTGTTTTTAATGTGAAAAACTGAATAAAATTTGTTAAAAAAAATTCAAGGCTGAGACAATGATGCAACATCTGGAATATATGGAAGAATAAAAAACCTAAATATGGATCTGGTACACAGATTACACTTCCCTTGTAATCAGAAAAGAGAAGTGAGAAAGCACCCATAAGACAATCAACAAACATTGATGGAGGGAAGAAGAGAACAATTGGGGACTACCTTTCTGAGACATTCTCATTAGCAGAGAAAAGAAAAGCAAACTGTAAGCCTAAACACACTAATCAAATATCATAGCTTTGTTCAATAGCAGACAGAAAAAAATATAGTTAAGAACTCTGTTCAGAAGAGCAAATAAATATTGCAATATCCAAAACTACAGAAAGCAGAAATAGATTATCTTATCAATACAATGATATCTACACAACACTTCATTAAAAAGTGTCAATCCACATAACCAATCACCGCATAATTGTCAAATTACCCCTCAAAAAAAGATAGTTCTCTAATTCAGTACATATAAAAGATTATTGCAGAAACCTAAACCATCAATAGGTTACTATAGCCTCTATATCACCATAGCCTCCAAATCAGCAAAATCTACCCAAAGCATCTTAGGCAAATTCAGAGACCTAGTAGCCAAAGTGGACAAATCAGGATATTGACCTCACAGTAAAAGGAAAGTATAGAGAGCAAACAGATAGAAAATTGGCATAGCACATTCATGAACATCTATTGGCGGTCAGAAGACATGATGAAAATTCATCACCTTCACAGTGTTCAGACAAATGTGTTTCAACTGCAATTTGAGCTGGGAAGCTGTAGATGTTTTACATTAAACAAGTTTAAGAATGCAAGATAACTTCTGACATTTGGCACTATGACAAATCAGCAGTCAACATTCTAATGGACACCAACCCTCTATGAACCATTCAAAAAGAAGAAGCAAAGGTCAAAGAAAGAGGCATCTCTTATCACTCTTATCATTCTTATTAACTAAAAGCCAGATAAGTAACAACCAGCATTTAAATATGCAGCAGTTAATAGCATGCCAATCAAGGAAGACACATTACTACCAATTAACACATGCTAGACAAACCCACACAAGGCTGGTAAGACAATCTGCTATATCTAAACAGCCAAGAAATCTCTATTTTCCATGCCATGGTCCTAGCTTGGTGGTTTTATTGCAGTTGTTTCATTACCAATTAGGTAATATCATCAGAGTACTGTTGATTTCATTACCAAACTGTTTAGTAATGAAACTAATAATTGTCTTCTAACAGTTGGTGTCCCATACTCACAGAAGCGCAATCTGGCAATGCAGCAATTCTCCAAGTGATGCAACTTTCCTACTTTTTGAAGAAACATGCAACATTATAATGTAAGTTTTAACAATCATTTCTGAGCTTCTAATGGTTCCTTATTGTGCCAGCAGGCCTTAAGCTCCATGGAATGAATAAATTGGTGAGGTCGCTGAATTATTAGGTATTAGCATAATGAGGACCCAAATTGTTGGGGGCAATATGCTGACTCTGTAAACTTCTTAGAGAGGGCTGTAAAGCACTATGAAGCGCTATATACGTCTAAATGCTATTGCTATTAACATCCTTTGCTATTTCTTTGTTTTTACTTTATTTTTATAGCTTTGCTTTTATGGTTTTTAATGTTTTCAAATAATTAATAACAATGGTCTTAGGTCTTTATTGTTTTATTTTTGTTGTATGATTCCCAGTGTTGTTTTGTTTAGATGGGAGGCTATAAAAATTAGACAAATACATAACAATAAATAAATACATTTCTACTTTTTGGATCCAGAACCTACCTGATTCCCAGCAACTCCAGGCAGATTACATCTCAAAAATTAGGAAACAATAAAAGGAAAGGAAAAAAATGAGACATGCTGGAACAAACAGCCCAATAGCTCTAAAATGAACTAACAGACCTGATAGCCCCTCAAATCTAGGCCTGGGAGAAGAGTCATCTTCAGAGAGATGTTATTCAAGAGGGCAGGTGCCTTAGAGAGAAATTAAACATGTTCAATAAACTTAATCTTTTTAAAAGATCAAATCATGGCATTGTAACAAAACAGAGAAATCCAAGTTCTGCCCATTGATAGAATTTTTGCATCCCTTGTTGACCTACTGAAATTCTTGGCCTTGTTCAGAATATCCAGGCTCCAAAGCATTTACCAGGCCTGATCTCTTCATGTTGATTTGATCTGAGAAGAAGGCCATTTAGTATCACCAGAGCAACCCCCAGGATGATGGAGGGGTTGGTTCAAAAAAGTCAAGATGGTGGCTTCCATTGTGCAATCAAAGCTTCACTTTCTCGTTGCTCAGGATTTGGGAATATCCAAATTAGATTGTGATAAAGTTGTTAAAAGAGTGTTGTTAGGTACAAGTTATGATAACATTTGAAATAAAGGAAAAAGAAAACTCTCTTTTGGGGGGAGCATTTGTATACTGGGCTAAGTTACATTTAGGGGTTTTGCATTCTTCGGGAAAGAGTTTTGGCAAATCATGGAAATACTGATTGGTATTTCTTGTCGATAACTGCTCTGTACACGCTGGTAAATATAGTTTTTCTAAATGTTTTATTTAGAAATCAATCATTCTTCTATGTAAGAAGGGGGAGGGGGAGATCACATTAAGAATTTGTGATTTGCAGATTGCTGCTTATAAAGGTGTGAAATTATGCTATAAATTATGCTAGAAACCTTGATATTTTCCAAAATACGTATGGTACTTGAGCCAAGTTGCTCTATCCAAATTCATAAGAAAGGCATGCCTAAATTTGTAGCTTTTTTGAAGAGTTCTTTTCAGTCAATTTTGCTTTGCTCTAAATATATTGAATAATTAGAATTATTTCTCCTGGCCCCCATTTTCTTTTCTTAAAAAGAAAAACAACTACACACACACACACAAAACCCACTGCCAAAGTTCTTCTAACTCAAACATGACCTACCTTTATTTTTTATTTTTTCCTCCATTCTTTTTGCAAAGTCCATTTAGTGGTCACCAGGGTTATTTTTCAATACAAATTCTCAGTGCTGCCAGAAAAAAAAAATCAATGCCAGCAGTCCAGAATTCATGAGCAACCATGCAATAACAAAGCTGTCTGCTCATATGATGGAGGAGGGAGAATTGCTTTAAAAAGCCCTTGCAGAAAAATACACTTTGAAGAACTAAAGAAAACATTATTCTTATTGTGAACCTTGTATTTAACAAGGATCCTGAAAGTATACAGTTCACTTTCTCAGCTTACAGAACTCTGCAAAGCCAATCAAAAACTTGGTAAACCTTTGTCCCACACAGAAGAAACAAAGATTAAGTGGGACATTGCCTCTGTTAAAAAAAATCAATTAGCATTTTAAATTCAGTTTTCCAATTACACAGTCCATCTACCCATGTTAGATGGTCAAAGAAGGATAATGAATGTCTATGGCAAGTTGATATCATTGACCAGAGAGGAGTGAACACTTTAAAAGCAGACATCAAGATTGGAATTTAAACCTAGCTAAATTCTAAAGTCATCTTATTGTTATCAATCCCATTAATGATAAACCTGAAAACTCAATTTAATTATTTTGGCCTATTCTTCTCACCCTGAATTTAGAGGCTACTCAAGATATTGAAGAAGTCCTGAAAATTAGTCTTTTTCTGTATAGATATCCTGAAATATAAGCTGATCAGACAGAAAGTAGAAAGAGCTGCTGTCTTTTAAAGGTTGGTTGGTAGGTTTTGCTTCATAAAACTGCCTCCGTTTCCAATATTTAGTGGAAGCTACTTCTATATGTTCACAATATATTCACAATATAGATTCATAATTATTATGAGCTTCTGTATATTTACAATCTCAGTATTATGACTATTACCTGATGATGATGTAGGTGCTGTATATCATCTTGAATATTACTCTGACTCTGCTAATGCTTAAGGACTATTGGATCAGCAAGTGTCAGGACAGCTTTGATGAACAACATGGAAACTAGCACTTAATCCTACTATATCTGTGAAATCTTGCTGAGATAGAGAAGTTGTAAAAGATTGAGTCATTCTTACAGATGTCTAGACTGATAAAAGTGTAGGAACATGAGTGAAACCAAAAAAAAAGGTGCTAATAGAAATAGCTGACGTTGTATGAAAGTGAGATGCATTTGTAGAAACACTGGATATGGACACTGGAACTGAGTGATAATTTAATCATATTTCCCATGCAGAAAATCTGTTGCAATATGACTGCCCAGCATATATACCTCTTGTAACCTTTACACGTTTGGTTATCCAGCCATCTTGATGTATACTGTGAAGTGCATAATAGTGATGCTATCATGATCATAAATCAAAAGTATCAAATGTGAAGTCTAACTAGTGTGGCTGAGAACACCTCCTCGGTCTCACCCCCATGCTAATTACTACTTCCCCTATTTGACCCCTTTAACTACTTACCCTCTCCTTTTGTTTCTTGCTCCAGTGTTTTGCTCCTCATTCTCTCAAGGAGTTCTCTGTGCATTACTTTTCTCTTCCTCTCTTTTCTGACTTTAATATATCCATCCTGCTCTTTCTTATTTTCTCAGCCATATCCCACTATTCTCTGTTGCTCCATTTTGCCCCCTGTTCCACTGCCCATTCTCTCCCTTAACTCACCACACCCAAGAGAATGTTCTCCCTTATTTACCTAGTCTCTGCTCTGCACTTCTATCTGGCACTTAGTTTCCCATCATGCACATATCTGCATGTAAGTATACTGTATATGTGCATCAGTATCTATCGGTATATGGCTATGTACACATTGTTTACTGTGTGTAAGCATTTATGCATAAATAAGTGTACATATATCTGTATCTCTGTACATATTATATTTATTTGTCAAATTGATATGGCTGCTCATCTCACAAGAAGGGACTTTGGGTGTAGCGTATAGCAGAAAAGTATAAAAACCAATGAACATTATATATTTTTATATATTTGTTATATATATTTAAAAAAAAACACACAAGAGTTTTGATCAGCAGTGGAACCATCTCAAGATCTCACCAGTCTCCTGAGACCCCCTAGGCCTGATAACAAAGTCAGCTCTTCCATAGCATAAGGATGGATGGAACTGACATCACTTCTGAGGAGACAATGTTCCATAAGGCAGATGCCATGACATAAAAGGCCTGCTATCTCAGGCCCACCAAATTTAGTTTTCTGAGAAATGGGACCCACAGAATGCCATTCTTTCTGGATCTGGTGGATGAGCAGATGTAATCAGAGGTAGGTGATCCCTCAGACAGGCCAGCCCCATACTGGACTACTATTACTGCATTACTATTACTTTCATCTTCTCATCACTCCTTATCAACCGTCTCCTGCCACTTGTGATTGTGGGACTGTAACATTGTTGCTTGTATCCTTATGATTAATATTGACTGCTTCCTAGTATGATTTGATTGCTGATTGTACCCTATGACTATCATTAAGTGTTGTACATTATGATTCTTGATTCTGAATGAATGTATCTTTTCTTTTATGTATACTGAGATTATTTACACCAAGACAAATTATTTGTGTGTCCAATCACACTTGGCCAATAAAGTATTCTATTCTATTCTATTCTATTCTATTCTATTCTATTCTATTCTATTCTATTCTATTCTATTCTATTCTATTCTATAATGTCATGGTCTTTAAAGGTCAAACCAGCAATTTGAATTGGACTCAGAAGCAGATTGTCAGCCAATGCGGCTTGTGAAGCAGAGGTATAAGGCAGTAGGCTAGCTTGTATAACTGTCTGCAGTAGAGCAGTTGCTGAATAGCTGTTAGTGAAGATAAACTTAGATCACATAAGAAAGTTAAATAAACTGATAGCTGATTATGACTGTTTGATATGCTGATAGCAACAGTAGAAGGAATAGAGAAATGAAGTCAAATAATAATTTCTAATGTACACAAATAATGCTGAGAGACATCGGCTGGATGATAAATAAATGAAGAAAGATGATTCCAGGCAGCAGTTTCAAAGAAGGAATGAAGAGGATAAAAGTGAACTATGTCAGACAAATGCTATTCAGGGAAGTAAGATGAAGAGTTTTGGAATAGAGTTGTTGGAAAAATATGAGTCAAAATAAGATAAATCTTATTCACTAAACTATCACTGAGATTTCTTAGATGAATGAAGCTGAGAAACATCAAACAATCAGCATCCATTGGGGAAGAAGGCTGGATATTGTGTGGCACGGGGAAAATACATGTTATCTACAGTTCTTCAAGAACAACTGTTTGCCTGAGAGGAATAGTGACGTTTTAACCTTTTTCAGTTCTGGATCATGGGAAAGGATGAAAGGTTAAAAGTCCTCCTTATCTTATAATAAAGTCTATTTCTTCAACCATTCATTTTTTTAAAAAAAAGCCATTCATGCAATTGCTAATTTTGTGACTAGTGCCTTTGAAGTAATGTTGCTGTTAGTTAACAGGAAGGAATCAATACTTTCAGAAATGCCCCATTGCCTTTTCAAGAATCTAGTAGTTTATCTTTTCTTATATTGCATGGCTATTGAATTATAATCTCTCCTGGGAAGATAACAGAGACAGCACCCAACCAACTTCATGCTACCTATAAATGCAGTGATTGGTGTTTTAAGGATAACATGTTTTTTTATTTTTTTATTTTTGAATATACATCAATATCAATACATGAACACTGAGGCACCTGGGTATTATTCAATTAGATACAAGTAGTAGTGGTAGTATTAATACTATTTGTTACTTAAATCATACTTATGTAATTGTAATGGTATTATACATATTTGTGTTAAAATATAGGCCTTCATTATTTAGTTATTTAACATTTTAGTCTGCCCTTCTAATGACAATAACAATATCATTAAAACATACATAGTGTCGCCATGTTTCAACATCTAATTTTGTTTTAGTATCCCTTGATGTCATTCTCCAAGTGAAAGCACACATTCCCATGCCTGTTTCATAGGAGGTAGGAGCCAGGATTTCAGGATGTTATAAAATAAAGATATACATTCACCCATGATTTGCTTCCAGGATCCCATGAGCTACATTTAAACATTAAAAACTTCATTCCTCTTTCTCATCATAGATTGAGATTTTTATTTAAGTGTTATTGGTGGTGCAGTGATTAGAGTGCAATACTGCAGGCTACTTCTGCTGACAGCCAGTTGCCTGTAAATTGGCAAATCAAATCTCACCAGGCTCAAGGTTGATTCAGCCTTCCATTCTTCTGAGGTTGGTAAAATGAGGACCCATTTTTATTGTTGGGGGCAATATGCTGACCCTGTAAACTGCTTAGAGAGGGCTGTAAAGCACTATGAAGCGGTATATAAGTCTAAGTGCTATTGCTATTATAAAAAGAAAAAAAAATTGAAGCCAGACTCGGCTTAAGGGATAAGGAAAGATTTGGTATTTTACAATATAGTTTTTCCAGAATGGCAGCTATTTGCTGCCTGAGAAACATGTAACACTGATCCTTATTTTTGGCCTTATTTTGTTGATTATTTTAGTCTGCTATTTAATGAGTTTTGATTTATTTTACAAAAACAGACTATTCCATACCTTTATTTCAAAATATACAATCAACCACATTTTATTGAAAGCAGAATGTCATACAATTCTATTGGGCTTCTTATTTTGTACACAGATGTAAAATTCCAGCCAAGGTATAGAAATCTTAATGTTATAAGAAGACATTTCAGTAGCCTTTATTAAGGTAGCTTTGCTATATCTACCCATTGTAGTTCTATACTTCAGAGTATGCCCTATTGAATTCAAGAGAAGTTATTTTTTAAGTTGGCATATGCTTGGGTTATATACCATGTAGCAAACTGATGAGGAGTGTTTCTATTTATCATATCATGTTATGAACATTATTTAGCTAGCAACCATTGCCAATTTTCAGTTATACCTAAGCACATATGCATACATAGAATTGTGAAAGAGTGATTGTTTTAATCAGTTTATTTTTCTTTCAATGGGCTGTGAGCTAACCAATTTAATTTCAATGGGGAAATTATCTAAATTCCATAACCACAGGGCAACTACCATGTAATCAGTTTAAGTTGATTCTAAATTTTAACTTTAGTTTTCATTATCTAGGTATTAGGTTTGTTATCTATCAAACTAGACAGTGAGCTGGAGCTAATAATTCATGGCATTTTCGTTTGCTGTGAGAAAAAAAAAATCTATGACAAACACAGATGATGTGATTCAACAATTTTTACCTTTTGCTTTAAGAAAGCCTATACAATATTTTAATACATTCATAAATAATAATTTATAGCCATAACTTTTAGTATGGTAAAAAAAAATTCCACCAATGATTTACATATACTACAGCTCATAAAGTGTATAATTATGCTTAACACGATCACAACCTATCATTATATATAAGAATGTGTTTAAATAGTGATTTTTTGTGTGCGTAGAGGAGCTTGATTTAAAGAAACATCTTTTAAACTTAAATTCTGTCACCTCCAAATATTTTATGGGTCAGTAGTAGCAACTACCAAAAATACAATGACCATTTGTAATTTATTTGATTTGTTCTAAAATAAACTCATCAGACCAAGATTCTTTAGTTTGTTATTTCCTATTCTAGCCCTGCCCCCAAGTTCATTGTAAGAATCCAAAGCTTTTCATTTAAATTTCTGGGGGGGAAATGAATCACTTGTTGAATCAGAATTATATTGTTTTAAAATTATTATTGACATATTATGAGCTATTTTCAGTGCAGTGGAACTATCTCCAGAATGTTAGACTGAATTTCATGAATACCTGGTCATTTTATTTTCAGCAAATTACTGAAGACCTCAAATGTGTGACTTGTAACTTTACACTGACTTCTGAGTTTGCCAAATATTTTTTTTTTGCAATGATGCAGACATTTATTTAACAAAAAAGAAGAAAGAAAGAAAGAAAGAAAGAAAGAAAGAAAGAAAGAAAGAAAGAAAGAAAGAAAGAAAGAAAGAAGAGCAACAAGTGTCAAAATAGAACCACTATGATTTTTTCAGTACCATACTGCAGGATATAATTTTTTTAAAATAAAATCATTTAACTCTCTAAATCTTTAGTGCATAATTTCCTGACAGAACAATTAATCAGTGGAACAACTTGCCTCCAGAAGTTGTGAATGCTCCAACACTGGAAGTTTTTAAGAGGAGATTGGACAACCATTTGTCTGAAATGGTATAGGGTTTCCTGCCTAAGCAGGAGGTTGGATTTGAGACCTCCTTTCTACTATTCTATTCTATTCTGTTCTGTTCTGCTCTGCTCTGCTCTGCTCTGCTCTACTCTACTCTATTCTACTCTACTCTATTCCAATCCATTCCATTCCATTCTATCCTTACATTACCATTTTTAAAAGTATGGTATTATTTTTATAATTTAAACAAGAATTGTTTCTTTTGTCTTGTGTTTGCCAATACCCACCCACCCCTGGATTTTACAGCCTCTTTCCTGCCCAGAAATAAGACTTACTAAATATCAAATCAAATAGTACTTTACAATGACTAAAGAATTATGCTTCATATTTTGTCCTGAGAGCAAGTTTTGCTTCATTTTGATTCTTCCATTTGTACACATTCTTGCTATAATGGATCATCAGTCAAGCCATAATAAAGAAACTCCATTGCTATGAAGAATTAGTGTTCTGCAGTGCTATTGAAATTACCACTTCTTTTAAACACACATTGCTGTTTTAGGGACCACATGAACATATTGGAAAGATAATACCAAATAGGTAGGTAAGACAAAGCTAAATATGCTATTTTTTCATCTTGCAACAAATCCTATGTAGCTGGCACTCACTCACACAATGCCCGGGAGACATGGTTGTTGCTGCAAAATTTCACTGCCATTACTACTCTGCCCAGCACTAACTGAAGAAATCCTGAAAGTATTGCTCCTAGGGGCTGTGTTCCTAGTTGCCTAATGATTAGTGCATTGCTTGACAAAGTTGTGTAATCAATTCACTTGGTGCTAGCACATGTTTATTGTAATGTGCAGACTGTTGTGGCATGCACTGCCTCATAGGAAACCCATGCAGTTTAAGATTTTCTTTCTTGGCAGCATTTTGTGCTAAGGGAATTGTGTAACTGAAAGGTTATTTTTTGAGATTTATAATGAGTCACAATGTCAATACACAAGATTGGGCCAGCATAGCAAAGTCACTTAAAAGTTATCTTGTGTTAATCTGATCAGAAAAAAATCAGCATCCTCTGGGTGAAATTGCTACAGAGGTATACAAGTGACTTCTCAACTTATTTCTCTTCCAACAAATTTGTTTTTCTTTTCAGGGAAAAAACCTCCACCACAAATCAGAACTTTCCAATCTGACCATTTTTGCTGCAAAGATCTGAGACACAGCAAACACAGATTCTTGCCTTTAAGTACAGACAAGTAGTCCATCACCTGCAATCAAATATTTCTGCTTACTAGTGGCTTACTGTCTCTTGAGACCTTGACTTGGAAATGTTTGATAACTCTGTTAAGCATCTGTGAGGCACAGAAAGTGAAACTAAACACCTTTTGCTGAAATATTGGAGTAGGGTAGAAAATGCAATTTAGATAGCCGTTTATTTATTGCACTAGGATAATAAACAAATGTTTATGACAGCTACTTGGAACACTTTTGTGCAAGGATTCTGCATCAGTTCAAAAACAGCTCAAGGTTCTGGAACCCCACAAACTGTTTTTCACTCAGTTGTGGTATAACACTCTTGCTTGTGCAGCCATGGTTTGACATTGCTTATGGGATGCCCATTTCTCCAATGGAAATAACTCATACCTCCTATCATTCTAATTTCTGAATTCCATTTTCACTTATGCAGCTAGGTCTTTCAGAAGGAGTATGCATGTGCACATATATGCATGCATGTAAACAATGTATTTTATTTTTGACAGTAAATAAAAGATTACTTTTGTTGCTCCGGGGAAAAGTCCTTGCTCGAGTAGATGGCTCCTGAATGCTATTTTAACAGCCATTCATTATCTTTAGCATTTCATTGTTTTCTTCCTCTTATTTTTTTGTTTCTAATCTCTCTCTCTCTCTCTCTCTCTCTCTCTCTCTCTCTCTCTCTCTCTCTCTCCCCCTGTCTTTTTAATTTTGCTAAAAAAATTGGAAGGAAAAAGAAAAGTGTACAATCCACAAGTGTAAAACAACAACAACAAAACCCATGAATCTTGCCATTAAGGAGGTTTGCCAGGTTCCTGACAGAATACTGGCATTTCGAAAGGAAAGGGGGATGCTTCTTGTGGTTGAATGCTTTGAATGCTTTTACTTTGATGTAACTTCATGGGAATTGGGGAAGGAGCCTGGACCATCACAATGGATTCCCTTCCAGCTGGTTCCAGCCTATTACTGAAGGCTGTGACACCCTGAGAATGACCTGTTATCACCATCCCACCTCACATTCTCATTACACCTTTATGACATCATATTGGCTGCTAGTGGACACTGGGTAGAGGTTGAACAGGGGAAATTAGCTTAACGCTTTGTGCAGGAATCTTCAGACTCTGCCTGACTTCTCTGCAATCACTTCTCTCAAAAGTGAATCAAATATCATTTGAGGCATGTCCTTACAGGATTCTTGTTCCAGATTCAGGACATTTATCTGACCATTCCTTGGTAATGCCTCTTCCTCCTGTCCCCAAAGCTATTCCTTCTGCCTCAAGGCTATTTCCACTTTGAATTCTGCTGCCTTACTTTTTTAATGTTATTTTTGTAAACATTTGATTGACCAGTAATGTGGAGTAAGATGCATTTAAGGATGCTATTCACACCTGATATGTCTTTTCCCTAAATTGTCAGAAGCAACACATTTATTGTCCCTCTTAAAAACTGCAATGCTAATTTGAAAAGATTCCACCTCTGCCACTAGCATTGTGGAAAGCACAATAGGCTGGAGATATTCACCTGCTATGACATAAATGTGCTCACTGAACTATATGATCTTTTTGGATTGAAATTTCAAGACCCCCAAATGTTGAGTTTCAGAAAAGATTTCTGCGATAGCAACATCTGATCCCCTGGCAGACATTACTGACAAGCATGTTGGCAGCTTTCAAATTGCCTCCAGGTTTGCTGATGGGTTTTGTGACTCGGCAAGCATGGCTCTTCTGAATCCTCTCAAGCAAAAATTCTTCTTGTCAGTGATGGGAAAATATTCCTTTTCCTATTGGTAACACTTTACAGTAGCCATGGTGATACTGTTGATATCTCAGGACCAGTGGTTGCCATAATTCTATAGGGATTGGAGGAAATCTTTCCTGAAATGTTTGGAGTCAAATATAACAGAGAATGGAGTGTCACATAAATCAGTTCAATAGCTTTTTGGTCAGTCGCTGACTGTGAAATCATCTACCTTGCATTTTCCCCCTTCTAAGTCAGTAACTATCCTAGGCTTTGCACCAAATGAATCACATTTCATGTAATATTGATGTGGTTCATGTATTCCAGAGAATACAGTCCTGCTGCATGCATCTGAATAAACTACAGCTGCTGTACATTAAGTAGAATACAATGAATTATACTACTAAAGGGACTGTTGTAGACCTCATCATTCTGGACAATTTTCATCTAGTTTCCAAACTTCCTTTTCTAGGAAAGGTTTTAGAGAGGGTAGCTGCATGCAGTATCAAAGGATTCTGAAAGAAGCAAATTATTTGGACTGCTTTCAGTCAGGGTTTATGTCTGGTTATGGAACTGAAATGGCACCGATAGCATATATGTCTGCCTTCTGGCAGGAATGGAATCAGGGGGGCATCCATCCTTGCTTTTCTTGACTTCTTAGTGGGTTTTGACACAATCAATCATGGTATCCTTCAAGACTGACTTCAGGTGTTGGGTATGGGTGGCACAATGTATTGTTAGTTCTCCTCCTTCCTTTAAAGTTGCTTCCAATTAGTTCTAAAGTTTAAAATTTAAAATTTAAAGTTGTAGTCTATAAATCAGAGATTGGAGATTTGCTACTGTTCTACTAATCTAGACTGAGATAAGGGAAGGGTGGCTATCTACTGGAAAAGAGCTACATGCTATTCCATGAAGTGAAGAAGCTCCAAAGTAAGGTAAGAGATTCCAATATTGTTGTTCTTGGTGCCACATTAGAAAATGGGGACCAAGCTCTGAGAACTAGCTTTGATTTTGATATGCACTTCTTTCTTTTTTTAATGACACAAAGAAACATTGGAAGTCTGATCTTCAAGTTCACATCTCTGTCCCTTGTGACATGTTGTTCTAGGGGTTTTGAATGGTGATCGCCAGTTCCTGTATCATGTTAATAAAAACAGTGGAAAAATAAGCAGAAGTGAGTTCTGGTGGAGGCATGGTAAACTAACTATATCTCTGACAGGGTGGGAGGTGACTGCAAATAGACCTAGTCTTCACAGTCTAGCATTCACCCATGGTCCTGAGAGATAGGAGGGGAATGGACCAGCCCAGTAAAAGAAAAAGCGAGATCAATCCTATGAAAATATTTGAATTGACTAAGGATTAAGATTGTTAGAAGTAAACGGAAGGAATATAGAGTTGGTTTATTTGCTCAAGATTAAAATATGCTTCTATAAAGCTCTGGGGATCCTTTAGGAATTGTATCTGTTGATTTAAGGGTTGAAAAGTTTATGATTTATGGAGTTGTATATAGATGAGGGATGGCAAATGGGAAGAACAGATTTATAACTCTATGAGGGGAGACATTTTAATGTTTTTCTACTTGTAATGATATTGGCAGTGTTATAGGAAAATTCCAATAAAGAGGAACACAGACAGACCACAAACAATAATTCTTACTTTAAGATTCAGAGGAAATGACAATAGAAATGAGATGAGAATTTTAGATAACATTATAAAATAAGATATAAGAATGTATTAATATAACATGAATTGGAATTGAATAAGATAAGCTTAATATTTAACAATAATAAGGATGATGCAATATGAAACTAAACAAATATAATGAACAGGTAACTATGCTCATGTTTGTATTGAGATGTGAAACCTGGAACCACACTGCTTGCCAAATGAGAATTTTCTTTTTTAAAAAATAAAGTAAAAGCAGGAAGAAAATTGAATAATGGAATTACTAGGTATGTCTAACTGATATGGTGGTAGGCATTTGGAGAGAGTTTTGAAAGGTTGACAATAAGCATTGAAAGATTATGAATTAATGTGAAATATATGCATTGAGAGATATGATTGATATTGATTGATTTTGCTTATACTAAAATGTATGATATATTGATGCTGCACTGTTAATGTATTGTTGTGCACATGCAGATTGAAATAAAAAAAATGGGAAAAAAAGATTCAGAGGTTTATTTCATGAGCAATTTGGAACATGAAGAGCCATCATAAAATTACTTACATCAATAACATATTGAGGTCAAGTGACATAGCTGAGTCCAGCAAGGAATAGCTATGGCCAGTGGCCCCAAACACACCTCAAGACATTATTTTTATACTTTTCTGCATGCATTTCACAACTTACTTCCTTGTTCTTTCTTACTGATAGATGGTCTTCACATACACCAGTGTACATCTCAAGCCTCTATCCACCGGCTACCTTAAGTTCCTTATTTTTTGTGATTTCATCCTTCTATGTCCAAATATATTTATAAAGCAACATACTTTGCAAAATCATGTTTCACAATTAGCAATGGCTCAGCAGGATTACAAATAGTTCTGGTACCTTTTGAAATTATCCTATCTAAAACTTTGGTTCATGTCTCTTTATTCTGGGGCCTGCTATCACCCAAAGGCTTATTGAATCTGATAGATCAATAGCCTATATTTTTGTTTTCCACAGTAGTAACTTCTTACATGTTTTATTTCTTCTTTATTTTCCATCTTTTTACTTTATCTTCTTTTTCTACTTTCAATTTCTTTTTCTGAATTTATTTTGTACTGGGTTTTATTGTAATTAAAATATTTAATAAAAATTGGGGGGAATTGGAAAACTAAGCAAAAGTTAAACTTTTTCCTTATTTTAATAGTCCTAACATTGTCATACATTTATCGTTTTATCATATTTAGTCAAATGATAATTGTGAGAGTTGCTGCATGATTTCTGACTTGGCACTTAGTAATTACAAGAGAAAATTGTCTATTTCTTTGCAAACATCTGCATTTTGTCCCCAACAATCAATAATAACTTCAGTTTTTGCTATTAACTTTTGTATGTTCTAAGGTTCTTGCTTTGTTTTCTAACCTTGGCTCAATAGCTGGCAAAACAGCCTTAGTGACATTTTTTAAAATTGCATGAAAAAGTAATGTGAGTATATAATCAAAGCACTTTCATCATTACAATTATGTCTTGCATGAAGTAATGCCATATGTTAATCCCCATCTTAATACAGAACAATACATCATTCCCAACAAAAAGTAAATCTTTTGAACCTACTGAGAGTTGACTGGGCAAATTAGTGCAATGTCAGCAATAGGTCTGTCTTCAGAGTTCTTATATTTTATGTTTATGATACAACTAGAAGAAATTATATAGGTCTAAAATGATTCTAACAAAACTAGTTTCATTTCTGACTTTCCCATTTAAGAGTCATCTTCTTTTTAAATGCAATATGAACATGCCCTAGAAATCAGTTTTATATGACACATTCTTATGACATTCTCCAACTTGCTGCAGAAGCTCTTTAAATACAGAGGTTTAACATTTCAGGAACTGGAATGATTAGTCATCTAAATGATCAATGACTTATTAGTTTCTTCAGAGAGAATTGTTGAGCCTTTGATTTTGTTACAACTCCTTATTCTCATTGCTGTTCACCTGCCCTCCTTCTAAAACCAAATGGTCCGAAGAATAATAAGAAAGAATAGATACTACCACCCACTGATCTATTTCCAAGAAATAAACACTTGAAATAATGCTTTTAAAAATGATGAATAGTAACAGAATTGATGATATGGAAAGAAGGGCAGTAAAAAAAGTAAATGAATATTTTGAAAGAATAGTCAAGCTTACCTGGAAGTAAGTACTATTAATCCCAGTGGCCCTTTCTTCTATATTAACATGCATAAGCTTACGCTATTAGAATTAATTGCTTCCCAAGGGTTTAATATTTTTACAATTACTGCTAATATCTTTAGATGACAGATCTCAGTAAAAATTTTCACAAACTGAATTGAGAGCTAGTGAAAAACAATGATGAGCAAATAAATGTAAATGAATGCAGAAGCAGTGGTTCTTTGATGAGGCCTCATTTTCTGAAACACATTTCATTCAGTGCAACTGTTTCATTCCACTGCTTGCTTTCATAAAAGTCAGATAAAAGAAGAGAGCTATATATCTAGAGCTCTGTCTTCCTTAAATGCATGAGAATTGAAAGACAGCTGCTAATTTTACTCTGTAATTAGCATACAAGAGAGAGTCCTTGAACATTTTCTATTCATGATTCGGTAAAATGTCTTGAGTAGCATAAACAGAATATGAATACATCTATTTGAATGCCAGGTACCTTCATAATTATGTCTGGATTTACTTCCCAAATGGGCTTATATTTACATGAAAAGGTGGGTTCAAAATTGAGTCAAGGCTCTGCTTAATATGAAAGCCACATTATATTGTTGTCAAATAAAATGTAGACAATCAGTTGCAAAAAAAAAAAAAAAAGGTACATTTATGACCAAGGCTTTTCAATAACAAAAATGGTCAAAACACAACAAAATTAGGTTATAGCCAATAACTTTAATAATACATAACATCAACAATAAATTTGCCTGAATAATTCCTGTAGTTAACCAGGAACAATTCACTTAGTGAAATAGACTTTTCTGAAAGCTCCAGGCAAAATTCACACTCTCCCTCTGGTGATTTACAATACCAAAAAATAACAACTTACAAAACAGCACCCAGTCAATAAAACCATACAAGTATGAACATAATGAAAGAAATTAAAATATATGTCTAATTTAATGATATAAAATAATCATAAATGAATTATATGCAATTATGATGGGATTGTTGGCTTATAAAGTAAGGGTTCATAATTCTCCCAAATTAGGTAGGCAAGATTCAGTCCACATCTCAAGTATTCCACAATGTATGGGACACAAGTAGGAAAAGAACTAAGAAGGGCCCAGTGTGAAAGAATGAAGGTTCAACCTCAATTCTAGAGAAGTAATGAACAAGCCATTAAGAAACAGATTTGGGGGGAAATAAATCCACAATTCAATCCTAAGAAAGAGCAAAGCATGAGTAAGAAACTCAACTCCATCTTAATTTTATTCAGTACATGATGAAGCAGGGAAGAACTTGGACAGGCTTTTAAAATTCTGTTACTCTTCTCTACTGCAATATATTTTTCTTGCACCATGTTATTTGTACTACATTTGCTTTCTAGGCAGTTCCCACAGAAAATCCTTAATGGATAGAGCTCTCAGTTAGTAACATACTGGGTGAGTTATTCCTTGGAGTAGGTAAGACTTAAGTCATGAGTGGATTTAAACATTACAATAAGTACTTTGAATTTAACTTGAATAGGAGAAAGCCTGTTCAATGTCAGTATACCGAGCCAGAGTGACCTGACTGATTGCATGAACTGATCATGGATAGTCTAGTGAAGAGAAAGACCAGGGGAGACATGGTAGCAATGTTCTAATATTTGAAGGGCTACCACAGAGTGGAAGGGGTCAAGCTATTTTTCAAAGCACCTGCCAGACAAGGAATAATGTATGGAAACTGAACAAGGAGAGATTTAACCTGGAAATAAGGAGAAATTTTCTGACAGCGAGAACAATCAACCAATGGAACAGCTTGCCTTCAGAAGTTGTGGGAGCTTCATCAGTGGTAGCTTTCAAGAAGAGACTGGACTGCCATCTGTCAGAAATGGTGTAAGGTCTCCTGCTTGGGTGGGGGGTTGGACTAGATGACCTACAATGTCCCTTCCAACCCTGTTAATCTGTTAAAAAGCTAAATATAAATATTTTTTTAAAAAATCAATATTCAATATTATTCCTATTATTCTTATTTAATATTCTTAATATTGAAACACAGAATTCTGATACATGAAAAAAGAAAATGTCTACAAAAATGTTTTATTTTTTGCATTGCTATCACAAAATAACTTTTTCTGGCACTGGAGATATAAAGAGCTCATCCTGGCCATCAAAGAGACATAAGTTCTGTGGGAAAACTAGCTGATCTCAAATTGCATATTATTATCACAGTAAAAGAAGTCCACTCATCTGTGGGCCAATTTATATCTTTCTGTTCTGAGGTGTTTGCAGAAGTGGGAGGTAAGTTTCTGAAAAGAGAAAAAAAAATATGAAAGTGGCAAAAGATGCTTCTCACCTGCAGTCAGTTCTTTGTACTATAGAATTAATTTTAGCACATGGATTTCAGTGTGGCTGAAATCTATATATTACCATTTTGCACTTCATATCGTCCTTTCTCCACATTGATCCTTTTTCATATTTTCAATGACTCCTGCATCTGTAAAATTGGGGGGGGGGAGTAATTGGCGTCAGGTTGATATATCAGAGTTCAGTAAGAGATATGATGAATTAGGAGTATCAGCTCTATCCAGACAAGAGAGAGAGAGATAGTGCTTAATAGAGATAAGAAAGAAAAAGTGTTCAGCAAAGGATATTGCTTAATAGGTATCATGGCTAGATGGAAATACACTTGAACTTCAAAAGGAAGATTTGGACAAAAATGAATCCTGATGCCTTTCTGAAACCAAGGTGAGCAATCACAAGCCTGCATCTCTAAACCATGCACGCACACACACATGCACACACACACACACACACACACATGTATACGTATATGTACCATGCACACACACACACATGCACACACACAGACACACACACGTATACGTATACGCATATGTATATGTATAGTATGGTATTCAGCTTTGTTCGGGTATTTTCCCACGTCATTGTAGTTGTGCTTTTAAAGTTGTAGCAACGTTTTGGCAGAATCTCATCTGCCATCATCAGGCTTCTGTATTGTGTTCGTCTGTGAGTCAGACTTTCACAGTTGTTTCAGTTTTAAATTTTGGGCTAGCCTACTGCTGTGCCACAATGGTTTTTTCTTCATCCTGATTGATTGGGAGTCTTGGTCTATGTTTATTGGTCTTGAAGTTTGCTATGTTCTGCTTGATTGGTGTTTCCAATATCTTCTGTCTGTTTTGTGGCTTTTTTTGTCTTGATTGGCTGGCAACATTGTGTTCCTGTATTGGAGTCTTTTAGTGCAGCTTGGCTCCGAGTAAATGGACGGCTATCATTTATTAGGAAGCTAGGTTTCATCTGGGTGCCTGGTTGGAGTGTGTTTGAGCTGGAGTTATCAGGGGGGATCTGTTTGTGCCCAGGTGTTTGCCTGGCTTGTGGTGTGGAGATTTTTTTGTTTGTGAGTGCAGGCTTCCAAATAATTGACAGTCTGGTGGAATCACCTCTTCTATTCATGCTTTCAGGTCTTTTTTCAATCTCTATGGCTTCTCTGATAATTCTGTGGTTGGGGTTTTCTATAGTGGCTAGGGTTTTGGTGCCATTTAAGTTGATGCTATGACCTGTGGCTTTCATATGTTGGACTAGTGAGGAAGTGTGTTCCAGCTTTTTTACTGCGGGTACTTATTCTTCCATTGCTCTGTCCAATGTATGTGGCAGGGCATGATGCACAGGGGACTTCATATACGCCTTGGTTTTCCAGGTCAATTTTATCTTTGGGGTTTCACCAACCACTACCTCAATGCCCAATCCCACCACCACCCAGCACAGATAAACTCCATGGCCAAAACACTAATCACCAGAACCAAACGCCCGGCAGACAAGACACACATAAAGACTGAACTATGCACCCTGACTAAAGTACTGACAGCTAATGGCTTCCACAAAAGCAAAATCACCAGCTTGATCCACAAAAACACACTGAGACATAATGGAGACCTAGAAGATGAACAGACCTATGGAACAGCTGTCCAGCCCTACATAAGAGGTACTACAGACAAAATCAGCAAGATACTACACAGGCATCACATCAAGACTGCCTTCAAAACAGACAGAAAAATAGCAGCCATCCTAAGAAACCCCAAAGATAAAATTGATCTGGAAAACCAAGGCATATATTCGTAGATTTTCATGGGTACAGGTATGAAGGTCTTGGCGTGTTCGGGTCTTTTCCCGTGTAAGATTGAGAGCATCTTGAGAATGTTTCGATGAGGTCCTACTCACCATCTTCAGGATGGTGCTTTCGGCTTTGTGCTTGTGCGAGCAAAGCGTGATCGGAGCTGCCGTCTCCCTATATATACTGGTGAGTAGGTTGGCTGTGTTGTTATTTCTTGATTGGTTGATGGAGTTTATGTTTGCAGATTGGCTGGCTTTTTCGTAAGAACATATGTGGCTGAGGTATTGGCTGTGTGTCTATCAGCCTTCTGTGTTGTAACAACTTGGGTAATGGGCTGTGTGATGACCTTCTGAGTTCTATTGTTTTGACATCCTGGGTCTTGTGTTGTAATCTCCAGGCTCCTGCATACTTGTACCCGTGAAAAACTATGAAAACAAATAATTGTACCTCTATGGGGAGGAAACCTTCCAGCTGACCAGGACCTATGAGAAACTCGAAGTCCCAAGAGCCACCATCTTATGTGACCTCATATTCCTACACAATCACCAAGACAAAAAAAGTGATCCCCACATGCTTTCAACTCAAATTCCATTCCAAAACCTCAGCCACTGAAAGGATCATGAAAAGAATGGAATTAGCCCTAATCAGAAATGAACTCCACAGGAAAAGATTCCTACTAGACCAAACCAACAGGGATCTACTTACTCTCCACCTCAAACCCAGCAACAAAATCCACCCAGCAACAAAATCCACCCAGCACTCTGGGACAAATCCAAACAACTAATCCTCTGGTGAGCCAAAACAGAAACCTCCCACAAGATAGACAAACTCACCAGCAAACTCCACAGACTAGACAAACACCAGAAGCCCAACCCCCTCCCACAACAATGCATGAAACAAGCAGTACACAATATATCAGACAGAACCCTCACAAGACCAGAAACCAATGTTCTTTCAAAGGGATTCAACTTTGCAGTCACTCTCAAATGTATCCCCACCGAAAACATTATATGTGGAGTTGAAGCTAGCCTAACCATAATTAACCCAGATGTAGCCAATAAAATCAGACTTGAAGTCACCAACATCCTCTGCCTCAGCAGTCCACCCAGAAGCAACTTACACAGAGAAGAACAAAAATCACTCGCCAACTTGAAGAAAAACAACAACATAATCATTCTCCCAGCAGACAAAGGCAACGCCACGGTTGTGATGAACACATTGGACTACCAATCCAAACTATCCAATCTACTCCAAGACCCCGCTTACAAACCTCTAAATACTAACCCCACCACCTACCTGGAAAAAAAACCCACCAAATTCAAAATAAAAGCCTCCCCATCAGTGAAGAGATCCAGCAAAGAATCATCCCCAAAGAAAAATCATCCAGATGCCCTAAACTCTATGGCCTCACCAAGATACACAAAGAAGGAACACCACTCAGACCCATAGTCAGCTCCATAGGCTCACCTCTGCAGAATGTTGCCAAATTTCTCACCAAACAACTCCAGTCCTACACAGAATCCATCACCTCACATGTACAAAACTCTTTCCACTTCATAGAAGCAATAAAGAAACAAAACCTACAATCCGGCAACCTACTCATGAGCTTCAATGTCATATCCCTCTTCACCCAGGTACCTATCAAAGAAGCCTTGACAGCCATCCAAAACAAATACAACCCCCTAAGAACATCCTAGATCTGACCAACCACTGCCTAACCAACACATACTTCATCTACAATGGACAAAGATACAAACAGATAGAAGGAGCATCTATGGGATCACCTCTCTCACCTGTCATCGCTAACCTATACATGGAACACTTTGAAACCAATGCTCTAGACAAATCCGAACACATGGGAAAGAAAAACTGGACAACTTCCTTACACACCTCAACAGCCAACACCCCAAAATACAATTCACCATGGAAACAGAAACCAACAAACAACTTCCCTTCCTGGATGTCCTAATTTACAAAAAGAACCAATGGCTCCCTAGGACACATCATCCACTGGAAGAAAACACACACCAACCACTACTTAAACGCACAATCCCATCACCACCCTGCACAGATCAACTCCGTAGCCAAGACCCTCATCCCCAGAACCAAATGCCTAGCTGACAAAGACCACCTGAGAACAGAATTACACACCCTCACTAACGTATTAATTTCCAATGGATTCCAAAAAAGCACAATTACCAACCTAATCCTAAGGGAGACACCCCCCAGAAACCGAGACAGAACAGGACAACAGTATCGCCCTCCTCCCCTATATCAAAGGCACCACAAATAAAATCAACAAAATTCTCCACAAACACAATATCAGGACAGCCTTCGGCACTGACCAAAAAATAGCCAACATCCTAAGAAACCCCAAAGACAAGATCCAGCTAGAAAACCAAGGAGTTCATGAAATACCATGCAACAATTGCCCAGCCACATACATTGGACAAACCAACAAGAGAATAAATGCACAAATCGCAGAACACAAGAATGCAGTCAGAAAAAAAGAAAATACTTCCTCCCTTTTCCAGCACCTTAAAGCCACAGGACATGAACTTAATTTTGAGGGAACCAAATTAATCTCCAATACTGAACACTTCAACTAGAGAATAATCAGGGAAGCCATCGAAATAGAGAAACACCCCCATAACATGAATGAACAGGAAATCCAGACATCTGGAAACTAGCCCTTAACAACAAACAAGTCCCAGCCATGTAAACCAACACTGGACCCAAAACAACACATAACACCACCACCATTCTTCCTCACCAGACTCAAACCCAAACCCATCCCATAGATAAAAAACAACCACTGTCCAGAAACCAGACCATGGCTGCATCACCAGTTGCCACACCTCCACCCCCAAACCAAGGAAATGGACACACGCCATGCATGCATATACAGGCCTCAAACTCGGAGCAAACCAAAACCAAGAACATCACATCACAGCCACCCGCTCACGATATCACACCACAGAACTCAGGAGGTTACACCACAAAACCGCAGGATGTTGCAACACAGCCAACGACCCAGGAGATTACAGCACAAAATCCAGGATGTCACAATAGAACTCACAAGGTCATCACACAGCCCATTACCCAGGTTGTTACAACACAGAAGGCTGATAGACACACAGCCAATACCTCAGCCACACATGTTCTTACGAAAAAGCCAGCCAATCTGCAAACATAAACTCCATCAACCAATCAAGAAATGACAACACAGCCAACCTACCCACCAGTATATATAGGGAGACAGCAGCTCCGATCACACTTTGCTCGCACAAGCGTGAAGCCGAAAGCACCATCCTGAAGATGGCGAGTGGGACCTCATCGAAACATTGCCAAGATGCTCTCAACCTTACACGGGTCTATGCAGGTCTTGGCGTGTTCGGGTCTTTCCCATGTAAGATTGTAAGACCCGAACATGCCAAGACCTGCATACCTGTACCTGTGAAAATCTATGAAAATATGTATGTATGTATGTATGGTATTCAGCTTTGTTTGGGTATTTTCCCACGTCATTATAGTTGTGCTTTTAAAGTTGTAGCAACGTTTCGGCAGAATCTCATCTGCCATCATCAGGCTTCTGTATTGTGTTCGTATGTATGTATGTATACATATATACATATATACATACATATATACATACTTCCGAGCCATACATACCTCCGAGCCATACATGAAGCAAACCGACACCCACTATGAAGATGCAGCACGACCACGAACTCGAAGCCAAACAGCAAGATCACAGCTCACCAACTCAAATCCCCCAGCAACTAAGACTAACCTGAGCACAACCAAGCCCCCACCTGAACAGAACACGCCTCCAACCAATCAGAACACGGCCAACCCCCCAACCAATCAGAACACAGCCAAACCCCCTACCAATGAGAACACACCCCCACCCAATCAGAACACAGTCAAGCCCCCACCCAATCAAGTCCCACCCCCACTAGCAGTTAAAAGGAAGAAGCAGCTGCAATCTCACATCACTCTGAGAAGCACAGAGCCGGAGACAGAAGCCTGAAGATGATGAATGAGACTTCATCGAAACGCTGCCTAGATACTTTGAATCTTACGCGGAGAAAACCCGAACAACCAAAGATCCACATACAAATACCCGCGAGAACCTCAGAAAACATATATACATACATATATATACATATACATATACATATACATATACATACATACACACACACACACACACACACACACATATATATATATATATATGTATATGTATATATATATATATATATATATATATTTGTGTGTGTGTGTGTGTGTGTGTGTGTGTAAAAACTCTCTGCCTTCTTATATTTCATTGACTCAGGGTGTTTTTTTTTTTATCCAGAGCCCTAACAGATGGCATTCACTAGTTAAGGAGAATATAGATTATTATAAATAGAGCATAAAATCCAAAGAAAAATTGCCACAGGAGGGTAATCTTTAAAAGTTAAACTTCATGTATATTGGATTAAAACTCAGTTGTAGAAAAGGAAACATGCAGAACAAGACGTTCCCAAATTTTGGCAAAATTAGTATAATCCATGTAAAACTATGGCAACTTAATCTTTTTAATCTTGACTTCACATTGCTCTAAATAAGAAAGAAATGGCAACCAGAAGTGAAAATTAACTGAAAAGATAAAGTGGGCAAAATTATCCATAGAATGCAGGATTTCTCTCACACTTATAATAATGAAATTTAAATTCATGCAATAAGCTAGTGGGAAACTCAGGACAGTAAAAGTTAATGAAGCAAGAAAATTTGTGTGTATGACAGAACGGACACAAAGTTAAAGTGCAAATGTTAACTATTCAAGGAATTGTGACTTAATTCGTTGAATGTGGGCAAATATATGTGTCTATACAAATACTAAAGAGTGTTGTTTACTTCCATTCTGTGATTCAGAGGAAACTATCAGAAGAACTAAGAATAAATTATGCCCAATGTACCCTTCATAACCCGATAACAGTCAACAAAGGTATATGTATATTCCAGAGTTTTTATGTTGTTTGGGGTACTTCTATGAGAAACCTACCCCAGGTATACATCTACAAGTAAAATAATATTACCCTAGCTAACAAGCTTCTACTTGATAAATTGTCCTACAGAAAAAGAAATAAATGGCCTTAGACTTACGATGTTCAGGCATGAATGGAAAACCAAGTCAGATTGAGGCCTTTGATAACAATAGTTAAAGACAGAGGGTGGAGAAATAAATAACACCAAGCACAAGAAGTCATTGTTTTTCATGTTTTTAGCACAGGTCTGCATTGTGTGTTTGGTTGCTTTCTATGAATCTTAGTGATTCATTAATTGACAAATCAGAAGAGATTATGGATGTCTTTCTCTATCTTCTGGGTATGATTAATCTCTTCTCAGTGATGAAGTATATAATCTTGCTTGGAAATTGCTTCGTTATGCTTTGGAGGTGTTACTTCTCATCTGGGTTAATTTATGATTAGACATGTGCTGAATAGCTGATTATGGCTATTTTGTACATTTATCTGGTCTTCCCCACCACCGCATCCTTTTAATCTCTTTCCTGGATATTTTTGTTACTCCTTTTTCTTACAAATTCTGTCTTCTGCACATTTCAAGTACATTTCAAAGTAATTGTCATTGCTCATGTTCCATCTTTCTATATAGATCTGCAAGTCAGCTGCTTGCATTTTAGAGAGTAGAGATTAGAAGGAAAACTGTCAGGTGAGCAGGATGGTAAAGATTTACATGGATTTCAATTAAAATGAAATTTAGCTAATTAAACCTTATTTTCCCTTGTGTACTTTGGTTAGTGACTTCCACATGAACTTTGGAGTAGCATCCATGAAATTGCAGAGAAGTACATAACTTTATTATTTATTTATTTGTTTATTTTATGCCCATCTCACTCTCCAAGGTGACTCTAGGTGGCTTTGTATTCAGTTTTGTGAATACTGTAATGTTACAGATATTTTTTTCCATTCTGGAACGACATCTCTTTTCTTAAATAAATACATTGATTGAAACAAAGATAATAGAACTAAAATTCTTAATAACAGGCTAAAAGAGATTTGATCTTGAGCCCACAATTTAGGAATTCACTTCTTGCTACCTTCTCACAGAATCACATGGCTAAGACTAGGTTTTATTACAAGCAGGATAGCAGCTGTTTAAGGAAATTGATCAGCTCAGATTGACAGTGAAGAACCAGTGTGATTAAGTTTCACTGAAATTTAAGAGTCTAAGACATTTGCAGTGAAACCTTACACTGTACCAATAATCTGTGAGGACATCCTGCTGTACTCGGTATTACTTGGTTTTCAGTAGATATGTGCATAGTTTGCATTATCATTGGAATCTGTCACATAATCACTATCTCCACTCTTTCAATCCCTTGTAAGTCATTTGGACAATCTGCAATCATCTTCACTTTTACCAGTCTTAGAATATTGACCACAAGGACAAAAAATAAAGAAAAGAAATCCTTGTCATTGCTGTCTTTTCTCAGAATGTTCATGAACTGGCAGAGACATGATAACAAGGTCAGCCAATGAGAGCTGAATTGGGGGCTGAGACTAGAAGGAGTCTGAGTGTGACTTAGCTCTATGCTCTCATCTCCATAACTGAAATTAATCTGCTCTGAGCTCTGAAGCTGCTGCTTGTGTTTTGCTTGTATTATGTTGGAAGAATCCACTATCGGTATTGTACATTTTACTCATTTATTATGTATATAAAGCAGTTAATGAATCCTGCTGAATCAGTCATCTGTGTGTGCTTTCTGGATTTGAATTTCTGCAATAAACTCTAGCATGTTTTACCTCTCAGAATCCTTCAATTCCATCAATTTCTAAGGGACTGGACACACAGTGGCATTGTTCTATAATTACTGTCCTTCCAAAATGAGTGATTTCTATTTCAGGAGGAGAGATGAGGGTTGAGCCTTTGGGCTCTCCATTGCAAGTTGCTTAAAGTTGGTACTTCACTTCTTCCACTGAAGAGATAAGAGGAGGTCTTCCATCAGGAAAGATGTGAGTTTGCAAGCAGCTAAGTTCACAGAACACCAAGGACACCATAGTCCAACCCTATGCTACATATATTTTATTCTAAAGCTTTGACTTATCATTAATACAGCGAGCAAGAGATGCAGTTGAAGTTCTGTTCCAATAACTGGAAGCTGTGAGGGGTCTGCACGGAGAGGAACAAGCGTAGATTCAATCCCAGCAAGGTAGAAATACATAGTGATTGAGACGCGAATTGTTTCCATTAGAATTTAGCATTAGCTTTGGACAGGATTTCAGGCCCTGTGCAGACAAGATCTGCAATCCTCTGGAATTCATGATTCCTGCTGGAAAAATCTATGGAAGACATAGAACAGTTGAACTGCTTCAAAATGATAGATGATAGATAGATAGATAGATAGATAGATAGATAGATAGATAGATAGATAGATAGATAGATAGATAGATAGATGATAGATAGATAGACAGACAGACATAGATATAGAGGATATAGATATAGATAGATAGGTATTTTGTAACATTGTTCCTTATTCCTTTTCCTCCAAAAATTGCTGTTATTTGGAAAGTTTCGTAATTGGGCATTTCATTCTCATTCTCATCAGACTGTATGAAAAGGAAGGCATGTTGGTGTTTGAAAAAGAGGGCCACATTTTCATTCATTAACTTGCTTTGTTGACTTGCTTCAAAATTGTTTAATCAATACAAAAGAGATTATATTGAATGAATTCCATGGAAGTCAATAAACACTTTATGTCATGGAAACTGGGTTTTTTGAGAGAGAAAAGGGCAAATATGAAAAAAAAATTTTTTAAACATAACAGATTTAAAATGATGATTTGTTTTGCAGTAAACTTTATTCTGAAGTTTCTGTAATTTGAATCTAATAGAACTAATATGGTAAAGACTATCATTTTTTGTTTGAAGAAAGCAAACACATAAGGAAATAATGAAAGGGAAAGAAAACCCACTGTGGAACATACATTTTTAAATTTGATTAAAATGCTTGAGCATATATGTTTGTAAATTTTCCCTGCTGTTCTGTATAAAAAGAAGTGGATTGCTATGGCAACCAATGATTAGTTCTGCATAATGTATCCATATTCAATGAATATTAAACCTATTCTATTCTCTATTTTAATTATTCTATGACCAAGTATTTTTATATATTTTTGACAAGATTAGAAATGTTTGAATATAATGACCCAATTACTTTCTTAATACATTATTATTGCCTGTGGTATATAAAGATAGCTAAACATCCTAAGTTGGTTAAAATTGTAAGTCTTAGCCAATTATCTTAGCCATGTTTTGTATAGCTTTCAATAGCCTAAGCTACTTTAGAAGTTTTACTCAACACATATTTATTAAATTATTTTTGTGAATATCTGTTCCCTAAAAAGTCTTTTATTAAACATTTAGATATAATTGCTCTGATGTGGCCAATATCTATTCTTCTGAATTTTATCTTTTTATGAAGAGAAAAAAGTTCCAAAATATATTTGAAAAATAACAAATTTATCCTTCAGGGCTGATATATTTTCTTGTGGCTTGTCAGGCTGTGAGTAGAATGAAGCAACATTTCCATTTTCTCAGTCCAATAGAATGATTCATAAATATCTGTAGGCCTTGAAGTATAAATTAAAATATAAATAATAATTGTAAAGAGAGGATGGATCCATTTGTCATCATCGCAATAAGCAAACTTGTATTATCTTTTATCATTGACTTTACTTAAATGTCAGCAGCATGTTGTTCACTTGTTGAGACATTTTTACTGGCTTCTGAATATAGCTGTTGGCTATTTTCTTAAACTATATCATGAGCTAGTACTGTGAAACTTCGTTTTCTCCCAACCAAGATAGCTAAAGGTGAATCTATTTTTTTTTCCATTTGGGGATGCCATCAATTTCAGTATATTATAACGGATGCTTTTATTCTGGGGGTAATTTCAAAGGGGTTGTATTTGTATGAAGCAGTACGTTTTACAAGTCAGACAACAGATAGATATTAATGACCAGAACTGAGTTACATCTGATTTAGTAAAACTGCTGTATCTGTCCAGAATGAAAATACCCTTTCTATGCTTACAACTGTGCAATTCTATTGCATTTTTGAAATGCTTATACTTCAGCAACAGCCATGATTTAAGGAAGGAGAAGATAATATGATCACTCCCTTTGATTCTTTGTCTACGGTTGTTCTTGTTTGATTTATAACTTATTACTTAAAAAAAAATACTTACCTTTAGCATTACATATACAGGTAATGTGTGATGATAAAGAGTACATTTTGAGGACTTCTTGTCAATGATAACTTCTAGTTCATTATTTTTATTTATTTATAAGATTTATGTGCCACCCATTTCATCTAGAGGTGTCTCTGGGTGGCTATGGCTATGGTTTGGCTATAGGCATCTGGAATGAAGATCCTTTTCATATACTAGTTGTAAGCATACTTTCAAGATTCTACTTTTACCCAACAGCTTAATATGTCAGTCTTTGCTTGCATTGTGCTGGTGTCTCTTCATAATATGTTGCAAATAAAAGCTAGGTTACATGAGAATAAACTTACTTTGACAGGACCAGAAAGGCTTATATGGATTGTATATATTATGGCTCATGTGAGAACAACAATGCAGCATTTATTTCGGGTTTCACCCAGCCAATATTTAGATATTTTTAATACTAGGAATTTCTACTAGTTTGAAACATATAGATTCAGATTTTCTTTATTATGTTTTGTACTTCTTCTTTTGACAGAAACAAAGGATACATTCAATGAACCCAAATAAATTCTGTAAATAAAACAGAATTATCAATGCATAGTGATTCTAATGTTATATTATGATACTAAATCTTTTCACATCCACAGTTTTGAACACTGAAGTGACCATAACTTTCTAAAAAAGTCCTTAACAAGGGAGTTGTGCTGTATCAGTATGCTCATGTAAGTGAGTGATCACTAGGGCATAATCTAAAACATTCTTGGCCCAAAACATGAATTTCCCAAACAAAAAGAACATTTCCCATTGAATTCCAATATTCTGCTCAGCTACTGAAATTTAGAAAGAAATGGTTCTCTTGTTTGTGCCTAAAATCTGATTCAATAAATTACATATCACATTTAGGGGACTGGAGGCTAAAACAGATAAAGAACAGTTGCTGGAACTGGGTATGTCTAGTTTAATGAAAAGAAGGACTAGGGGTGACATGATAGCAGTGTTCCAATATCTCAGGGGCTGCCACAAAGATGCCACAAGCTATTCTCCAGAGCACCAGAGGGCAGGACAAGAAGCAATGGATGAAAACTAATCAAAGAGAGAAGCAACTTAGAACTAAGGAAAAAATTCCTGACAGTTAGAACAATTAATCAGTGGAACAACTTGCCTCCAGAAGTTGTGAATGCTCCAACACTGGAAGTTTTTAAAAAGATGTTGGATAACCATTTCTCTGAAGTGATATAGGGTTTCCTGCCTAGGCAGGGGGTTGGATTAGAAGACCTCCAAGGTCCCTTCTAACTCTGCTATTCTATTCTAAATAGGAGGTCACTAAGTCATAGTCCAAGACTTATGATTAATTCATGAATATAAGCAAAATATTTTTGTAAGCAGGTCCCAGTGTCAATGGTCCCACTAATGAACCCTCCAAAAGTAGATACTCTCAAGAACTTTGAAATTCCAAAAGCAAAACTTTATTGGAGACATCATTTTGGTACTGACGAATCAAAACCAACTCTGGTTTTTCCTGTGCAATGCATGTATAGTTAAACAATAGCTTCTCTTTCTCCTCTCCCTTGGTTGGTCACATTGTCCAATTGTGAATCATCCTTTTGTTTTGAGAACTGTTAACTTTTCTGTGGGACACCTGCATCGGGGGCCTTAATGGTTTGTTGGCTCTCACGGTCTCTCTGGCACATCTGCATTCTTTCTCTTTTTCCCTCTTTTTCTTTGACAAGTTGAATTGTGATAAGACCTAAATATTTCAAAAGCAATTCAACCTTGACATCCAGTTGCTTCATTCCTGAATGTCTAAATAGCTCTACCATTTTTTCCTGTACTTTTATCTTCTTCCCACCTATCCATTCATGTAATGGTATAACACACACACACACCCAATCACATTCATACAGAATTCTGCACATTTTTTAAAAAAATAAAAGCTCACCTCTGATTCTTCCCTTATCACCATTCATAGGATCCTATAATGCAACTATCACCAACAATAAATTTATTCTTTCACAGCCACCCACAAGTACCTAGATAACTCAATTTCACATCTTTTGACTTGCTTTTTAGTCCTTTCATTCACAATTTACCCTCTACTTCATTTCTCTGCATGCATGCAATAGTTCCATAGTATCAGACTGCCTACAAAATGCAATTTATATTTTAAATCCACCATATATAACAATTGTTACTTTGTGAGGAACACTAACAGGCTGGATTCTGCAACCCACAGAGAGAGCTGCTTATGGCAGCTGCAGTAAAGTTTAAAATTTGCCAAATTAGAAAATGGCATGACAGCAGATGAAGGGAGACCAGTTCTAAACAATGTATAGCAGCCTCTCAGAATTGATTTTTAGAAAGGGCCAGGAAATGTACAGAAATATCTGTATGTGAAGTTTGAGGTGTGGAATGGAGGAATGTCAGCAAATGCTTTTCTTTTTAGGGAGTGATTTTATTTTATTCATAACCCAATGCTATAAAAGGCAGGGCTTTTGGCTGAGCTTATCAGACACTGGCCAGGTTGAAGGAATCAAGGGTAAATATTAATTGATTAGACTTAGTGTTATGTCCTGAGGACTCTAGGAGTTCTCACTCAGGTCCATTCACTTTGCGGGGGCGTTCTCCCCTTTACCCATTGGTTGATTCTCCCCAGCAGCCAGCTATAAAAGCAGGCTGCGGGGTCCAACCAGTTGCTGATCGCTGCGAGCCAGTTCCAGGCGTGGCAAGCACGGTCAGCCCTTTATTGTTATAATAAAGTATTGTTGCACTCATGCTCTGGTTCAGCCTCTCTTTTCCCAAACTTAACACTGGCGACGAAGGTGGGATGGCTACCAGAAGCACCATGCAACCGCTGAGTCACTAGCCGCCGATCTGCAGTCAGAGAGAGCGATCGGCCGGCGATAAGAGCAACACTGATCCGCAGCCAGAGAGAGCGGTCAGCAAGCAAAAAGAGCAAACAAAAAGAGTGAACGCTGGTCTGCTGACAGAGAAAGTGGCCAGCAAGCAATAGAAGCGAACACTGATCCGCAGCCAGAGAGAGCGGTCAGAACGAAAAGTTAGAAGCGTCTGTAGCCGCTTGTTAGCCCAGCTACAGGGAAAGTGAAGCGCTGCGAGCCGCAGCCGCTCATTGTTTAGGCGCGAAATTCAAACGGCTGTCATTTGAATTTCAAACCTAAAAGGCACAGCACGGTGCTATAGTCAGTCACTGACGCCCACGCAGGCGCGAATTCAAACGCCACCAACGGCTGACGGCCAAACGTGGCTAACCCAGAGAGAGAGAGAGGATTGCGAAAAGCCTCTCCAGAGCTGAAATCACTTGCCTGCCACAGGCACTAGAACATTTTTCTGCTGCCCCAGAGAGATTTTTTTCCACAGGTTGTTCTACCGGCCCCATCACCATGAACTCCAATCCAGTCTTCCCAGCGTTCAAACCGGATGAGGAGAAGTGGGAATCATACAAGAACCATTTTAACCATTATATCGATGCAATTGGGCTTGCTGATGCTGGAGAACATCGGAAAAAATCGTATTTCCTGATCTACTGTGGAGCCATCGTCTTCGATACTGCCACAGCCCTCGTGGCTCCACGTGAGTTGAAAAACGTTCCTTGGTCAGAGCTACTTGAAATCCTCACTAACCACTATTCTCCCAGGCCCTCACAGATTGCCAGGAGATTCACCTTCCGTATGAGGAAGCAAGCGGACAAGGAAACCATTAATCAGTATATGGCCACTCTCAGAACAGCAGCATTGCATTGTGGGTTTGGAACCTACCTGGAGGACATGCTCCTCGATCAACTAGTCTGCGGGGTCAAGGACCTACACCTTCAAAGGTGTCTCCTCGCGAAAAAAGACCTCAATCTCGCACAAGCAGTCGAAGAGGCCTTAGCAGCAGAATTGGCAGCGCACTCAGCCACCGAAATCCATGGCCCGACGGCCAAGCTGACATCAATCCCAGTCCACTCCGAGGAGGTGGTAGCAGAGGAAGCCCTGAGTGATGAAAACGACGTCCACCGCCTCTCCAACGACAGACGGCCGCAGGTAGGAGCCAAACAAGAAAACATCGGTCCACCCAAGCACATCACCCTGTGCCTAGCCTGTGGTGGATCTCATCTGAGGGCCACCTGCAAGTTTAAAGGAGCCACCTGCAATAACTGCCATAAAGGGGGCACATCGCGAGAGTCTGCCAAGCCCCTCAAAGCTCAACACAAAGGCACCCCCATTTCACACTCGGGGCCACAGAGGCAAGTATTGAACTGTCGCACACATCACCGTGCCAAACACACTTGCCACACTGTTAGTAAAATCTCTCTCTCCGTTTACTTAGAAGGTAAACCGTGCCGCATGGAGGTTGACACAGGGTCAGCGCTCTCAATTATCTCGTGGAACACCCTCAAGAGGCTCCAGCCCAGCCTATCAACCAGCCGGCTCCAGAAGTGCCAGTTTAGCCTGAAGGACTACCAGGGAGGACCAATCCTGTAATCGGCAGAGGCAAGTTCCTTGTCAGTTTTAGAGCTTTTAAAGGTCACCTACCTCTAGTGGTAGTTAACGGCAATCTCCCTACCTTATTGGGGCTCGATTGGTTTCCCCATCTCGGCCTAGGGCTAACAGGAGTCCATGCTGTCTCAACCTCAGACACTGACTCCTTATTCGCTGATTACTCAAATGTATTCAGCGATGAGCTGGGGTGTTATAACGGTACCCCAATATCGTTCTCAGTCGACCCCAGGCAGTCCCAATCAGGCTAAAACCGCGTAGGGTCCCATTCGCTATTCGGCCAAAACTAGATGCTGAATTGGATAAACTATTAAAACAAGGGGTCATTGAGCCAACAGATTTCGCCAAATGGGAGACGCCCATTGTCACACCCTCAAAAAGACGGTAGCCTGAGAATTTGCTCGGACTACAAGACCACAATCAATAAGTTTCTACAAGTTAGCGCTTACCCAGTGCCCGTCATTCAGCATTTATTACACACTTTTGAACCTGGCAGCATTTTTGCCAAATTGGACATGTCTCAAGCGTATCAACAGTTCCCTGTTGACAACCAAACAGCGGAACTCCAGACCATTGTCACTCACAGGGGTGCTTTCAGATGCAAGCGTCTCCAATTTGGCGTAAGTGTTGCCCCAGGTATCTTTCAATCCCTCATGGAGCGGATTTTACAGGGCCTCCCTGGAGTAGTACCCTACTTCGACGACATCTTGGTCTCGGCCAGGGACAGACCCCAACTCTTCCAGAGAGTTCGAGCAGTGTTAGAGAGGTTCAGACAGCATGGCCTCAAATTGAAAAAAGAAAAATGCGCCATTGCCACTAGACAGGTGGACTTTCTGGGTTATAAAATTGACGCTTCAGGTATTCACCCCCTGGAGTCCAAGGTTAAGGCAATTCACGAGGCACCCACTCCAACCTCCAAAACTGAACTACAGGCCTTCTTGGGGCTATTAAATTTTTACGCGTCTTTCTTGCCCCATAAAGCATCAGTAGCTGAACCCCTACACAGATTACTGGATAAAAAGTCACCTTGGCACTGGGGGCACAAAGAAGACCATGCTTTTCACGCCGTGAAATCACTACTCACGTCAGAGGCGGTACTTATTCAATTCGACCCAAACCTTCCTTTAGTGCTGGCAGCAGACGCATCCCCCTTTGGAATTGGGGCAGTATTAAGCCACAGGCTTCCCAATGGCGCCGAGGCTCCCATTGCCTTTTTCTCCAGAACGCTCTCCGCAACAGAGCGTAATTACAGCCAGATCGATAAGGAAGCTCTAACAGCTGTTGCAGCAGTGAAAAAATTTCACGAATTTCTTTTTGGCCATTTTTTCGAGCCCCTCCTGGGTCTACTAGCTGGGGACAAACAGACCCCTCAAGTCCTTTCCACTAGGATGACGAGATGGACCCTCTTCCTAGCAGCCTACTCCTACAGACTCATACACCGCCCAGGTAAAACATTGTCCCACGCTGACGCTCTCAGCCGCTGTCCTTTGCCGGCCCCGGCTGAAGACCCTGCGCCTGTCCACGCTATTTTCGAGGTAACACAATTGGACCTCCCCATCACTGCCCTTGACATTGCTGCTAAAACCAAGGCAGACAAAACGCTCGCCCAGGTGCTTGACTGGGTGAGGAGGGGGTGGCCGGGTGGCAATGTTGAAAACAAATTCTCACCTTTCAAGACCCGCATGCAGGAACTGTCCAGTTTGCAGGGCTGTCTACTGTGGGGCACTCGAGTGGTCATCCCGACCTTACTGCGTACCCGATTCCTGGAGGCGTTGCACGAGGGACACCCTGGCATCGTGAGAATGAAGGCGTTAGCACGCAGCTACGTATGGTGGCCGGGCCTCGACGAGGACATTGCTAGATGGGTAAGCTCCTGCAACACCTGCCAGGAATCCCGTCCAGCTCCTCCTATTGCCACCCCTACTAAATGGGAGAGCGCCAGCGCTCCGTGGTCCAGAATTCACATCGACCTGGCCGGCCCGTTGCATGGGAAGATGTTCCTAGTGGTCGTGGACGCCTATTCTAAATGGATTGACGTTGCACAGCTATCCACGACCACCACACAAGCAATCACCAACGTATTAACACGCCTGTTTGTTACACATGGGCTACCCGACTCCATTGTCTCCGACAATGGCCCGCAGTTCGCATCAACCGAGTTCAGCCGTTACACTGCCAACCTGGGTATCCGCCACATTTTCACAGCCCCATTTCATCCTGCCAGTAACGGATTGGCTGAAAGGGCCGTCAGGACCACTAAAGAAGCCCTGGCTAGGTTCAGTAAGGATGACTGGCACCACAAACTCTCGCGTTTCCTGATGAGCCAGCATTCAACTCCATGTTCAGTCTCCAACAAGTCCCCAGCTGAGCTCCTGATGGGCAGGCGTCTGAGGACTGTATTGGACAGACTTCATCCACAATACTGCCCTGACTCTCCCTCGCTTCCACATCGGGGGTTAGACATTTTATCTTACAGGAGCCAGTATTCGCGAGGAACTTCGCTGGTGACCCCCTGTGGATCCCGGGCGAGATCGTGGCCATCACCGGACCAAGGTCGTATCGGGTCAGACTGGAGGACGGCCGGGTCTGGAGAAGGCACCTGGACCAGCTGCGTAGGCGCCTCAGCACCCACTCTAGCAGGGACCCAGAATCACAAAGCGACGGGAGGTCTCAGCATCAACCCCACATCCACATCCTTCCCGGCGACCAGTACACACCAACCGTCAGTCCAGAAAACCCGAGCACGGACAGCGGCGCCCAGACGGTGGACCAGCCCGATCCAGTCTACGGGAGCACGTCCCCAGTGACCAACTCTACGAGTCCCGGGCCTGCCCGAACCGAGGGGCATGTTGATGACACTCACCCGGCTCTGCCTTCCCAGACAGACTCTGAGCGGACAGTCAGCGTTCCAGAGCTGCGCCGTTCCGGGCGCCAACATAAACCTCCTACCTACCTCAAAGACTATGCGTGTTCGCATCTGGGGGGAAGGGGTGTTATGTCCTGAGGACTCTAGGAGTTCTCACTCAGGTCCATTCACTTTGCGGGGGCGTTCTCCCCTTTACCCATTGGTTGATTCTCCCCAGCAGCCAGCTATAAAAGCAGGCTGCGGGGTCCAACCAGTTGCTGATCGCCGCGAGCCAGTTCCAGGCGTGGCAAGCACGGTCAGCCCTTTATTGTTATAATAAAGTATTGTTGCACTCATGCTCTGGTTCAGCCTCTCTTTTCCCAAACTTAACACTTAGTAAAGTTCTAGTAAAGAGCTCATTTTCAGTTTGGTGGGGTCAAATTCATTGCCTATTGTCTTTCGCTTATCTCTCTCAAAGAAGATGCAGGAGATGACCAGGTGGAGGCCAAGGGATTGGTCAAACCCATCACCAGTCATGAGTGCCTTTGCACCCACCCAAGATATCTAAGTACAGCCCACAAGAGATCTAAGTCTAGTCCACCTTGACTTCCACTGACTCTTATCTACCTCCAATTTGCTTGAGCTGTTAGTAGTTCAGATTCTTGTAGAGAACTTAAGCTTGCAATAAATATTTATACCCATTTGAACTGCCTGGATCTCCTGATTTCCCTGGCGGTTAGTGGATGAACCACCAAAAAGACATTCACTGTTTCATATTTTTGCTCCTGCAGACTCCATTCGTTTCTATGTTTTAGTTATTTGGGAGAGGAGCAGGGAATGTAGCTCTGTTTGTATTCAATAACTAATGACCAGTAGTTTCAAGATACCTTTTTCATTTTGATTCCTTATCCCAAAAGCCCTAGCATGGCTCAAAAGAGGAATATGAACAATGTTTTAATGATATTTAGCAATTTTAAAGGGGGAAGGCCAGGGGAAAAACAGACTGTTTCATGCTATAGTTTTGTGGAAATTAAGCTATGTGCCATTGTAAACCTCCTAGAGAGTGCTTTAAAACACTATGGAGTGGTACATAAGTCTAAGTGGTATTGCTATTATAATGGTCATCTTTTCATACAAGTCCAAATGAACTTTTCCTAGATTTAATATTGAAGATGGCATATTTATTGCATTATAAGTTAGAACAAATTTTCTAATAGTAAGAATAGCTTGCTGGAGGAGAGATAATTTATTGAATATGCTGCCTTTATTGAATATGTTGAAGGAAAGCTAGTCAGCTATCTCTTGGGGTTTTAATATATATTCCTGCATACAACCATGGATTTAGATTTGGCCAATTCCAGCTCTGTTTCAATCCTTCCTGTAGAAAAGAACTTCACTTCCATGATTGTCAGTTCATCATCCTATTGGCTGGATTCTCAGTCAATATCAGTTTATACAACAACTCTATTGGATCAATAAGTCCAAATAGGTATGTACACTGTCCTCTTCACATTCAAATGGCAAGCAAACACTTGAAAAATCAGGCTCTTTAAGCCACAAAATTGAAATAGAGGGATAGATGTGTCGTGTATGGGAATATATAGACATGCTAGGATTTTGCCCTTTACATGCGTTGATCCAGCTTGATTTTTATACTTGAACATTGGTAGTAGCACACTTCCTTATAAAGATATTTATATGCAGCAAACTATATTTTAGCTGATGATGCCCAAAGATGGGCAAAGTGATCATTATCTCCACTTCCAGCTCATTTCCCCCCATCTTGTGGAATGGATGGTCATTTCATTTTCATCCATATTTGGTAATAGATGAGACAGCTGATTTAGCAGACCTGCAGACAGTTTTTCCCCTTATATTTAATATCTATAGGACGCTACTGGATGGGACCACTTAATGGTTTGGTGTATAATATCATGTTTATGCTGATATATAATTGCACATTACCAATTGGCCTTGAAGAAGAGACTGTCAGTACCCTCTCCCAGTGCCAGGAAGCTATCAGAATCTGGATGGAAAAGAATATCCATCAGAGACATGGTTTGCAACTTGGGGTGGGTGGGGCTTTATTTAGAGCTCTTTTTAGATTCGCAGGTAGAAGCATCAAATTCCAGTGGGTGTGCTAATTGGGGCATCATCATCAACAGTGGGTGTGCTAATTGTTCTAATGAACTTTATTTGGGGCTACCTTGAAAGTTACTCAGAAATTGCAGTTGGTTCAAAATGCAGTGGCCCACATATTTTGGGGTTCCTCTCATTGGAAACATATACACTACTGTTTTGTGAACCCTGCATTGGTTCCCAAATGATTTTGGGTCCAGTTTAGTGCTGGTTTTAGCTCTTCATGGATTCCCAGGGGATGCCTCTAGGACCACCTTTTGTAGTTTAGCCCAGCCAATTACTACCAGTGAGAAATTGTATCAGATCACACACTGGGAGGATTTGGGAGGTATGGGGGACTGAGGTGAGTAAGTTCTGCTTTTCTGTTGCAGCATCAACATTGTGAAATGGGTCTTCCCTGCTTCTTGAAACTTCTTAATGACCAGCTCTTAAAGTTTTGGGTGGCCTTCCCTTGATTTAACAGATAACAGATAATCAGAGTTGGAAGGGACCATGTAGGTCATCTAGTCTAACCCCCCACCCAAGTTGGAGACCCTACACTATTTCTGACAAATGGCAGTCCAATCTCTTCTTGAAAGTCTCAAGTGATGGCACTCCCATAACTTCTGAGGGCAAACTGCTCCATTGGTTGATTGTTCTCACTGTCAGAAAGTTTCTCCTTATTTCAAGGTTAAATCTCTCCTTGTTCAGTTTCCATCCATTATTCCTTGTCTGGCCTACAGGTGCTTTAGAAAATAGCTTGACCCTTCCTCTCTGTGGCAGCCCCTCAAATATTGGAAAACTGCTATCATATCTCCCCTGGTCCTCCTTTTTACTAGACTAGCCAAGCCTAGTTCCTGTAATCATTCTTCATATATTTTAGTCTCCAGTCCCCTAATCATCCTGGTTGGTCTTCTCTGTACTTTTTCTGGAGTCTCAACATCTTTTTTGTAATGTGGTGAACAAAACTGGATGCAGTACTCTAGGTGTGATCTTACTAAGGCTTTCTAGAGTGGTATTAGTACCTCCCTTGATCTTGATTGTATCCCTCTGTTAATACAATTTAGGATTACATTAGCTTTTTTGACTGCTGCTGCACACTTCTGGCTCATATTTAGCTGGTTGTCCACTAAGACTCCAAGATCCCTCTCACAGTTACTGCTATTGAATCTGGTTTCACCCAGTCTATATGTGTACTTGTAGTTTTTCTTGCCTAAGTGTAGGACTTTACTTTTCTCTATATTGAATTTCATTTGTTAGATACGGCCCAGTGTTCTAGTCTGTCAAGATCCATCTGGATCCTGAGCCTATCTTCTTGGGTGTTAGCTATTCCTGTCAGCTTAGTATCATCTGAAAATTTGGTAAGTTCCCCTTCTATTCCCTCATCTAAGTTAATGAAGATATTGAAGAGTACTGGGCCTAAGATGGAACCTTGTGGCACTCCACTGCTAACTTCCCTCAATGTAGACTTAGACCCATTAAGGACTACTTGTTGAGTATGGTTTGTCAGCCAGTTGCGAGTCCATCTAGTGGTGGTGCTATCTATTCCACTTTTTTCTAGCTTACTAAGAAGTAGGTTGTGGACTACTTTGTCGAATGCCTTGCTGAAATCTAAATATATTATGTCCACAGTATTTTGCTGGCCTACTAATTTAGTCACTAAGATTTACTTAGATTTGCTTTGATGTTGCCATCTTTTTAATTTCTTTGTATTGCTGTAGTGCTGAGGTGTTTTTATTTATATATTTTTATGTTCTATTTTTTTCTCTGTGAGCTGCCAAGACAGTAGTGACTCAGAAATATATTTAAGTAAGTAAATTGAAACAAGGAACTTCATACAATTTTGAAAAAAAACTGGGGACAATATTTGGCTGCAGCCACATTATACACAGTGGCAAAGATTGGTTTCTACAGGAGGTTATTTCTTTATTAACTTAGATAATTATACTTGAGAATTCATAAAACAATTTCCATCTTGCCTATATTAAAGTAGCAGGAACTTCTGTCCTTTGTTTTTATCATTTTTGATGGCTTCATAAAGAGACTTGAAGAATACCTGCAGCTCTGCACTCTAGGTTACCACCTTTTTTTCCCATTACGGGTCCTTTGGAGGCTAACCCTTAAATTTGGATCTACTAAACAAAACAAAGATAATCTATAGGAATGGGCAGAACTTCAGATTCAACACTGAAAAGGGGCTTAGGAGGATTGGTGGGCACATACCCCTGCATCCTTTTAAAAAAACAATCATTTCCTGACATACATAATCACACAATCACATAAATATATATGCTGATGTGAGCTAAGGAGATTTCATCCTTATTCCAAAGCCCATTTCCAGGTTCTGATGCAAAATGGGATATATATCTCCTTAATCATTTATAAATATATTTTTTTTGAAAATTTTATTTGGATTTCACAAAAACAAAATACAAATAAAACATCTTTTTTGAAAATAGCATGGTCCAGGTTATCACTTCTTCATACAGACACAAAACTCATTTTCATGCTCATTTTTATATTCTATTCCATATCTTATTACCATTTTATATTTTCTACATAGTTTTTCCCCTCTTTTAATTTTCTCAACTTTGTTTTAATTATCTCATCTCAATTCAAATCATTATATTTATACTTTTGTCTGTCCTATTTCAATTTCACATTATATTTTCTTATTAAGCAAATTTTTCCCTGTAGTTACCAATTAGAGTATGACATCTTTATATCCTTTAATTTTATCCATTCAAACTCTTATTTAAGCTTCAATGTATACCTTTAAGATTATAGCATTCAATATAATACATAACTTCAAATCGAGTTCTGCTTGGTGCATTCTTAAAATAGAGACTATATTCTTAAAAAGAAAAAAATATATATAAATGTAAATAAAACACACATTCCATTCCAATTCAATTCTATCATTAATATGCATTAAAATCTTAACATCTTTAACATTTCTTTTCAATTAAATATCATACTTCCTTGGGAACACTTATAAACTTTCCATAGTTAATTCTTTTTTCCCCATATTTCTCACATATTTTATAAATCATTACTAATAATTAAAAATGTTCCCTTTTAATTCTCTCAATCATTTTAATTCATTTATTTATTAACAAACATCCCACTACATTACAGTAAATATTTTATCCATCATCATATTTTCTAAAATTATTTCTATTTGTAATATAACAATGCTATCTTATGTACCTTTGCAGAATCCCTTTTGCAATTAAATTTTCACCCATTATCTCTAAACAAGCTTATGGGTAGAATCCTTATATCTTTTCTCTGTTTCTCCATTTCTTGTTTCTGTTTTTTACAACTTCTTTTCCTTGCCTTCTTCCCCCTCTTCTTCTCCCTCCCCTTTTTACCCCCTCGTCTCTCTACTTCTAACTCTCTCATCTGTAATCTCCTCTTCTGTTGCTTTCTAATATTATACTTATCTTTCAAATTGTTCTTCTTTTTGGTTGTTTTTTCTAGTCTTAAACCTTTCACTCTCTTTCCCCCCTTTTCTTTTTTCCCCCACTTAAAATTATTTGATCATTAAAGAAGGCTTCTTCTTTGTCCCAATCTTCTTGTTCTGCAAGCGTTTCTTGTTGCTTCTCATAGTTCCAGATCTCCATTTCTAAGAATTGAAACACGAAGCCAAAAGAACTTCTCCCTTCTTGTGCATCTTCTTTCCATTTTTTAAGTTCCATTTTCAGTTCTTCTAAGAGTGATACCATTTTAAAAACTTTTAAACAACCACCCGGTTAATTTTAGTCATCTAGATGCAAAAACCAAAAATCACCAAATAATCCAAATAATCCAAGGCTGTTTCTTCTTGCTTCTTTTTTTCCACTTTCTCTTCCTGGGGTTCTATTATCTTGTTACCAAGTTTCAATTAAAATGTATCTTTGAGGAATCTTGTTAAAATTCCACTGTAAGTTCCTTTTAATTACAGTTCCATTCCTTAATTCCAGGCAGTCTCCTCCATTTTTCCAGATCCTGCCCTTTTATTCTTTTTTTTTCTCCTTTCCTGCTTTAAAATTTTTTTAAATGTCCAGAAATCTTTATTATCCTTTTGACTTTTATTTTCAGCTTAGATGCCTATTAATGTCAAAGTGGATTTTTTTTCAATTTCTTGCTTAAGTCTCTTAGCAATCAGTATAAGGAAGGGAAGAAAAAAAAACTAATCTTTTCCGTTCTCTCTCTCCTTCGCAGCTTCAAAATCTTCTTTGGGAACAATGTTGTTAAGTTTAAATTCCAGGATACCTTAATTGTTGCTTTTACTGTTTGACCCAGTCAACCAAAATTTTCTCTTCTAATTTTCCTCTTGCACATTCTTTTCCGGCCGAGTTCTTCTTTGTGGTGGCCATTTCTGACCAGCGCTACAACTGCCTTCGGGAAAGGGAGTAATGGCCAGCTTGGGAGGAGAGATGCTGTTATCCTCAACCCTGCAGGCAGTCTCCCCCCTCTTCACCACCTCTACGGGGTGGCTTAGCCCCAAAACCAGCCGGCTCGGGGCGCTTCAGCAGCAAGCACGGATCAAAGCCTCGGAGAGACGAGGTTTCGGTCTGTCGCCGAAGAAGCTCAAACTGGAAGTCCAATCATTTACAATTTTGGGAGCTTTCATCTCATCCTGTTTTGAGCAACATAATAAAATATAAAGATATTTTTACTGTTAGAATCATTATATGAAGTTGCTAAATGGGAAACAAAGAGAGAAATAACAGAATAGCTTATTCCCACTAGAGAGAAGATTGGAGTCAGTCAAAAGAACTACAATTGAAACAGCAAGTCATAACAACAAACAATGTACGTTTCCAAGCACAAGATGACAGAATATGATTTTTTTTGAGACCTAGTTAAGGAGATACCCTGTCGAGACTCACTATGGATTTTCTGGCTTTCATTCTTCTTCATAATTCTAATACTTTTTAAAATAAAGTGTGTGTTGGGTATACTGATAAAAAGAAGCAGAAAATTAAATTTAATGACTTGCCTTCAATGGCATAGAAACTATGATTCCCATTTATTGTGTAAACAGCAGATTTTCTTTTCCATTTAACTTGATTATCAAGAGGTAATAATTTAAAGCAAAGTTTTTCAGATGATGTCATCATCTGCATCCATATGAAGAAAAGTGCTGAAAGTTTTCAGCAGTGATTAAAACTTTGTAGGCTTATTGTGTTGATTTTCTGTTTAAATGTTAATATTCATGTCTTGAAATATTTGTTTGAACATGCAATATGCTTCTGCAATCTTATTGGTTTTGTTATGAATGTTGAAAAGGTAACAGAGAGGATTCTAGATTTTTATAAATTAATTTATTTTAAACCAAAGAGAATTCAACTTATGTTCAATGAACCTTTGAGCTGAGTTTGATACTTGGTGGCTTCCTGGTTAAGTGCATGGAATATATTTCCAACCTGATGTAAATGTAGGTGAGAGAGAGTGAACATAAATACATCTGATAATTTCAGTTGTTTTAATTCATCTCCCAGGCAGGATCAAATTAACTTCTAAGTTCATATAAGGTTGCCTGAGTGCTACTACTTGTTTCAAGATTAGCATAAATGCCTTCTACTATTAATTAGCAATGGAAGTCTGACATACGGGATTATGATGATGCTTGCTGTGGAAAGGTTGGTGTATTTCTTCTTAAAGAAAAACATGGGGAAGTGAATGTCTATGGAGATTCTCAGTCTTCCAGGTCACGGTTGTCCCAAAGATGCTTTTCAAAAGACAAATGGACTTTCTCTTTTTTTTCCCCTTTAAAATGTTTTGCTTCTCATCCAAGAAAGCTTCTTCACTTCTGTACTAAGCTAAAAAGCTTCTTGAATATGAAATGAAACATTTTCAAGGAAAAAACAAAGGAAGTCCAGTTGCCTTTTGAAAAGCACCTTTGGGACATTGGGAAGTAAACTGTGATTAAAAAAATAAATAAGCCCTGTTATATTAGCTAGAGTGTTCAACACAACTAATCCTCACTGCCTTGCCAATGGCTTTCAGATGAGGATTGGAAGAGTGCCTTTACACATCTGATAATACTCACCAGTGGCTTGTGCCAGGGCTTAATAATACATATTTCCTTGCAGACATAGGTGTCTAAATGTTATTAGGGAGTCTACCAAAAATGTCCTTGCTGTTGAACTAAGTTCATAAAATGATAATGTGGGACACGTTGATCCATTCATTATAATGTTGTATATAATGTAGCAGTTTAAGATTATGATAGGAAGTCTCAGTCCATGGATGCTGACCAAGTGAATTTGAATCAATGGCTCCTAGATCAATCTATCTTATTGAAATATGATGTGGAAAATTGGAGAAAGAAAATCTCACTGCATCTTATTTTGAGTTCTTGGGGAAAATGTTGTATACATTTGTTATTTATAAAGATGCATAACTGCAATATTCTTGTTTTAAAATTAATAAATACAAGCTACGTTATGTAAAGGTTATACAATAAAAGACAACATTTATATACATTATATACTTGCAAATTATAAATAAATAAATTAAAATTAAGACCTTTGATTTCTAAATACATAATCAAACTACTGCCTTTTAATAATTCAAACTGAGAAGAACTTGTTGCACAATGCACAATGTACAGTATTTTATAAGTTAAAATAAGTATGCTCTCAAATAAGTATGCATAATATTTCAGTCTTGGAATTAAATAAATATAGTTCAAAGCAGTTGGAATGTAGGCAGTATTTTGTAACTGAGTATAGCAAATTTCTTCAGTTCACCTCTTTTTGAACAGATCTTTTTCTTTTGAAGTAAAACTTTTTGGATGAATGCAAGTGTTAACTAATTACTCTATAAACAATTTCTAACTTTCCAAATTTTATATTTTCAGAGTCAATCCAAAATGGAGATTTTTTCAGAACTGCATTATTCCATCATGTCATAGAGGCTGCTTTTTGAAGAAATAAACCACCCTTTAAGAAGATGTAGAAGTTATCCTATATTACAGGAAAAGAAAGGAGAATGAGTTCTTGGATTAAATCATAGCATAATCCAACAAAGAATATTAGCTATTATATGATTTAGAAATCCCCTTCTCCTCAATCATCATCATCATCATTATCATCCTTTTTGTACAATTACAGACAAGTTTGCTTTGAAAAAAAATATTTCAGTGGATATAACCTAAGCATGAATAAGCCTATATTCAATATAAATTCTATTCTGCAGTTCAAATTTAATTATCTTTATTTGAAATTAAATCCCAAACAGCATGTCTAGTCCATTGGTTTCTAATTGGTTTCCAGGCTTGGGAAAAAACTACATATGTTAATTTTAACCTTTGAAGCGATTTCCCAGATCTGTTTGTCAACCACAGAAGAGAAATGTTTCCTGTGTCAAGTTATCATATATTCCTAAAAGAGTTATACTTAGTCTCCCCTCTCTCTGCTTCAGCGGTTAAAAGGGGGAGGGGCATTTGAGCTGATGGAGGCATGATATGTGCACTAACATCTCTTAAATAATGTAGGATTGGTGCTACAGTATGTTTTTGAAGTGGGAAAGCTAATCTCCAATGGCCCTAGGAAAAACAGGAACATATGAATTCAGTTACAAGCATGTGATTATCAAATCTGCCTAATAAAATTGTTTCTGATTGGCCTAATTGTCTACAGACCTCTGACATTATAAATCAACACTTCAAAACAAGGATTTTAGATATTGGATACAGGGGTTCCATTGAGTCTTGTGTGCCTGAATGCTTGTTTTTGTTTCCCAGACTAACTGGGGCCTTGTTTTCAGATACAGACATGAGTATTCATGATGGTGGAGAGGATGATCATACATGCATGTAGCTTCACTATACAAATGACACGACCTGTCTACTTGCATAAGATGTCATAAAATGAATAAGAACTCAATTTATGTGATGATAGCACAATGCCCACATCATCATATGATGTCATAGCTTGTTATGGGCCACAAACCACTGGCATCTCCGTGTTCATTGAAGTTTGAAACCAGGCTAGATTATGTTCTTTTGTTGCTAGCTATGTTACTGGCATTGTTCTCATACCCATCCTGCTTATCACATTGGCTTTTCCATCATAGAAATTTTTTTTGCTCAGATTCAGGATTTATGATACAGATTATTTGAGTATTTAATCCTGAGTTTTCCTTCCTCCTCCTACACAAGCAAATATTTTGACACTAGAGACATAGATTTGTCAGTGAAGAGGTTAAAACTTTATTAGATAAGGTCAAGAATTCCTTTGACAGGAGAGTGTATGTGTAATCCTAATGCATCCATATTTCTGATGGAAAAGCAAAAGGAAAGAGATCTTAGCACTTCACAGTGAAGAGCCAGTAAATGTCATATCCCAACAGTTTATTCCATGTACAATTTAGGTCATGTTGTGTTTTAATACCTCTACTTAATTATATTTATCATTGAGTGCAGTTGATTGCTCTTTTTGCCTTGATAATCCCAAACAGAGCAAAAACATTTTTTAACTGTGGTACAATTACACAATTAATTGCATGATACAATTAGCAGTTGTGTTGCTAGGGAGATGGATTCAATAATTGTTGCTGTAATCTGAGAGCTATTTGAAGGTTGGTCCCAAGATATATAGTCATTTCTGCCTTGTTTGCTTCATTTGTGCTTTAGATGTCAAACAATGAGGACTTTACCAATAAAGGAGAATATTTATAATTCAGTTTGAAATGAGGGGTCTTTGCACTGACATGCACTAATGATGTTACCTAGTTTGTGTAATGAAACATCTGCAAAAAAACAAGCAAGCTCAAAGAGCACCAAGGACACCACAATGAGAACCTTGCTTGGATTATTTATATGGTGAAGACTGATTTTATTTTATATACATACATGTCTGTGTAATATCTTAACGTGCATTTGTCAATATCTAGAGATTTCTTGCTTGGAAAAATATTTTTTGCAAGTGTTAGTGGTTAAAGACGCTGAGCTAAAGTAGGCCTTAAGCAAAAAGCCAGCTGAGTGTCCTTGGGCCAGTCTTTCTTCTGAGCCTCTAGGAAGGAGGTAATGGCAATCCACTTCAGAGAAACCTTGCCAAGAAAACTGCAGGGACTTATCCAGTAGTTTCCAGGAGTCAAAACCAGACCCAAAGGCAAATAAAACAAACAAGCAATAGCCATTGTATTATGTTCATATCCCATTATTTCCCCACTATATGTATCTGGCTTAGTTAGTATAAAATCACATTGAATGAAAGGATTCCAGGGAAATGGAATCCTTGTATACCAGAACCAACACTTTATTTCCATTTGGTTCATTTGGGTTGATTCCAAATCAAGTTTCCAGAAGGTATTAACTGAATGAAGCTGATTCTGATTCTCTCTTCAACCCAACTTTTGGGCATACATGCCAAGTCACAAAGTTCATTGTACAATCAACTCCTAGATCAGAGAGGCTTAATTTCAGATTGCACAATATTCTTCCTGTTTCTATACTTATATTCATGCTTACTATATCTGAGTATGTTGTATATCTTTTTTAAAAGGAAATAGATTTGTCAATAATCCTACTTAAAAGTACAATCATTCATTGTAGTCACTCAGTTTATAAGACCAATGAACTGTGTCAGAGATGTATGTGGTTTTTAGAATTAGGTCTCTGCAGTCTTAAATCATGTGAAGAAGCATCTCTCTCTCTCTCCCTCCCTCCCTCCCTCCCCCTCTCTCAACCCCCCACCCCACACACACAGAGACAGAGAGAGGATTGTGCTATTCTTGAAAGAAGAAACCCTGACATACTGAATTGAAATTGTAGATGTGATAGAAAATGGATGCCTTCAAATGTACAAGTATGTATCTGCTACTCCACAGATAGGAGGATAAATCTAGCAAAATGTCAAACTATAAGTTTTTGAAGGAGATGATTGGAGCGTTACAACTGATAATGCAAAAACCTGTTGGAAGTGTTATCTATCCCACTCACATTGCTCAAGATAACAGAACAGTGTGAAAGAGGCATTATCTGATTAATCATTTGCTAAAAAGTCTGTCATGAAGACTTTTGGTTTACCCTTTGCATGCCAGAAGATATTCAGTATGTGTGCCTAATATACCACTTTCTCTCCTGCTCCTTTTTCAGTTGTCCCCCATTTCTCTATTTCTGATTAATAGTCAGCCCTTGACTGGGCTATAGAAAGGAATGATAAGTAGAATGTCTGGCAATAGAAATATATAGCTCAGTAACTAAAATGTAGCATATATCAGCTTAAATTTAGCCCCTGGGTTTTGTATTTTAGTCTAGTTTATTTTTTAAAAAATCTGGCTTTAAAAACTAAAGGTGCCTCACTTCCATGTTGATATATGTTACGGGACTTCCAGGAGAGGAATGGGAATTTTCAGGTGAAGAATGGGAAGCTGGAATATCTTTAAATGTGCAGAGACAATATTGTGGTCCTGACCAGAAGATCAGAGAGTAGACCAATCTCATAGAACCTCCCCAGATAAAGAGAAAATGGGAAATATTTCCTCTATGCTCTGAATGGCTGTTCCTTGCAAGAAGACCACAGGGTAGTGGTTTCCTCTTGAGCATTGGAAGATGAAGAAAAGCCATCATGATTTCAACCATGGTGGATCTTTTAAAGGACAGTTTTGCTAACCTCACTTTCTAATCACCTTTAGAAATTATCCATTTAACTAGCTTATATCTGTTAGAGATCTTCAAATAGCAAGTTTGCAGTGCCACCTGGTGAGTTTACCTTAATTCCAGAATAAAATAAAAATTAACTAGAAGCTTAAGGATTTAAAGAATTTGAAATAAATGGCAAAAAGCTAAATAAAAGGCTGGACTTTAATTCAAGAAAATTATCAATGAATTAAGGGATAAGACAAATTTGAAAATTAGGACTTTTGGTATAAGACTTTAGAAGTACTGTATATAAATTAAAAAGTAGCTTCATGGAAATGAAATTGTTTAGTCTATCTTAAATCAACCCAGAAATTTGAGACTTTATGATTTTAGACATGGGACATTGGAAGGTAATAAAAGAAAGAGAGGGAGGGAGGGAGACAGAAAGAGGGAGACACTCTTTGGTTAGCACTGAGATAAAGTGACTGAAATATTTTGGTTGACATCAGGACTGAAACGTTTATGATTTTAGGATTTCATATGGATAAGAGATAGGTTATGGAAAGAAGAGATATTTGCAGGTCACATTATAGGGGGTGAAGAATTATTAAATTTGTACTTTGTGATGATGTTTGGAAATAACTTATTTAAATATTTATTTTATTTTTTCTTATTTTTTCCTCTTTGATCCTTTTCTTTTCCTATTCTTTTTATTTTTCTGAGTTTAGTTTGTATTGTATTGTTTTTTTTAAACTTACAAAAATATTTTTAAACAGTTAATATATGCTATGGAAATTTCTGTGTGCGTATTATTTATTATTTATTTATTATGAAATTTATTTGCTGCCCATCTCATGTCAAAAAAACTGTGGATGGGTTACAGCATGACAAAATATTCTTCCACATTATTATTTCATGAAAAGAAATACAAATTCCATTAAAGAACAGAAATGGCCCTATTCATTTTATGTCATGTTCCTACTATAGAAATACCAAATTATTAACAGAGAAATTATGATTATATTAGGAGTGTGAAAGTAATATTTGTAAGTACTGGGCCTACAAGTCTCAAAATTCAATTGGGCACCAAGAGCAGAAGGGATAGGTTATGCAGAAGTTTCTGGATAGTCTTGTAATAGAATACAAACATTTTTATTTTATTTTAATCTCATCAGTTTTGTCTTTTGTTATAAGATTGCTTAAGATTAATAGTCAGATAATCTTCATTTGATTGCCTAGAACTAGTTAGTTGTTATGCTCCAATTAACAGTTGTAAAGATAAAACTTGATTTAGAATCTGGAAATAAGCTAAACTAATAGAATGTGGACAATATTGCTCACAATCTAAATAGCAATAGCAATAGCACTTAGAATTATATATAGCTTCACAGTGCTTTTACAGCCTTCTCTAAGTGGTTTACAGAGTCAGCATATTACCCTCAACAATCTGGGTCCTCATTTTACTGACCTAGGAAAGATGGAAGGCTGAGTCAACCTTGAGCATGGTGAAATTTGATCCACCAAATTGCAGTCAGACAGCAGTCAGCAGAAGTAGCCTGCAGTACTGCATTCTAACCACTGTGCCACCACGGCTCTATATCATAACAATGCAAACATTTGTGCCCACATCCAGGAGTATGTTGGAATAAAGTCAATAAACATTGCAAGGATATCCTGCACACTTTACAATAGTGTGCTAGATCAAGTTTTCTTACCTACCAAGTAATTCTAGTGATATATACTGATAAAGGCTTTCAATGACTGATCATAAAATTTAATCATAGCATGATTGTGACTTGTGTACCGGGAGCTAATATAATAACTAATAGGAAACATATGGATGCCAGAAAAGGTATCAGAAATCCCACAAATGGTGATTCATGCTTCTTGCCTGCCACCTATAAACCAATTAGCTCTCCATATTTCACAGCAGGCAGCTTCCTCCAAAAAGGAGAGAAAGTAAATACCACCCTTTATTTGACAGCGCATTTTCTTCTCAAGTTAAAAAGATGAAAACTGTTGCTAACACTTATTTTGCTACATGATGTCTTTTGGGGTTTTGGGTTTTTTTTGTTTTTTGTTTTGCTTTTGTGGGGGGAGGGGTTTGGGACATATTTGAACACCAGATACATTGATATGTTTCTGAATGGCTTTTTAAAGAGAAATCAAATCAGCAGATGGAGCATCTAGTACTGGTGGAGGGGGACAAAAAAGTGAACCTGACTGATCACAGGTAACAGTTTCATAATGATAAAGGTGGTGAAGCTGCAAAATTTCTTTGCCCTAGTTACATTGGTGAGAGGCAGTTTGGTGTATGGATAAGGCACTAAGCTAGAAACTGGGAGGCTATGAGTTTTTCTAGTTTTGATTTAAGCAACAAAGCCAGCTGGGTGATAGTGGGCCTGTTCCTTTCACTCAGCCCCAGGAAGGAACCAATGGCAAACCATTATCAAGCACCAACCAAACAAAAAAAACATATAGGGTTCTTTCTAAGCACGTTCCTTTATTCCTTTATTATCTCACCTATAGACAAAATCTTGCCAGACTAAAGTAGGCCACCTGCATCATTAAAAATAAACACCGAGGACATCTAGGGAGGAGCTAACTTGACTCTCTAACCCTCCCAACCAAAGTATCCAAATGCCATTGTCTCTTAATCCTCCTTCCTGGGAATCTGGACTGCATTTCATCACATCACTTCCAAAATATTGCCAAGGAAAGCAACAGGGACTTGTCAACATGCAGTATCATTACATTGGAGACTTGTCATCCAACAGCAATATTGTTTAGAGCAGGACATTCCCTAATGCAGAAGGATGGGTATGAAGATCTCCTTTCAGGACACTTTTTATTGTATTTTATTAATACAGCTAGTAATATTCACCAAAGTCTTGAGGCTTCATGGGCAAAGTCCAAATGATAATTGGCAGCATCTTGTATGAAATTTCTTATGACCTATGAAGTCCAGTAAGGTGATTAGTGGACCAACTAATCACCTGTAGGGTTGGATCTATTCCTTATCCAGTTTCTTCAAGGGGTTGTATAAATGACTGCATCTAAGATACAAAAGCATCCCAAGAGGGAATTATAATTGGTTTCAATTTGTTCTGTTTCTTTACAGAAATTCAAACTTTCTTCAATAACCTGTATATATACCTCTGTGTTCTCATCAATAGGTCTCATCATAATTATCATAGAAAATGAGCATGGTACCTAACATTTTTTTTCAGATTCTGTGGAAGTACTATTGATCTATCAGAGGGATCTGTGCTAATGAGCCTGAAATGACAGCTTTATAAATGCCTGAAATGACAGCTTTATCAAAAGGAAGAAATGGACACTTTTTCTTCCCTCACTGTCCACTTTTTGCAAACATGAAAAACTTTTCATTCAAAAAGTAAAAGTTACATTTGTGAGAAAAATAGTCTTAATGATGCCATCTTGAAACTAAATGCAATTGTGTACTTCACACACAATTGAAGGCTTAAGACATGGGATTTGTGAGAATAATTCAAAACATTTATTCAAAGAAACATAGTCAGATTCATTCTCCTTGTTTCTTTCTTTGTGGAAAGGATGGGCAGGAGCTGTTAGCTCCTTCGAGTGTCTACTCATTCCCTAGGCCTATCTAAGAAAAACGGGATCTGTATGCTCAAGCAAGTCAAGGAAGGAAGGATGTCAAGGAATCAAGGAAGGATGCCAAGGTATAGACAAGGAAAAGACAAGGAGAGTCAAAAGCCAAATATGTAGGTGACTTGTAGACTGATAATAAACTTATTCTCAGATTGTAAATTAGATCAAGAGGAGGAGGAGGAAGATGCAGAAGATAGAGGAGGAGGAGGAGGAGGAGGAGGAGGAGGAGGAAGAGGAGGAGAAAGAGCTTAATTCATTTTTGTGAAAGGTTTTAAAGTATGGGTTTTAGAAGGGTTTAAAGGAAAGACTAAGAGCTTTTTCATTTCACTCAGATCCCTAAGCTTACTCATAAATGTTCATTTTTGGAATGCAGCACTTGACATAATATGTAAAGCCACATGTACTGTAGCTTCTGAGCCAATGGAAGTTCCTTATTCTTCTTGTCTGCCTTTAGGGAGACAAATCACACCATCCTTGCATCTATAGGACATGTATTAGCCTCAATCAGAATTCATAATGAAAAATGCATCAAGGAAATTGTGTGAGGGTGAGGGTTGGTGACAAAGAATAAAATATCGCAAAACAAGATCCTTATTAACAATACATGGATTTTATTGGTTTTTTCAGCTTCTAAATGTGGATTCTTCTGTGCATTCCAGAAATCTTGCTGCAAGACATGAGCCATATGAGGAAAGAAGTGGATTGTATATGCTTCATAATTGGAGGAATATGACATTTCATAAATTTTGAACTCTGTCATTATATATCCACATTCATAGGTGCTTCATGGGCCCATTATTTTTAAAGAAGAGAGAAATGACTTGGAAGACCTAAAAATAAATTAAAAAGGTAAAAAACTAACAGGTCCCGAAGCTTACAGCAGCAGCATACAACATGTCATTCAGCTTGACAGTTGCATTTTTAATGACCTCATTGCTCCAGGGTTTTAGAGGGAGAATTATTTTGCAGTTTTACTTTCATGAAGTTCTAATTTTAAACAGAAGTAACATTTATCATGCAGTGAGGTTTAAACTCAAATCAGCTGAGAATCTGTTCCCTGGGTTGGATGTTTTTTGGTTCTGCAGCACTGAAAGTATTATACTGAGTTTTAGCATTGGGTCAATTTTGCACAGTGACAAAATTATTCAGAAATATGAGGGTCATGAAGACTAGAGGGTCATAGTACACTATCAGAGATGAACTTTGTGGGTTTTATTAAGTCTGATGCCCACTTGACAAGTTACCCAAGCATCAGGAAAAAGTAACTTTTGCAGATAGGATAATATAATTCTCTGGAACAAAAGAAGAACAGAGCTAATTAGGAAATGTGATTTTATAAATCTTGTGTGGATGCAAATTCAGAAATGGTAGAACTATCTCTTAGCAACAATCACATATGAATATAAAAGGTAATATTTGAAAAGGCTCATACTTCATTAATTATTTTGGTGGATTATTTTCAATGTCCACTGTGAGGTATCATTCATTTATAAAATTCTAACTCCCTCAATGAAGAAATGAATGTGAATATCACCACTTATTATCCTGAATGCTATAGGATCTCCTGCCATGTGCAGTGGGTTGGACTAGAAGAGCTCAAAGATCCCTTCGAAGTTCCAACCTGCTTATTCTGTATTCTATATTATACCATTGTTGAAGCAACTGGGCTAGTTACTACTTAACAATCAATCAAGTCAGATTCAAGGTTTGGTTATGACATAATATGGAGACAAGAATACTCATTAGTTTGCCTTTACTATTATATACCTTGTCAGTTACAATGCATCAAGGGATGTCCATTAGCTGACTATTTTCATCTTGTTCTGCTTGCTTAGCCAGAATACTGTACTAATGAGACCCAAAAAAGCCAATGCAACCCTAGGTTGCATTAACAGAGTTGCATTAATGTTAGAGAGTGTTAGTACTGCTTTAGAATGCTTTGGTAAGACCACATTTGGAATATTTCATCCAGTTTTAGTCTCCACAATATAAAAAAGATGTTGAGATTCTGGAAAGAGTGCAGAGAAGAGCAACAAAGATGATTAGGAGGATGAAGGCTAAAACATATGAAGAAAAGTTGCAGAAATTGGGTATATCTAGTCTAATGTACAAGGGGCTTTAGGGATGATGTGATAGCAGTGTTCCAGTATTTGTGGGGCTGCTACAAAGAAGAGGGGATCAACCTATTTTCCAAAGCAGCAGAAGGCAGAGCAAAAAGCAATGGGTAGAAACTAATCAAGGAGAGAAGCAACCTAAATCTAAGGAGAAGTTTTCTAACAATGAGAACAATTAACCAGTCGAACAGGTTGCCTTCCGAAGCTGTAGGTACTCCATCACTAAGATGGAGAAGAGATTGGATAGCCATTTGTCCAGAATGATATAAGGGCTCCTGCTTATGTATGGTGTTAAACTAGAAGAACTCCAACACTGTCATTCTATTACTCAGTTGATCCTAAGATCTTATGGCTATGAAAGTTCCTTGATGTGATTCTGCCAATTATAGGATGCTTATCTTCTACACTATTTCCACCCTCCAGTAGCTGCTCTGTTATAAGTTCAGTTCTGGGAGTTATTCTCGAATTGTTTGGGAATCTGGTGTCTTCAAAATGGCATAAACAAATAGTCTTGCTCAGATTTTCAGCCTTCCATTGCTGAAAATAAATGGAGAATTGGGTTATTTTTTAAAATAAAACAAACTTAATAGAATTAGATGATGGAACTGACCTTCTGTATCAAAGGCCCACCTCCAATTTATTTCCATTTAGAGCTCTTCTGGGAGATGACTATTTGATGTTCAAAACATCTTCTTAAATGAGTTAGTGAGGAGGCACAATCCCATATTATATGTGATAGATGCATGGTAAGAACAAGATAATTTTGATAAAGGAATAAGATGTATTGTTTTAATTTGAGCTTTAAAAATTCACATTACTGTTTATTCTTTTATTGAATGTATTAAAGAATTTAAAAATTTGCACCTTAAATAATTTATTACATTGCTAAAATGCATGATGAATCATTCTTTTGGCATGATTTAACTTTTTTTCCAATGAGAGCTTATAAAAAGTACCTGAAAAAATCAGATGTAATTTACCCTGTCAGTTGTCAAAATATTCATTTATAAATATGAATGTATTATTATGAAAGCTGCAAATGAAATGCAATTTTGTTTGAGTAAACAGTTTTAATATTCATTTGTTAAACCAAGTTTGTAACTTCTAAAATAATGAGTGAAAAATATAATGGAAACCACCTTATATTTATATGAGATAGTGCTTATTGAAATGTATACATTTTTCCTACTTCAAACTTCAATGCATCAATAATTTTCAGAAAATGTTTCAATTAATATTTTTTCTATATTTTAACCAACTGAGACCCTCAGATTAACAAATGAAATATGGGAAAGAGGCAGAAGAAAAGAAATCTATCTATAATTTGAAATAAAAAAAATAATGTGATGCACTTTTTAATACAATATTTAGTTCTACATGAAAAAAAATTAGATTATTAATAGTGGATATTTTTAAAATTAGAGTTAATACTGAAATAATATAATATTTCTCTTTATTTCTGTCATGAATGGTCTGTTATTTAAACATCATGGTATTAATAATATTTAGCTAATACTATACTAATGCCTCTGCACCAAAATATAATTTATTATATATAGTTTGCCACAATATAATTTTAAAAAAAGAATAAGGAAAGAAATTATTTTCATTAATAATATGGTGTCCCAATCTCTGCTTACCTTAGTTGCTGTTTGTTGGTGCCTGTAAGATGGAAGGCAGTTATTAGATCTCTGGCACACTGTATATTGATCATTGGTGTAATTGTTTCTAATTATTTGGATTGTTGGCTTTTTTGGATTTATTTACTGTCAGCTACTCAGTGTTGCAATAACCAGAATGGTGGCATATAAATTGCAGGAAAGAAAGAAGGAAGGAGGGAATTAAAAAAAAAAAAGCTAGTATCAATTTGGTTTCAGGATTTTTTTAAAAAAAGACAATAGTTTATTCTCCAAAGCAATTTGAGACCCAAGTGAAAATTTCAGATTATAGCACAGCTCTAATTTTGCTGGTCTTATTTTATTCCAAGTGCTGCACTGCTCTTACTTTTGGGTCCATATTCTTATTTAAGACTTTGCAATCTATACTTTTCATTTAACTATATACCAGATAAAGAGCTTGATTTATTGGGTGATCTAAAAATATAATAAATGGTATGCTTATTTTTGTTCATAACACAGATTTTTATCTACAGATCAAAATAATATTCCTTCGAGTGATGAAAGAAGTAATACATGACAATAATTAAAAATATAATTACAAATCACTTTTGTCTCTTAAAGGCCTCCTTTTGTTTGTTGATGGCTCCCATTGGAAGAAATATCCTTCTGGGTTCAGTTTCAAGTGGGGAAAAAGACATTGGAAACATGGAGGCTGTTTGGAAAGATGATTTAATTGTGGGCAGGATGGGTTCCTGGGCTGAAAAGGCACATGGAGTGAAGAGAGAGAGGCAGGGGGAGAGGGAGAGGGAGAGAGAGAGAGAGAGAGATTTATACCCTCTATTGGGATTTGAATTTGAGCTTGTATTCTGATTGGTTGTCAGATTCCCATGGGGCCATGGAGGGGCAACTCTGTAGGCTGTCCTGAGTCCCAGGCTTGGTTGATCCTTGCTGGATGATAATTTGATAATGTGGCTTTGGGATTCCAATTATGGCTCTGCCTGAAGGAGGTAGATCTTTGTTATGTAGAATAGGCTGGCTCAGTTCTTAATGGCCCATTGACAAAGTTGTGGCGCTGAGTTTCTACTTTTTCTTTTAAGGGAAATATTCTGCCTTTTAGTATATCCTAAAATATTTCATTTTCCTAGGAGAGAGGTGGAATTTAACTTCCAACACTCCATTCATACGGAAGTTTTCATTTATTTGCATTAGGTGTCTCCCTGTAAAAGTCAATATATCCCCATTTTCTATATGTCAGTGAAAGCTGATTGGAATGTTGACTGGAATTAAGACAGGTCATAAAGTCAGAAAGAAGAAAAGCAACAGCCTTTGCTGGAATCAAATGGCTCTAAATGTCACAGAACAAAAGATTTGGATGCTGAAGTGACATGCAAAAATGTTTATATGGCAGTGTTTATAGAACATGCTATAAGTCATGTCAAGACTTGGAGGATAACATAGTAGCTACACAAAGAAATGAATACATAACAAGGTCCTTTACTAATGCATTAATCTGTTAATTATAATATGAAAGCACTGAGTTTAAAACTACAGTATCTCTTTAAGAAGACTGAAGAAGAGATTGCCAGTATAGAATCAAGCAGTCTACATGGGCATCAACACATAGTTATGTTGTGAAAGAGCTGTTATGTATAGTTGAGATTTGGGAGGACTGCTTGATAAGTGTAGGTTGAAGATACCTCCCAAATCTCAACTATACATTGTGTGAAGATGCGCCCTGTTCTGATTGGTTGATCCACCTTCCTGTTAGGAGGCTTTTACTGTGCTTTGTTTATAGAATTCACAGTCTTTCAGTTACTAGCCTGATCCCTTAACCACTACACAAAACTGGCTCTTTGATACATTTTTGAAAAAAACTCTTTATTTCAAACAATCTTACACTATTTCTAACAATATGTTTTTAAAGATTAAAAAAATGAGCATCACAAACATACCTGGGAGGAAAAAAACATACTTAAAAATGATCATAATGATAGCATAGGGGAAAGGCTTATTTTAGTATTCTACTTTGACATTTATAATTCCCAAAGTCTTGCTTACAAAATCATGTGGTGGAGTGAATCAGGAAAAATCCAAAATACATCTCAAATGCATGTGTCCAATATTATTTATGACATAAACCTCATTAATTTCACTTGATCTGATCATAAGTTGATTCAGTAGATTCACTAAGACTTAATCTATAGGCAGAACACCATTTCTTGAGTTAAAGCTAAAAGAACCAGATGAGACTGGTTTTGGAGAGCAGTAGCAATCTCAGTATATAATTGCTGTATAGTTAGCAGTTAAATCAGTTAATATTAAAGTATTGCCTGTAAACGTTAGGAACCTTTTTTATCAGAACTATACAGAAACAGCATTCAACCCCAAGTTCATAGAATTTTAGTATTACAAGGTGGTTTCAAACATGCAAAAGCCAGAAAGCATAGAACTGATTATTATCCTTTTCTAAAGCAACCTGTATGGAATAATATCTTTCCATTATTATTATTTTTTGCACAGTGATTACACAGCATAAGTGTCATGGCTGACTTGCTGTGCACTTTTGCTCACAGCCAGATAACAGAATCCAGGGAGGTGGGGAGGGGTAGGATTGGAATTTATGGATGTCTGAGACAGAACTGAGGAATTTATGTGCAGCATCTGTGGCCTGGGAGAATCTCAATACTTCAAGGTCCAATGACAAGAGCTTTCTGAGTCAAGCAGACTATTTCCCAAAACAAAGAGATTGTACTGGGTTGATGGGCAATGGACAGTGGGTGGCCCAGGGTGGGAAAGGGGGAGGGGATTAACTATGCAGTTTTTTGCACAAAAACTTCAGAACTGGCTTTGCTTCTACTGTGCCTATATGGATCTATCTGTAAAGCTATACTCTTGGTAAAATAATGTCCCAAAAGTTTCTTTTACTGCATATGCCAATGGGACGGTTGACAAAAAGGCTTCATTTAAGTACCTTCAGTATACATGAATGTGCAAATGACTCATATGTACCAAAAGACTCAGAACACTTGTAACATGTTTTTTTTAAAAAAAGACTTATAAGCAGAACAGTTGCTTACTTAATTATTTGCATTTAATCAGGTTTACTCGACCCCCCCCTGTCCCTTTCCCCATAAGAGAGAGGAAAATAAATAACAGGTTTTAATCTTATGGAAAAGGGGCTTTCACAAAGTCTGGCATTAATAGAAGAGAATGGAAACCAACTTTATTATCTCCTTGAGGTTAAGTTTATTCTATAATCCTGAAAACCCAAGTGTGGGTTTTCAGTTTCTAGGCATGATTGGACCAAGGAAAAGATAATAAGCATCTACATTCTGTTCATTTACATTTATTGTCTTTTTTCTCCTTTCTCCTTTTCCTTCCTTCTCTGTGCAGTTTAATAATAACAATAACAATAACAATATGATGATGATGATGATGATGATGATGATGATGATGATGATGATGATGATGAAATCAATCTTTTGTTTACTTGGGCCTGGAAAAGGGTTTGCTTATACAGCAATCTGAAAATCTAATTCATTGCTGAAGTCTAAAATAGGGCTTTCCCAGGGTTGTGGGAGGGAGAGCAAAACCACACTTGGAAATGTAATACATTTTTCAAGATTAATGTCCATATAATTTACAGAATTGAATCTGTCCAGAAAGATTAACCAATAAAATGGATGTTTTTTCACATTAGTTTCCATGCAGCTTCATATAATCACTTCTCTCCATAGAGGACTTTTATAAAGTTTAATTTTGTCGTTTTCTAAGAAGTTCTAGTGATGATTTATCTTTCTTAAATCCCTTTTCAATAGATTTTTGGAATTAAGATAAATGTTACAACTAAAGGATTAAACCAACAATTTATTTGAATCTTGAGGTAGATGGGATGCTTTTTGTTTTGGTCTTTTGCTGATACCCTCAGTATTTGAAGATTCTGGAGTTTCACTTGCTAAGGTTTTCATTTTCTTTTAAAACTTTCATTGTCTTTTAAATATCTTCGTCTCATCTATATTAAACATTTAAACTTACAAGATGTAATAATCATGAAATATACTCATACTAGAGCTTAAGGTGTATGAAGGAATATGTTTTTCTTGTGGCCACTGATGGATAATTTAAGTTGTGATTCCCAATTATATGGTTTTGGAACATCTATTTATCACTTGCACTGTACTTTCAAAGGATTCTTTTTATTGCATTTATCTTCATAACAAACATACTGAATATAGTTATTAATCTTGTTTGTTTTGAATGAACCACTAAGGCTTTGAAGCAGTAACATCCTAGTTAGATCACATAGTGATCCAATGACTTGAAGGAAATTTAAAATTCATCTTCTCCAGTATCTTCTCATGCAATGTAGGAAATCCAGATCTTCTGCTTCTCTAATTGATAGATACATAACTTTCCATTCTGTGCTTAAAAGTTCTAATGAAGGAAAATCCTCCATTTTCTGAAGCACAGTTTCTTGACTATTGAGGTAAAATTTCCTTTCTCGACATTTTCACTAATTAGTCTATGCCCTAGCATTTGGAACAAAGCAAATTTTTATTATCATTGCAATAATCTTGTCTACAAACTAAATATGCCCATCTTTTGTTATATAACTTTTGATTAAGAATTTTGATTATAAACATAAAGTCAAATACAAACTAAATTTAAATTAAAAAATAGAAGAGTAAAAAAGTGCAAGGAAGAAACAAAAAGAGAAGAAAAATGATTTCCAATCTTCATCACAAGTAGAAACAAATTTAATAACTTTCAACCTTTCTAAATTTACAAATATTTATATCTTTATCCCATATCCTATCTTTTATCTATAAACAAAAACATAAAACACCATCTTTTCAGTTTTAATATCAGCAAAAAGTCCAAAAAGGATAGCTAGAAGTGATCACATTAAAAAATATTCAGGTTACTGTCTTTTTGTCATTTGTATTTCTTTTTTAAATTCTTCAAAAGTCTCCTTCAGTATTTTTATTGTCATAGTCATCTTTCAGATCTACATATCTTTCCTCTACCTAAAATCTTTAGTTCTGTCTAGTTTGCAGTTTTTGAAATCATGAAACCATTTATCTATATTGTATCTTGTATCTTCTACTTCACAGGAGAAGTTGTTTGCACTTTTAAAATAAATTCCAAAATCTTGTTGCAAAATTTTCAATTTTCAACATTATCTGAACCCTTGGTTCATTTATAACTTTCCAAGATCAAAATAATATTTATTTGTGCTGTTTATTTCAGATTCTTTAAATTCTTAAACTCATGATTAAAATTCCATCATGTGAACTAGGGAAGCTGCTGTTATATATGTGACATTTTCTTAATGTCTCACCATCAATATAATACTCTGTTGCTATTCTTCTTTACAATGACTTAAATTTTTCTTCAAGTCTAATAAAATTCATAGAAACTAAGTCTAGAGAGTCAAATTCCTGAAATTAATATCAGAGTTAATAACTAAATAACTACAGTAAAAACTCACTGAATGAATATCTCATTTCAATAAGATTGTTATAGAAGGTTTTAGAGGGAGAAAATGCTTTTCAGAAAATGTAAGCCTTAAGTGAATGAGAAGAGCCAAAATAAAAATGAACTTTCATGAAAGAAATAAAACAAGGGTTTGGAGAAATAATGTGCTCTTCAAGATCCTTTGAATAAGACAAATAATACTAACAGCTTAAACTCAACATTAGAAAGAAATCGGGTAGGTCATCATTAGTTCATAGAACAGACAGAAAATTACAGAAGAAAAACTGAGAAACTGACATTTAAAATTGAAGCAGTCAGAATTATAAAGGATATTCTACTATTATCTTTTTTCTCCTGACTTTTTGTGGAAGTATTTATTCTTTCTGCTCATTCATTTCAAATTCCTCAAACTGAATGCTATCATTTCAAATGAAACACACAGAGTTCCTTCCTTCCTTCCTTCCTTCCTTCCTTCCTTCCTTCCTTCCTTCCTTCCTTCCTTCCTTCCTTCTTCCTTCCCATTAAGTTCTACCCCATCTCATTTTATGTTTCTAGGAAGCTCACAATCATACAGTCATAAAGGTGTTAACTTGATGTCAGAATGTTTGGCTTATGTAGCTTTGTACTTACTATAAACTTTTATTGAGCTTCATATTTTTGATATACATTTTAAATGTAGCAGTGTTTCATTATATGGAATGATAGCATTATTGTCCCATCTCCTTTCAAAGGAATGTTGAAGATCCTATATTTAGATGGAACTATATTGATGATTCCATGTCTCAGGCCTGATTTTAAGCTGCTGATTGCCACTGTATCTGGCACATACAGCACAAAAATGGCATAAAAATGCTTAGGATGTTAGAGACTCGTTATTCATAATGTCTCAAAGGAAATATTCCTTCTCTGCAGTATTTGTTCTTCTCTGAAATCTAGCAAGCCCCTATCTTCCTTGCCTCCCAAAGACCTTTAAGAGATGCCTCTTCCCACATACATTGGGTAGGATGAAGCTGGAGCTCAAGAAGATGGGTACATTGATATTGGAATAATAATGCCTGGAGTATCAAAGTTTTATCTGTAGTTATTATTTGAGGGCTTTGTTTTTTTGTTTTGATTTTTTATTGTTTTGTGAGCCATTTAGAGTTATGCTTCACAAAGTGAGTGGCTAGATAAATAAAAGAAATAAATACACAAAATAATTTGCAAAAAACATGTTACCCATTTTATTTTGCTTTTTATTTAGGAAAGCAATTATTTGTGGTAGTCAGTGTGATAGAATTTCTTAATTAATAAAGAATAATATTTGTGGCTAAGGATTGAATTGAGAGTTCTTGATGTTCTCTGAGCTTAGTTGTTTTACTACCCAACGAGGTAACATTATCAGTGCTAGTAAGGAGTAGGTTTGGCTCTCAGTTTATATTCTAATGGCTTTCCCTGTCAGTGTTGATGGGGATGGTCTTGAAGATTCTTTGATTGGGCTGTTTACTAATAGCTTGTTTGGCAGTTCCTTGATAGGACTATTGTTTACTACTTGACTGTTGGTCTGATGTTAACCTTGAAGCTAATCTTGCTCATTTGGGTATTGAGTGCTGGTGGGGAAATGTTTTGGTCTTTTTCTTTCCTTTTTGGCTTATTGATTATCTCTTTTGCACAACATGCAATTATGTTTTGTGTCTATATGTCTGTTGATTTGTCAGAATTCCAGGCTTCTAAAAATTTTGTGGCATTTTTGGTCTAGGATGATCAGAGTTTCCTAGTTGAAACTATAGTTAAATCTGTCCGTATGTTGTGAAATTAAAGAGTTTGCATCATGTCTTCTGACTGCTAGTTGGTGTTCATAGATGCATTCTGCTAGTCTTTTGCCTGTTTGCCCTATGTAGTAGGTGCTCCAGTCATTATATTGTAGATGACCGTATTTTCTTCTGGAACTGCTGGATCTTTTGGTTTACTTAGGATGTTTTGAAGAGCTTTAGTTAGCTTGTGTGTTATGCTGATTCCATGTGATTGTAGTAGTCTGTTGGTAATTTCTGAGATGTTTTTGAAGTATGACAATGTTATTCTTTTTACGGCTTGCATTGGTTGTGTTATATTGGGTTAAGTGATGAGATACGTTTTGATGAAATTGTGTGGATATCCATTTTGTTGATTATATGCACCAGTGGCAAAAAGCCCATTTGAGTCTAACATGATATATGGACCAAATAAATTTTGATAAGGCATTGCTTATGTTCTGGTCATTTCTTTATCTCATCACAATGCAGGTACATGCCTCCAATATTCTTCAGGTGGTACATTTTAGCTAATTAAACATTTATCACCATTCCTGATGTTAAATTAAAAAATTCTCCCATGTGCTTTTCTTGACCTGAATGTAAAATAAAATGTTGATGGGCTATTTTTTTATCTGCTCTAAAATATTGGACACATTTCCTGTAGGTACTTTGCTATGTACCAAATATAACTTTAACAGAGTAGCATGGACTGAAGATTAGCTGGAGATTTGCAAATTATTTCATCTTATTTCTAGCCTTGTAGCAAATCTTGAAGTCTAGTTGTACTAAATAAATCAGAAAAGCACAGTTTGTTAAGCCTATCACAGTTAGGATGTTTTTATGTTTTTTTTAACAGATTTACAGTATAATAGATAAATATCAATTCATATGCATAATCTGATATTTACATTTATCTATGTCTGTGTCTGTCTCTTTCTCCGTTACTATATTTCTCTATCTCTATCTCTGTCTCTCTGTCTCTCTGTCTCTATATGTGTTTCTCTGTCTCTCTATCTCTGTCTCTACCATCTCTATCTCTACCTCTGCCTTCTGTCTGTCTGTCTGTCTGTCTATCTCAATAGAAATAGAACTTAGATTTACAGCCCTCTCTAAGCAGTTTACAGAATCAGCATATTGCCCCCAACAATTTATATCCTCATTTTACTCATCTCAGTAGGATGGAAGGCTGAATCAATCTTGAGCTTGGTGAAATTTGAACTGCCAAATTGCAGGCAGCCAGCAGCCAGCAGAAGTAGCCTGCAATACTGCATTCTAACCACTGTGCCACTGTGGTTCATATCTATCTGTCTGCCTGCCTGCCTTCGTATCTATCTATCTATCTATCTATCTATCTATCTATCTATCTATCTATCTATCTATCTATCTATCTATCTATCTATCTATCTATCTATCTATCTATCTATCATCATCAATTTTCCATTTTATAGATTCTAGATTATTTCAATCCATAAAAATAATCCAGTAATCTCTATATAATTCCTCAATTCTGCCATATTCAGATATTAGAATTTAGGTCAGAGAGATATTTGTACAATTTTGAAAAATCTGAACTCAGACTTTAGTTTGTCATGCTCTTGTGATGTTGTCTTCCTTGGCTGAACTTAATTGCTTCTGCTTGGCTGTGGCACAACTCAATTGGCAAAATGTCTATGTTGTGATTGATGGTATTGCAATCCTGCAGGGTTTCACGTTGGGCAGTTTGACTCTCCCTGCCTAAATTGGGAGCTCTTTAGTAGATTTCATGGGCCACCTGATGAGCAAGCTGATCTTAATCCTTTTAGTAAGTTTTACAATTCCACCATCACTATAACTACCACTACTATTGTATCAGTAGCAGCAGCAGGAGTAGCCTGGATTGATTATCCTGCTTATATAAATAGCATATAGTGAATTATTACCCAGCCTCTGGACTCAAGGAACCATTGTTCTCTCTAATTCCTCTCCCTCCTCAAGCACTGATAAGTGCAGCCATCTTCAGCACTTGACTACAAAAATACCTGATTACAATGCTGTCATGCCATCATTCACCCATATTTTAAGGGGAATATTACTGTATATAGGCAAGGTGTCAAACTTGCAGCCTGTGGGCTGGATGTGTCACGTGCTGACTACGCCCACCTCCGGTTTAGTGAAGGGTGAAAAAGTCATGATACATGACAACATGACAAAAAATTGATACCTCTGATATATGGGAAAGGACTGCTTTATAGGCAGGCAGTTGTGGGTTTTTTTGCTACCAACTCAAATTATTTGCAAAATGAACATATAAATGCTTAGCCCTTTTTTTGGAGTGGAAGCAAAGGGATTTGTTACTCAGGGATAAAGAGTTAAATTGGCTAACAATTCCTATACTGTCCTATTGATTGGTCAAAAAAGCACTGATTTGGAGGTGATGTATCATGTTTTATATAATGCTTATATAAATGAAAGACAAATATGAAGAAAAGAAAGAAAGAAAGAAAAAGAAATAAGAATCAGAAAAATATAAATAACTTCCAACCTTTTTTTCAACTGGGAAACCCAATATCCTGCCTTACAAAAGTCCCTTCAGACACTTATTTCAATCATCACATGAATAAATCACTTTTTTCCTCCATTTTCAGCATTTCCATAAAAAGGTTCCAGACTTTTAGAAGAGTACTTATTGTTTTGTCCCAAACAATTCAAATTTGCCATTTCTGCCAATTTTGACATCTTCACAATCCATTCCTCAGAGGCAATTGAAATTTGCAATTATTCCAAACTGGGACAAATGGAAGAGAAACTCATATAAACTATCTTTTTTTTTTTTAAAAAAAGTCCCAGATTCTTGATCAAAGGCAAACTAGATATGATTAGGGACCACTCTTTAAAAAAAAGATTGAAAACTTAGTGACTATATAGTGGAGTATTATTTAAAGAATATTGTCTTCATCACTATATCCAATATATAGTTTTCTAAGTGGCAGATACTTTTCTAGGGTTAATTCATCCATTTTTCTCAAAGCAACTTTCAGGAGATAGCATACCCAATTACTTCCAGCAGCTTAGCATTATGGGAATATATGTTAATTTATCAAGATTTGAACACATTCTTTGATGAACATAATTATTATTTTGTATGAAATATTTAAAGTTTACTTTTGTGTAAGAACTATTATGTAAGACAGTAGCAGGCATTTATCATTATTTATTTGAAATATTTATATGGCCGTTCTCTTATACAGTACAAACTTGGGCTAACAATTATAGGCTTAAATAACAAAACTCAAAAAAATGAAAAATTTCAGATGACTAAAACATAATACTCTTATCCTAAATGTATATACTTTGGGCTCAACTACTATCCAGGCCCAATGCCTTGGGAAAGATCTATGGGCATCCTATCAGGCCTTAGCCCAAGAATGACATAGAACAATCCAGCCAAAGTTCAGTTCTTTATTGGCTCATACCATATAGACAGAATTTTGCCAGACTAAACCTATACTATTCCAATGGATACAACCCAGAAGATTCTAGGAAACGGCTATCCTAAATATTTTCCTCTTTGTCTGATCTAGTTCTGGGCTGGGCTGTTTCTTGTCTCACAGTAGCATTCCCATCACCTTTCTCATTGTAATATGCTTCCTTCTTCCTGGAAAACACCCAGTTCCCTGTAGACCATCACACCTATCTCCTTACAAATTTGAATATTTTTCTTAGACATTCTAGCAGAAATCAATTTAACATGTTTGCAAATTATCTAATCAATTCATTATGTTTGCATTTTTTTTTATTTCAGGGTCTGCATAAATTAAGAAGACAAACAGAGAAGTACACTAAGCATGGTAACCTGATCTCCTTAAAGACATGATAAAATCATAAATTGAATGTGTGACATCATAGCCAATTCATGTGTTGTATGAAACATGCACTATAACCGTTGAAAAGTTGTATTAATCTCTTTAAATTCCATTAGTCTTCCTCCAAGTTAGGATGGCTGTTTGAATCAACAAGTGTTCCAAATATTTGGATCAGATTTCCCTGGTGACATTCTATGGCACTCTATAAATGTGGAGACTTCCTCTGAAATTACGTTATTATTTGCAACATATTTTTTTTTTCATTTTGTTTAGAAATCAACTCCCTGAATCCACCACACATTTCTCTTTATTATTTAGGATGGTTTAGTGTTCTCTCTCAAGCACTCTGTAGAGATAGCTTCTTAACATGAATTTGACATTGCCCTGAGCAACTCTTGGTTTCACAGAGCAATTCTATAGGAGAGGAAGAAAGAAATACTCATTATCAGCTCAAATCAACAAGTGACAAGGTTAAAGGGGCTGGATTTCCCCCCCACCCTTTCCACCCTGCATCTTTAATTATTACAACAATATGGAAATAAATGTTGCTTGTTTTTAGGTTAGCATGCTTGCTTTCTCAAGGAATGAGAATATATTGAACTCTGTAGATTCCTATATTAAGATGGGAGAAATTATAGATGTGATTGTTGAGAGAATTTCTGTGATCAAAAGGAATGTTTTGCGTAGAATAATGTTTTGTACAGTATCATTTTTACAACTGATACCCCAGTTAAAAAGTGACAAAGGGCTACATCTAAGGGTTTTTTTTTTTACAGGAAGGAAAAAAAATCATGGTTTTAATTTAAGGTATTACAGGATGGAAAGGAAAGAGGTATTTGGGGTTTGGGCTGAAATTTTATTTTGCAGATTGAACTTCATTTGGATGAACAGTGTTGCTGAGAAATAAATGACTTTTAGAGTTGGAAGAACATGACTGAGATTTGGGTGAGATGGATATTGTGGTACAACATATATAAGTTTAATTTAGATTTTAAAAATGACTAGGATACACCTACCATAGTAAGAATATGGAATCTGTCTATCTATCTATCTATCTATCTATCTATGCATCTTTCCCACATACAGAGAGAGAGAGAGAGAGAGAGAGAGAGAGAGAGAGAGAATGTAAATCAGAAACAACTCTTTTGTTATGGAGTATGGAAATGAGAGGAAAGTGGGAAGAAACCAGCCAATGGGAATCCAGGCTGATTTCTCTATGAATTCAAACTGAGATTATTGTAGTTTTTGAGGGCATTAAAACAAACTTGAAACATGAAAAGTAGAAATAATAATAATGTGAAAGGTACTTCCATGTTCGAACTCTTCCTGTCTTTGTCCAGCTTAAGAAAAGATGCACTATGCATACGCAAATAAATTGTCTTTAAAAAGTTTCCCAAATAAGTTATTTTTCCCAGCCTAGCAGGCAAAGAAGGCTAATGTGTCCCTGCTGAAAGCCTTAACTGATTGCATTGTTGCTTGAGCACAGCAGCTGTCCTTACACATTTAGACTCCCAGTGACAACAAAATTAAGGCAGCTTTCCCTCCTGTTAGGCAATAACATTATTTTCTGAACTTCTGAGAGAATGAAGGACTCTGTAGAATTTGGGGGAAGCATAGGTGCAGGAGATGACTGCAGAAAATTAACCCCGGAGCAGAGCAAGGGTAAGGTCAGCTCAGTTGTTTGTTTTTAATTTGTTTACAGGTTTTAAAAAAGGCTGTAATGCTAAGAACATATTAATGTACTCCATGCAGTCCTTGATTATGTTGTAATTATTTGATATGAACAAATATACAAATATATTCCGGGCCAAATGGGGATGGTGTATTTCTATTTCTATGATCCAAAAATATTGCTGATTTATTTATTGGGTTAAATACAGAAATTTAGAAATACAGAATTACACAAAGAATAGCAACTCCCCTCTGGACTCCCTCTGAAGCCCCTCTTTTCATGATCATTCAAATATTAATTCCATAAAATCCACATCATTATTGAGGCCAGGTAATTGAAGCTAATTTATTCTTTATTTTAACACATATACTCTCTCTGTGTGTGTGTGAGTGTGTGTGTGTGTGTGTGTGTGAGCGTGTGTATACACATATACATGTGTATATGTATACATATATATGTGTGTATATCAATGTATATATATGTACACACACACACATTATGTATACCTTGCTATTAAAATGAGTTCCAATGATTTAGAATACTGACTATCAAATATTGGGGTATTGTTAGTTTTTAAATTATAGAAATTCTTTTTTGTACCAACGTAAATCTAACCATATTCTTATTTTTAACTTTTTAACTTTAAGCAGTGCTAAGAAAAATAACTCTGTGATTACTAAAACTGATGAAATACAAGACTTATTTATATCCCTAAAGGCTGACCTGCAGGACTATATTGTACTCGAGGACTTATATCCACAATTGAGCCTAAAATTTCTGTTGTTGATGAGACATTTGTTAAGTGAGTTTTGCCCCATTTTAGGACCTTTTTGCCACAGTTGTCAAGTAAATCACTGCTATTGGTAAGTTAGTAATCCAGTTGTTAAATGAATCTGGCTTTCCCATTGACTTTCCTTGTCAGAAGGTTGTGTGGGAAGCCACCCTCTCCTAGAAAAATATCTGAGGAATATTTTAAAAAAGGCAGAATAGTGAAGTAGGCCCAGCAACTGGGCAGAGACAGGAAGGGGGAGCCAATTCTGACATGCCACATGACCTTCTGCCTCATCATAGCAGCAGGCTGAGCAAGATCTGAGCTCCAGCGGGCGGAACATAAAAGGTGGTCGCTGCCTGCTCCAGAGCCACCAGGTGAGCTGTGGAAGAGAGGGGCCCTCAGCTGTGGGGTTACCTGGTGCTGCGGGCAGGGCTGGGGCTGGCAAGAGTGTGCCGGGAGGTGCTCAGAGAGATAGAATGAGAGGCAGCTCCCAGCCCTCACTGTCTCAGCTGATCTGCAGACCATGATTAGGGGTGAGCCACCATGAGATGACCAGGGAAGGGAAGGGTTGCTTCCTGTGCAGGCCAATAAGTCCTAGCCTGATTTTTGGGGTGGGCCTAATATAAGCCCTGTCCCCTTCACTGGGGCTTATTTTTGTGGTAGGACTTATATTAGGCCCACCCCAAAAATCATGATAGGACTTATTTTCAGAGCAGGTTGTATTTTAGGGGAAAACAGTGTGTGTGTCTGTGTGTACACATACACACACACACACACCATGTTTCCCCCCAAATACAAGCCTGTCTTATATATTTTTTCCCACCAAAAAAAGGCACCAGGGGATGTCATCCACTGACTCACCTCACTTGCACACATCACCCCTGGCCTCCTTATCACTGTCAGAGGCCTTCAGGAATTTCTTCAGCTAGCAAGGCTAGCAAGTCTTTTCTGAAGGCCTCCACAGTTGATAACAGAGCTCCAGATTGATCTGGAGTTCTGTTATCGGCTACAGAGGCCTTCAGGAAAGTCTTGCTGGCTGCAGAAGAAATGGGCGGTGGTGTGCGAGGACTGGCTGCAACTGTCCAAAGGTAAGTAGTAGGGCAGATCCACAACCCATCTCCACCCTATCTTAATTTTTACCTATGCACCCTGGAGTGGGCAGCGTCTTAATTAGGATTTATTTTTTTTGTGTGTGTGGGGGGGTTATATTGGCAGCACATGTAAAAAATCAATCTAGGACTTACTTTCTGAGTAGGCCATATTTTCAGGAAAACATGGTATAGATACAGAGAGTGGATGCTTTATACTTGTTTTCAGTATTTTAAAATGATGTATTGTTATTCATAATTAATTAATATTACCTGGGCAAATTTACATAAATTTACATAAAATATATAGATCACTTCTTGATAGTCTCAAGTGACTTCCGAGGGCAAGCTATTCCATTGGTTGATTGTTCTCACTGTCAGAAAGTTTCTCCTTATTTCCAGGTTAAATCTCTCCTTGTTCAGTTTCCATCCATTATTCCTTGTCTGGCCTACAGGAGCTTTAGAAAATAGCTTGACCACTTCCTCTCCATGGCAGCCTTTCAAATATTGGAAGACCGCTATCATGTCTCCCCTGGTCCTTCTCTTTATTAGACTAGCCATGCCCAGTTCCTGTAACCGTTCTTCATATGTTTTAGTCTCCAGTCCCCGAATCATTCTGGTTGCTTTTCTTTGTACTTTTTCTAGAGTCTCAACATCTTTTTATAATGTGATGACCAAAACTGGATGCAGTACTCTAGGTGTGGTCTTACTAAAGCTTTACAGAGTGGTATTAGTACCTCACTTGATCTCAATTGTATCCCTCTGTTAATGCAACTTAATATTGCATTAGCTTTTTTGGCTGCTGCTGCACACTGCTGGCTCATATTTATCTGGTTGTCCACTAAGACTCCAAGATCCCTCTCACAGTTACTGCTATTGAGCCTGGTTTCACCCAGTCTATATGTGTACTTTTCTTGCCTAAGTGTAGGACTTTTCTCTACATTGAATTTCACTTTGTTATATATGGCCCAGTGTTCTAGTCTGTCAAGATCCATCTGGATCTTGAGCCTATCTTCTTGGGTGTTACCTATTCTTGCCAGCTTAGTATCATCTGCAAATTTGGTAACTTCCCCTTCTATTCCCTCATCTAAGTTATTAATGAAGATATTGAAGAGTACTGGGCCTAAGACAGAACCTTGTGCCACCCTACTGCTTACTTCCCTCCATGTAGACTTAGACCCATTAAGGACTACTTCGTTGAGTACAATTTGTCAGCCAGTTGCGAGTCCATCTATTGTTGGTGCTATCTACTCCACTTTTTTATAGCTTACCAAGAAGTAGGTTGTGGTCTCCTTTGTCAAATGCCTTGCTGAAATCTAAATATATGATGTCCACAGTATTTTGCTGTTCTACTAATTTATCACTATCTTGAAGAATGAAATAAGATTGGTTTGGCATGATCTGTTTTTAACAAACCCGTGCTGACCACCAGTTATGACTTTACTTGTTTCTAGATGTTGGCAGATCTGTTTTTTAATTATCTTTTCCAGTATCTTCCTGGGTATTGATGTTAGGCTGATTGGTCTATAGTTTCTTGGGTCTGTTTTTTCCCTTTTTTGAAGATGGGAAACACATCAGCTCTTTTCCAGTCCTCTGGTAGTTCCCTGGTGCTCTAGGATTTTTGAAAGATATGGTGCAGTGGTTCTGAGAAGACCTCTGCTAGCTCCTTTAAAACTCTGGGATGTAATCCATCAGGCCTTGATAATTTGTGTTCATCAAGATCAGACAGGTGTTCTCTTACTATTTATTTATTTTTTGCTTATTTTAACTTTTATTTCTGGTCTGTCTTTTTTGGTGGGTTGAGCTATAGTTTCTTTTTGCGTGAAGACCGATACAAAGAATGAATTAAGCAGTTCTCCTTTCTCTCTGTTGCCTGTTACTTCCTTGCTGTCTTCTCTCTTTAGTGGATCAACTGTTTCCTTGATTTTTTTTCTTGTTATTTATATGTTGGAAGAAACTTTTTTTATTATCTTTGACTTTTGTTGCAAGTCTTTGTTCGTTTTAAGCCTTTGTTTTCCTGACTCCATCTTTGCAGATTCTGGCTACCTGCTGATATTCTGCCTTAGCTGTATGTCCCTCTTTCCATTTTTTTACTTGTCCTTTTTTTCTTTCAATTTGCCAGAGAGATCTTTGTACAGCCATGCTTGTTTTTTACTTCTTGGATTTCTTATTTTTCTTTCTCGGTGGTACTCACTTCTTTATTAATTTCATATTAATAGAGTTAGTTTAGTTTAGTATTATCTGTTTTTTTTTTCAAAGTTACTTATATGCTGTCTTTAAAAAGAAAGGGAGGGAGGGAGGAAGAGAGGAAGGAAAGAAGGAAGAAAGGAGATATGTCCCATTCATGAGGCCATTAGAAGTTAAAGGAGGGGGTTCTTTTCTTTTTCACTAAAAAATAGTAAACTCTAACATTGACTTTCACCAAAATACCCCTTTAATAGAAAGCAGGGAAATATTTTCCAGTTAATGCTAAGGAACAGTCTTAATGAAAAAAAATGAGTTGCGTGCATAATATTTCAATTATCTTACTGTAAGATAGAATGCAACAACATAAAAATTGAAAAACTTTATTTATAACTTTTGTCTATAGAAATATATTCTCCAAAGTACTATAACTTCTCTATTATGCAATATTTCCTGTCAAATTTTTCATTTGGTACTTGTATTGAAAGAGAAACTTAAAGACAAACTGCTTAGTAAATAAAGTAAGTTAAAAACAGTCTCTAAGCAAACTAAAAATTGCTAGCATTATTTAAGTGATTTAACATTTTTGCAAGTTTTATGAGTGTTCATCTTTAGGAAATAACACATAGATAATATATTTGTACTTCTCTTGTCCAATTCTCTCAATGAGATTCTGTAAATTAATTTATGTTTTTCAATATGTAATAGAGACATATATTTTCTAAAACAATTTGTTGTATTCCTCTGTATATGAAAATGTGATTTAATTGCACTAATTCATCACATACAAAATTGTTTATAATATAACAATCAGAAGTTATTAGTCATGCTAAAAGAATAATATACTAAAGAATTGCTATTTTTCTATTAAGATGTATGGCTGAAATTTATTTTTCTGGAAGAAAAAAATTCCAGCTTTTCAGTAGTTGATTGGCAAAATTTGTATTGTTTATTAGATACTATATGAATTTTTAATAGAATCATCTATTATTCTAGAACATTACTCAGTTTCATCTTGTGATAAAAGAACAATTCATCTCATAATTTATTCAGCCAATGACAATTATAATTTGCTAATCATCACCATAATAAACTGGAATTTGTAATATCTGGGGTGTGTGTGTGTGTGTGTGTGTGTGTGTGTGTGTGTGTGTGTTATTTGTATATATAATATGTATGTATGTATGTATGTATGTATGTATGTATGTATGTATGTATGTATATGGCATTCAGCTTTGTTTGGACAGAAGATATTAGAAACACCAATCAAGCAGAACACAGCAAACTCCAAGACTCCCAACCAATCAGGGTGAAGAAAAAAAACCATTCTGGCACAGCAATAGGTTGCCCCAAATTTAAATCTCAAACCACTGTAAAAGTCTGACTCACAGATGAATATTATACAGAAGCCTGATGATGGCAGATGAGATTCTGCCGAAACGTTGCTACAACTTTAAAAGCACAACTACAATGACGTGGGAAAATACCCGAACAAAGCTGAGTGCCATACATGTAAGTACCCACAAAAAGCTAAGAAAAGTTATATATATCTCACTGTTTTATTTGTAAACCACCAGATGCATGCTAGTGATGGTTTAGAAACTTGAAACCTAAACAAACAAATGCTCTATTTAGGCAAGGCCATGGTTCCATAAACCATGGAATTTGTATCAAAATGATGAAAAGTTGCAATAGTTTTTACTTTTTTAGACAATGCCATGGTCATTATAAAGTAATAGATGTTAATAAAGTATAATAGTATGCTAATCAAGTATAATAGATGTTGACATGGGAACCTCTTTTGGCTCCCATGTTAACATTTATGAGAAACTTTTAAGTGGCTTTCATGTGTTAAAGTAATTCCTCATTAGCATGTAATACAGAAGGGATTTTTATATATCTGAAAAATAAACATGTTTGGAGAAACTATGATAGACTTATCAATAAGGGAATAGGATTTGTACGGGCTGATATCTCAGGAATCGAATGGCCTTCATTCATCTTTCTATTTGCCTTCCACCTGGAAAAGGAACAAACACAGTGCTGCATTATATCCCTGGCAAACTCCTTTATAGTACAGATCTAAGAGGCATCTGATCTACCATAAATAACATAGGAACTCTGATTAAAGACCAGACACATGTTGAAGATTTGATTTAAAACTGACAGGAAGGTTTGGTCTGGGATATTTAAATGTTATTAAATGCTAGGCAGTGTACCAGTCTAGTCTGGAGAGCCTATGAATCAGAAATGTTGGCAGTTTTATTTGGTTTAAAGAATGAACTGATACAAAATGACCAAATCATGGTTAATGTTTTTAATTTAAAAGAAAACCATCACTATGTGTGTGTTTGTGTTTGTGTTTTTGTGTGTGTGTGTGTGTGTGTGTGTGTGTGTGTGTGCAAGCAATAGTTTGTAGTGTGTGTGTGTGTGTATTGAAGTTATATTAAAATGTTTTCTAAACAGTTAGAAAATACATTCTCAAGTAGAAAATACATTCTCATTGTTTAGAAATCCTCAACAACTGTAAATATCACTTCTATATTTATAGAATAAATATTCTAGTGGCTGACTCCGGGTAAACAGAAGACTAAGAGATAATGCTTGAAAATCATTGGGAGTCCATACATATGATTTTCATGCCATAGATACATTAGATGAATTATTATGTTTGGACTTAGCTACAAATATCTGCAGCTATATACTCTCGAATAATTCAACTCTATTTCTTTGATTTTCTTTCTCAGCCAGACAGAGATAATGAATAATTGACTATGTGCATTTGTATACTCAGCTTCTAAAATAAATATTTTTCCTTACTGGCTTTCTCTTCCAGATAAACAAGAATATGCATTGCCTCTATGAGCATTTAAAAATATAAGGAGTTGATAAGGTTAATTATTTTTGTTACAGTCCCATTAGGGCTGTGTGACAATAATGGCATCATTACAGTAGTGGTAAAGAAATAAATGGTTCAATCTTGCAAGTCTTAGTTATCTCTAAGATAATTGGCTTGTAAGTATAGTAGATAAAATTGCTTTAGTTAGCAAATACAGTTTCTAAAGAGTTTTGCTGGGCTGGGAAAGATCTTTTCCATGGGTCTGTGAATAGTTGCTGTCCATAAGAGGACAAACTAAAGAGTTGGTCTGAGACTTCAAATGTCTCTACGGATGAGCTTCCAAGGATTTCTGGTTAGAGAAATTATTTGTGGCTAAATCTATTTTTGGTCTCATCCATCCATACATTGACCCAATGAAAATGTATTCCATCTCTGAGGATGAGCTATTTATTCATATCAGAATTAGACACATGATTAAATTATATTTAAATAATTATTATAGCTTCAAATATCCCTATAAGTGAACAAAAGCAAATGCCAAAAATACAGGAGGGAGGGAGGAGAGAGAGAATGGGCGGGGAGGAGAGGGAGAGATAGGGAGAGGGAGAGAGACAGACAGAGATAGAGGAATGAAGGAAGGAAGGAAGGAAAGAGTTTAGGTCATAAGATAATGCATAGCTTGTAGATTTCACAGAATCAGAGAGTATAAAAGTTTGAAAGAATCTTGAAAAATTAGCTCCACCCTTTCTCTGGGTGGAATCCACTATAAGAACTAGCAGATAGTCATCCAAACTCAGGCTAATGTGGCAATGGCAAGATACATGAACCATATGGATTTGTAGAAAATATTTGTATTATTAGTATCAGAGGTGGTATGTAGCAGTTTCTGACCAGTTCTGGAGAACTGGTAGCAGAAATTTTGAGTAGTTCAGAGAACTGGCAAATACCACCTCTGACTGTCCCCACCCTCATCTATTCTCTGCCTCCTGAGTCCCAGCTAATTGGCTGGGTCTTCTTTTGTTGCCCTGCACAGGAGAACAGAGCTGGAAGCAGTTAGTGGGGTGGGGAGGAATGGGATTTTGCAATATCCATACCCTGGAGTGGGGTGAGAATGGAGATTTTGCAGTATCCTTACCCTGGCATGCCTGCCAAGCCACTCCCACCAAACCACGCTACACCTACCAAGCCACACCCACAGAACCAGTAGTAATTTTTTTTAAATCCCTCCACTGACTAGTATGTGACAGAATCTTAAATGCCCATCAAGGGAATTCTCCTGCAAAATGTATACTTAGTATGATTAAGGCAGAGTTACGCTCTTTTTCATTCTTCCTCCTCCCATGAAACTTAAAAAAACCTCTTCTACAATAGCCCTGTTTTCTCCCATAACAGTCTTGCTGCCTGTTCAGGGTTTCCAAGATCTGATAAGCCTTATGTCACATCTAGACACAATTTAAATGTTTGTTTTTCAGAGTAAAGTCCACCATCTCCTGAACATATTTGCCATGCTATTGAATGTTTCTGCCAGTTAGAAATTTTCCCTTTTTTCAATATATATTCCACACATTCTATGTATTGAAAACCTGTACACTGCTAGTTCTACAGGATGCAGCAAAATCAACCTTTTTGGATCTTGTCTAGTAATGGAGGGTTATAATTGACCTGAAACAGCAACTCATGAGGTTTGTCCTTACAGTCCTGCATGAAAATTCTTTCATTGGAGGACAGGGGAATATTCTCAAATGACCCTCAAATTTTATAATTATGCTGGCCAAAGCCATTTTAAACTCCTATGGGTCCCAAATATGACATACACTACTTTTTTCTTTATTCTCAGAATAGTCCTTTGGTTGCTGATTCAACTAGTGTATATGGAAATAGCATTCATTAAGGTAGACATTTGGCTGGAAGGGCTCTTCTTGTTAACCATGGAAAAGAAAACTCTTATTCCCCTGCACATCTTTTGACCTTGAGCTGTTGGTATGAAACCCCAGTGGCCTCCTTTGGGCAGTTAAAAAAAAACTGATATACATCTGGATGCTGAAACTTATTCTTTTTTTTTCCTTGCATGCTGAGCAAATTGAAAAGTTGTTCATTTAATTGAAACATCTATTGATTATGATTGTTTTCCTTATTTTAGGGAATCAGAAATCCACTGAGCTAATCCCATGAAATAAAATGTATACTATATGTCTTAAATATTTGTTTCCATGTTATTCAGCATCCTTCAGGAAGGAAGTTATTTCTTCAGAAAAATAATGGTTTGGATCATTGATTATTTATAAAATATGACAAAAACCTGCCATTAGTTTTGTTCTTGGCAGTTCTTTGTCCACAGTAAGATAGGGCGGGAAACAGAACACTAGAAGCTAAATATAGTGATTCAGTTTTGTTTTTGGTCTTCCAGGAATACTATGTGAATATTCTGAAGACTAAAATATATAGCTGGGGTTCATATACTGCAACAAGTAGAGGGTTAAGTCATACATTATTTAGGATACCTTTTCTGAGTGTTTTCCTCTTGCAAACTGGAATACAAAACAATAACATTTCTTCACTCAGTAAACTGGTCATTTTTGTCAATAAAGAAAGAAGTCAATCATTCTTGAAGGTATGTTCTTTTTATGTATCACTGAGTAAGCTGGCAGTCATGAAGTAACTTGGGTACCCCATGATTTAAAATGTTGACTAGAAATAGAAATAGTACTTGGACTTATATGCTGCTTCACAATGCTTTACAGCAGCGGTTGCCAACCGGTGGGCCACAGCCCACTGGTGGGCCATGGAAATTTTTTGGTGGGTTGCAGAAGAAATGGCCACCAAAAGCAATTAATCTGGGCTGCGCAGTTCTCTCACCTCCCGGCTCTTCGAGGGACCCCAGAGTCAGGTCCCTGAGATGTACGTGCCAACCAGCTCCCACACATGGTGGCAGTGGTGGCAACAACAGTCCACACCCCCAGCACCCACTGTTAGCTCTCCCCATTAGTTTTCTAGCTTTGAATTGCTCCCGCCTCTCTTTCCACCACCCTGTGCCCACGTGGAGCCGTGCGCAGCTCTCAGCTCTTTTAGCCCTCGCCGCCTCTCTCAACATTGAAGCCTCAGAGATGCAGGCAAAGCTGCCACAGCAGTAGTGCCCTGAGTTGCCTTAGCATGCTCAGTTAGTTACGAACTGCCCTACCCAGAGAAGGAGGTGCTGGAGGAGGAGGAGGCAGTAGTGGAGAAGCAAGCAACTCTGGGTGCTCCTGCTGCTGTGGCTTTGCCTGCGTTTCTGAGACTTTGATGTTGAGAGAGGCAGTGAGGGCTAGAAAAGCAGAGAGCTGTGCACGTCTCCGTCTCCCTTTCCTTTCCTGCCTGCACATGGGCGTAGGGGAAGCAGGGAGGAAAGAGAGAGTGCTGGGAGCAATTCAAAGCTAGACAACTAATCGGGAGAGCTGTCAGCGGGTGCTGGGGGAGGGGACTGTTGTTACCACCACTGTGGTGTGTGGGAGCGTGCATCTCAGGGACCTGAGCTGGGAGGCGCGGGAACTGCAAGTGGGAGCATTTGGTGGTTTTTAAGATCTCCTGGGATGCGGTAGATTGGTGTTTTGTAGGTCTCAGTGAAAGAGTGAGTTTTGTTTCACCTCCTTTCCTCCCCTGGTAATGCCAGAGATGCTTTCTTTCTTTCTTTCTCTCTCTCTCTCTCTTCCCTCCCACACCCCCAAATAATCACTGTTTGTGGCTAGGTTTGGCAGGATATCAAATCAGAAAACTCAGGAAATTACACCACAAGAACTCAAGAAGTTGCAACACAGCAAATGACCCATGATATCACAGCACAAGACCAAGGATACCACAGCAATAAGTCTCACAAGGTCATCACACAACCCATTACCCAAGCCGTTACTACACAGGAGGCTAATGGAAAAGAGATTAAAATACAAACGACCCAGGAGATTACAACACAGGACCCAGGATACCACAACAAAAGAATTCGCAAGCCCATCACACAATCCATTACCCAAGCCATTAAAACACAAGAGGCTAATGGAAAAAAGATCACTACAAAAGAAATGACCCAGGAGATTACAGCACAAGATCCAGGATATCTCCACAACAAAACTCACAAGGCCACCACACAGCCCATTATACCAACATCAACTCCATCAACCAATCAAGAGGCAGCAGTGCAGCCAACCAGCCCAGCACACCAGCCCCCACCACCAGTATTTATAAAGAGACGGCAGCTCCAATCACACACTGCTTGTACTGACATGAAGCCGAAAGCATTAGCCTGAGGATGGTGTGTGGGACCTCGCCAAAACGTCGCCAAGATACTCTTAATCTTACACAGGAAAAGACCCGAACACACCTAGACCTACATGTATATGTATATGTATATGTATATGTATATGTATAATATTTATATTTATATTAAATATATTAGCTTTTGAAAAAAAATCATATATGTGGTCCTCGGGATTTAAAAGTATGAATTTGGTGGGCCCTGGGATCCAAAAGTTTGACAACTCCTGCTTTACAGCCCTTTCTAAGCAGTTTAAAGAGTCAGCATATTACCCGCAATGATCTGGGTCCTCATTTTACCAACCTCAGAAGGATGGAAGGCCGAGTCAACCTTGAGCTAGTGAGATTTGAATTTCTAAACTGCTGGCAATTGACAGTCAGCAGAAGCAGCTTGCAGTACTGCATTCTAATCACTGCTCGACCATGGTTCCTAAATGGTGAATGATAAGATTAGGGAATTAGGTACTTCAGAGATTTTTGCCATCATGTTTACTGACAGAAGTACAATCATTATGAAATTTGAAATGCTAGGAAAATGCATCTTGAATGTAGCCTAGCAGAGACATTAAACATTCAAAACTGATGTTGTAAACAAGTGACTTTTACTCGAGTTGAGATGGTTATATGACTAAGCAGAGGGATTTGTTATGAATATTTTTTTTTCTTTAAGGACAAACCCTGATCTTCAGTCAAATGAGAGGAGTACAAAGTACTTTAATAATTTTCTATTCAGCGGATTAGCACAAATTAGAACTACTTAGGCATAAGGGACTGGTTGTTTCACTGCTACATCTATGTAGACAATCCAGCAGAAAAGGATTTGTTTTGAAACAGGCCCCTTTGGAACCCAGACACAAATAATGCATGAAGCTTACATCATTTCTCCCTGGCCTCTAAATGTAGAAAATGACTCACTTGTGAAATAACATGCGGAGATGAGTTATAAGAACACTGATATGTGAAATTAGTAGCTGAGTAATATTCCCTGGACAAAAATAAGTATTCTATTACAAAGACCCCTTGTAATTACTGAAGCACTCTCTTGGTCTTCCCTTTCTATAAACCTACACAATTCAGATTGCAAAAATTCAGGCAACCATTATCTGGCAGGAAACATACAGAAAATTCATTGCTTACATTTACCTGTTGGGTTTTGCAACCCAAATATAGGAGCTCCACTGCCTCTAAAAATTTTCTTCAAAATCACACAATATTTCTTTTTTGGAAAAAAAAATCCACTCCTAGATGCCCCCATGTGTTTAATGGCAATCTCCTTGAGTTCCAGTTAGTAATAACAATAACAAATTATAACAATAACTAGTTGGAAGGGACCTTGGAGATCTTCTAGTCCAACTACCTGCTCAAGTAGGAGACCCTATACCATTCCAGAGAAGTGGCTGTCCAGTCTCTTCTTAAAAGCCTCCAGTGATGGAGCAGCCACAGCTTCTGAAGGCAAGCCATTCAACTGGTTAATTGTTCTCACGGTTAAGAAATGCTGCTATTGAGTCTTCTGAAACTATTGAATCTACTGAGACTGTTGAGAATTTTGAGACTTGTAGTCACTAGGTCACTGAAGGGGAGAAAGCTATTCTGAGAAGATCTATAGTATCTTTGTGTGCCGGTGTTTCTTCAGCATTTTCTCAGTATAAACACAGACAAATGGAACTGACTTTTATCTTTTTCTTTCATAACGATAATGCAACATCATTATGTAGGTTTTTCCCAGAACACTCCGTAGCCTACTTACATTATGTAAAGGAGCTACACTGCTAGTGAGAAATCAGATGAGTCAGTGCTACACTTAAAAGTTCAGAGAAATGGGGGAAGTTCAGAAATAAGAGACAACTGAACTAGATCATAATGTTCTTCCAAATATTATTACATGTTAAGGTCTACCCTCACTGGCGTTTAGAAGGAATTTTAGCTCCATATAAACAAACATATGTAAAGTGTTTCAAAAATTCCAAATAATTCTAATCTGTCCATTTTCAATTTTTCAATTTTCTTTTTTTTAAAATAATTTTTATTAAGTTTCCAAATTTTAAAAACATAAAATTAAACTTTATACATTGTTATCAACACCTTTTGCATTACCTCACATTTTTCAGTATATGTATTTACTTATTCCTTTATCATTACATCTTACTCTTACTATAAATCAGTATCTTTTATCCTTACATCTAAATCTTCTCCATGGTATATTTATATATTTACATATTCCCTCATTCTTTTCCTAATTGCCATTTTATTTTATTTTTATTTCTAAACCACTCATACCAGGCATCCCAGGCCCTATAGTAAATTGAATCTTCTGTGTGTTTTATTTACATTTTTAGCCTGTCCATCTCTATACAATCTTTTTTTTTTTTTTTATAACCATGCCTTCTGGTGGAATCCTTTTTTTCCTTCCAGAGTTGTGTGTACGAAATCCTTGCAGCTGTTAATATATGTAACATAATATATCAATCTGTTTTATTAGATTTTTGTGTTATTATACCTAATAAAAAAGTTTCCAGATTAAATTCAATTTTCTGATTTATGATTTCTTCTATCCATTGTCTAATTGTATTCCAATATTTTTTCACTTCCTGGCATGTCCACCAGGTATGAAAATAAGTGCTTTTTTCTTTTCCACATTTCCAACAATTTGGGTCTGAGTTAAACATTTTTGCCAATCTAGTGGGAAGAAGGTGCCATCTGTAGAACATTTTGTATTGATTTTCCTTGTATGCTGTGGATGTAATTAGTTTGTAATTTGATCCCCACATTCTCTCCCAATTTTCCAGGTCTATATTGTGGCCAACATTTTTTGCCTACACCACCATTGTCTTTTTGACCAATTTGCAATGTTCAACTCATTATCCAGTTTTTAAAAATCATTGAAAGGTTGCCTTCCCATCTTGCTTGCTTCTCAATAGCACCTAGCATTTCATTAGCTCTTGCAAAAGTTCATTAGCATCAGCCTAACTAAAAACCCATAGCAAGATCATTCTGGATTGATTCGATACATGTCAACTTTACTCCACTAATGAGAGCTCATACCCAAAGGAAACCAGCTGGTTGAATACTGATCTCCAGAGGAAATCTGATATGAAATGAACTGGCATTTCCTCATTCTGAAGTGACATTGACATGGATCTCAAGGTATGATAAAAAGACACACCAGAAATGTCTCAAATATTTTTGTAATTCATGTGAGATGGGTTTGGCATTTCCCAAAGGAGGTGAAACATCAAGAGGAGACAAAGCTGTTCAATTCCAATGTTGATGGAGAAAAATGGTGTTACTGATCAATGTGATAAGCACAGTTTGACCAAGAAATTATAACAATAAGAAAACATATTGCAGGAAGGGGCAAAATACATAGGCAAAATACCCAAACAATTCAATAATGTTTCTGAATGTTTAATTATGTAGTATATCCTTAAGGTGAATAAATTGATCCAATTGGAGTCAGTCATCGGGACCAGATGTTTTGCCTTCTGAGCTTTCAAATCCATGCTGGAGCCCATCTTCAGGGAACTTCTCTCTAGAGCAGGGGTCTTTAAATTTGTCAGCTTTAAGACTTGTGGACTTCAACTCCCAGAATTCCTCCTCCAGTCATGTTAGCTCAGGAATTCTGGGAGTTGAAGTCCACAAGTCTTAAACTTGCCAAGTTTGAAGACCCTTGCTCTAGAGCAGGCTTGTCCAACCCGCGGCCCACAGGCCACATGCGGCCCAGGTCGGCTCGTAATGTGGCCCAGTGCCCACCCCAACCTTCGTGCAAGAGGACGAGCCAGCGAGGAGGAGGAGGAGAGGCAGGCGCGAGGCAGGGCGAGGTGAGTGCCATGCCAAGCAGCAACAGAAAAGGCGGGCGCCGTCAGAGCGCTCCTCGTGCTGAGGCAGCCGCAGCCCAAGAGTCCCGCTCCGCCACCTCCTGCTGTTGCCGCCGCCGCTGCTGCTGCCGCCATCGGAGCTGTTTTAGCGGCTTCTGCCCCCGTCACCCCAGAGCTGTTGTAGTGGCTTCTGCCACCGCCGCCACTGCTGCACCGAGCCTTCCGGTCCTCGCCTTCCAGTCCTGCTGCATCCAGCCAGGCCATTTGCAGGAGGAGAGGTAGGCGCGAGGCAGGTGAGCTTTCTTCCCCCCACCCCCCACGTTCCTTTCTCCCTGGTTGACTATTTTTTATGATATCTTATGAAAAAAATGTTTTCTATGGTTTTTTTTGGATGATCAGGTATCGTTACTGTTATTTTATTTTATGTGCGGCCCAAACCAAATTTTCATCTTCTAATGTGGCCCAGGGAAGGTGAAAGGTTGGACAAGCCTGCTCTAGAGCCTCAGAGAAGTTCCCTGAAAATGGGTTCCAGAATTAAATACTGAAAAAGTGAGGGCTAATGACATTTATTTATTTTATTTATTTATTTGCAAAATGTATTAGCTGCCCATCTTGCCACATGGTAATTCTGGATGATATATTTATTTGTCATAGCCCTTTTTTCCATCAGGAGTGTCTGAAGAGTGGGGTTATGGTGATGGACCTAAAAATGGGTGTGACTTTGATTGTCACAGCCACCATCTTGACTTTTTTATCCATATCCTGCCAATGTCCCTGCCTTCTATAAGACATTAAAAACTTTATATTTCTCACCTTCCACTGAGGCAAAGTGGCTGGATGAGCTTTGTGGGTTAGTCATGTGTCTGCCTGCATGATGGAAAGGATATATTTGGATCCTTGCCACTCTGTATACTGATTGTTCCTGCAGTTGTTTTTAATTACTTTGCATTTAGTTTTACTATTGTTAGCCACATCTGGTCACAAGATGGGCAGGTGTAAACATAAATCACTTAAGTACAGGCATAATTCTTTTCATAGTCCGGTAATTTTATTTTAGTTTCTTCCCTAAATCATCATAATTTCTTCCAATCTTGTGAGATAGTTATACTTCAGATTTTTTTAAAAGTCTTTGTGGCTTCGATGCCCCTAGAAATCCATACAATAGTTTTAAGAAAAATAAGCCATTTATGTGCATCCAAAGCAATCATCTACAATTCTGCAGCTTTCTTGTTGTCGACATGTGCTGTTGATAAGAAGACAAGTCAGTGTTTTAAAAGAAGCTTGTTTCAATAGCTGCAGGGGCTGAAGTGATAAAAATTGCTCTCAGTGATTCTTTCATACATAAAGTAAACATTTTTTGGAGAGTTTATAGTCTCTTTTGTTGGATTGTTTTAACACTGCCTCTGTTTTGCCTCATGACTTTTATAATCTACTGTGAGCTGCTCCAGATTCAGGGTTATACAAGTATAACTAATAAATACAGACATAGATAAATAAGAATATGGTCAGACTCTAGATATCAAAATTGAAAGTGAGTTTTTCCCCCAAGCACAAATATCAGAAATTCTCTTTAACAAGTTTTATTGAAATGGATACAGTAGGGGTTCCAGTAACTAAATTAATTACAATTTAATTATAGTTATGATGATGTGTCATCAAATCCATGTCAACTCTTAGAGACCACATTTCTACTGGATGATCTATTCTCAATATGGTCTTTCACGCATTAACAACATTGAATTACTATTGTAACTAAGTCCATCTACCTTGCTGTTGGCTGCTCTCTTTCAGCATTAGAACCTTCTCAGAGAGCTTTGCTTTTTCACAATGTGTTTAAAGTATAATTTAAACCTGCTCAACTGTACCTTGAGCAAGAACTCTGAGTTGATTTGATTGATCAACAAATTACTTTGTTGTCTTGGCTCTCCATGGTATTCTCATGTGTTTTCTCCAGCATCAAAGCTCAAAAGCATCAATACTTTTTCTATCCTACTTGTTCCAAGTTCAGCTTCTCACACCACAGAGAAAACTGTTGCCTGCAGGATTCTGATCTTTGTAGATATGGGAAAAAAACATTGCAGCTGAATATTTTTTTCAAGGCCTAATGCTAGTCTATGGCATATTTCTTCACAACTGTTTCCTTAATATCTTCATTGCCAATTCCAAGGTTAGTTGTCATACCACTTGTCATTAGTTTACTTTTCTCAATTTTTAATTTTAGTTCCATATTTTTTTTCTCCATTTTGCTCCTTGACTTTTATTAAGAGACTTGGCAGATCCTTTGCATTTTCTGCTCTCAGTGTCATTCACATAGCATAGGTTGTTGAAATTCCTTATGTTTTAAAACCACACTCAATTTCCAATCTAGCTTCCCTCAATATATATTTAGGAAATAATTGGAATAAAAAGAGTGTACATAGTTTTCTCATCCCTTTACCAATCTGGAACAAGTAAGTCTTACCATATTGGTTTGAAATTGTGACTTCCTGATCAGTGCATAGAATTTATCTTAGGATAAAGATAAATTGTATATATTCTAAAAAATGTAGGTTTCTATTCTTGTGCAAAGATTTTTAAAATTTCTTGATAACATACATTTAATAGTCTGGTCTCAAAGTTTTCCATACAATACTTTCCCCACTAATATTATTGTTTGTTTTTTAAATTGAATTATAACATTGGAATAAAATTCATGTCCCTTGTATGGTTTTTTCCCCTGCTGATCCAAATATTGCTACAAAAAGGAGAAATGGTAAAAAGAAATATTTTAAATTTGAAAAATCAATACATATTTAGTTCAGACTGGTTTTAATAATATTGTACATCACAAACCATTGGAACCCTTTGTTGTATTGGTCAAGATTGGTGGTTCTTAATAGTTTGCATGTTTAGGATACATATAACAAAACACTGCAATGCAATCCTGTGTACTTTTTTACAATTGCTATTAAAGTCACAGATATATTAAAAGACAGGTATATTAAAAGACAGATTGTAAACATATTGTTGTTCAGTTTCAATATGATCTTACATATGTCCACTCAAAAAGATCCCATACTCTCCTAGGAAACTAGGCAGAAGAGTACAGCCCAGATTACGTTTACATTTTAAAGGGCAAATCATTATATTTTCTTCACAGCTTCTATTTTGAGAGACAACAGATTAAACTGATTTATGGAGGGTGAAGGGAAATGCCCAATATTTCTGGTTCCTTATTGTTTTGTCCATAAATGTCCAGCAGCATTTTATCCAGCAGAATTGAATATATAAATCAGGATTATAATTTTATTTGCAATTATGTCACCAACTGAAGGGCAGATATGCATTTCTTTGGAGCTTAAACCTCAAAAGAGAGAGAGAGAGAGAAGGGATAGTTGAAATTCATGAAGTAGAAGTATTGTTCTTGGTTTCAAAGTAATAAATAAACATATATTTAAATGACATGGATTTTGGCTGGATTTGTTTGCTATGATTTTATAGAGAGGGGTGGCATGGGGGTTCAGTGGTTAAGATGGTGGACTTGTCAGCTGAAAAACTGGTAGCCCAGGTTCAAGATGGTGTTTCCTGTCCTTGCCCCTGCCAATCCAGCAGTTCAAAAGCATACAAATGCAAGTGGATAAATAGGAACCACTTTGGTGTGAAGGTAACAGTGCTCCGTGATATCATGCTGGCTACATGGCCACAGAAATGTTTTCGGCTCAATGGCCTTGAAATGGAGATGAGCACCTGCTATAGTTGGCAATGACTAGCACAGTAAAATTTGCAGGGAATCCTTTGCCCTTTATCTAGGCAAGAGAACTGCCAATTGTGACTATTTCAAGGAGTTTTGTATTTTGGTGCCATTCTCTGCACTATGGCATTATATTTCTTGCAGCATTGGTCAAAAATTAAAACTCTACACTTATATTTAGAGACCAAGCTATAGTTTAATAAAGAATATTGAGAATGAATTCCAATCCAACTGTAAACTCAATAGTCCAATATGATCCATGTGTGTTCAGTTGGCAATGAAGTTTGAAAGGAAACCTGTCCTGTCAAAATTTGAATAGGACTACTGGATTGAATTTTTTTGCTGACACTTAATTATCACACTTTGCAGCACAAATCTACTAGCTCTAGGATCATGTTGAGTACATGTTAAAATTAAATTCAGAACAAACTTCTGCTTTATACATGTAGATATCATTCATAAAATGACATTACACTGTGACATCAGTGCAATATGGGCGTCTCATCTTCAAGCAATTTTACCTTTATTTATAGTCAATTCTTTATTTATATATAATCTTTGTATACTGCCCCAATCACTAGGCCTCTGTATGGTGCACATGAAACAAAGTCGTGAGAATTACAATATAATCAAATATAATGAATATGTTCTTATCATGAGAGAATCCTTGAACGGTGGAGAAAAGTTGTTTTATTGTGTCAGAGTTTTCTCTACCTGAGGGAATCTTGATCCTCTCTGAGCTTGGTTGTTTTCTTGCAGATGTTTCATTACTCAAGCTAGGTAACATCATCAGTATTAATGTTTGACTCATCATTTCAATTCTGAGCTACAAGTATTCTCCTTCATTTTCTCTACATCTTGGAAACCCTTGAATAAACCTTGCATATAACAAGGAAACACATCAAATGTTCCATTTTAGATCTTATCTTTTCTTCTTATCCTATTTTCTTTTGACTGCTCTTATAGTTCTCTTTATCAGACAGTAATTCTGATAATCCTTTTGTGTCTCTTATTACTAATACCTGTGCGTGGAATTTCTTACTCTCAACATTTATTTTACACCTTTTCTTATGAATGTATAAGTTCTTATCTTATTCTTGCTCTTGCTCCATATCTCCATCGGATATGGAGCTTTTGTTTAGGATTATGTTGGAACAAAAGCTCCATCAGATATGTAGCTTTTGTTCAGGATCATGTTGAGTACATGTTAAAATTAAATTCAGAACAAACTTCTGCTTTGTACATGTAGATATTCATAAAATGACATTACACTGTGACATCAGTGCAATCTGGGCTTCTCATCTTCAAGCAATTTTACCTTTATTTATAGTCAATTCTTTATTTATATACAATCTTTGTATACTGCCCCACTTGGATCATCCATTAGATAGCTGTTGTATGCCCAGATGTGGATGATTTTGATATCAGAGGCCAATCTGCTTCTTTCCATGGTGGGTCCATAAAATGGAACAAATTGCAGGTTGTATTACTAAGTAAAGAAATATTTAGAAGTAAAGTTTGTAGGCTGCTCAAAGCATGGATGACACATTAGTTCTCCTAGTCACTTACTCTCACACACTTGCTCTTTTTCCCCCTCTCTAGTCTAATTCTTGATTTTTAAAAATCATATGTTGCCCCTTTAGAATGTTCTTTTCAGCTTTACAAATGCTTTTAAATGGAGTTTAGTCCACAGATGTCATTAAATGGTAGTAAATGCACGCAGACACTCATATGAGGCCTTGATTAGCAATGTCCTTTCTTCCCTTCCCCTTCCCTTTTTGCCTTTCATTTTCAGCTGATTGTGAGCCTGCAGGCAGGGATATTACACAGTTTAACCTATCTATCACAGTTGGTATATTTTAAGCTGTTCTAAAATAGTAAATAATGAAGACAATTGTGCCGAAGACTGATTTCAGTGCAGTACAAATTTCCACACAGCTGCAGGTTTCATTTACATCAGCAAACTGCAGAGCTTTACAGCCCAACCACTCAGGAAATCCAAATGTGCTTTTATAAATCAAATGCTTTTCCTTTTCCTAACCAAGACATAGTCCCTATGTTCACTTAGCCGCCTTCTAGGATGCAGTCTTACTAAGATAGAATACGTCCAAAATGTCCGTTACCAGCATTCAAGGTCTACAGCAATCATTTGAGAGGAAGGGACAGAGGGATGGAGGAGCAAGGGGGAGATAACTCACTTGAGTGGTTTGGAATTCTAATTTCTTCACTGCTGCTTCCATCTCCTCCATCACTTACTTTTTTTTTTTTCAATCAGGTAATCATCTTCCAAAGGTACCAGCAGTTCAGCGGATGTAATGTTTGTCTTTAAGATATGAGTGGTACTTTGTCGATTTTGCCTATACAAAATCTAAATATAAAAGGAGAGAAGATAGAGCTGGTTATATAGATTCTTTTGTTTATATAGGGTTTCTCATTTATTTTATATTTATTTTTTAAACTTATAAAAATTCATGTTCAGTTCATGAAACAAACAGCAAATTTTAAAGATCCCTCTAGGCTCATTCTGGAAAAAATGCTCTGTTCCTGTTGCTTATAAGTCCTCTGTATGAACTCAATGGGGCTGTAAGGCAAAGGTGGGATTCAGCAGGTTCTGACCAGTTCTGGAGAACCAGTAGCAGAAATTTTGAGTAGTTTGGAGAACTGGCAAATCCCACCTCTGACTGCAGATTTTATAGTATCCTTCCCCTGTCATGCTCACCAAGCCAGGCCCACAGAACCAGTAGTAAAAAAATTTGAATCCCACCACTGTTGTAAGGAGATGTTCATGGTGCCTGCCATATAATGGCACATTTATTTGCATTGGCACCCTAAGCCATGACAAATATATGAAGGTAATAATAGTACAGTATTTGGACCATTATAGATACATGCACATTTGTCACATTTTGAAAATGTGTTCTGGACATCACTATAAATATGGCAAAAATCACCAGGCACAATCTGTTGGAAGTCTTTGTCTTTTTTGTCTTTCTAAGTGAAAACTTTTTCTCTTCCCAGTGACTGTTACACATCATCCTGTTTTCACTTTGGAAATTTTCTCTACATTAGACTGATATTTTCCTACTCCTATAGTTGTGGCATGAATCACAATGTGAATCAGTGCCCCAATAATCACTTTTTGGGGGCGTACAATATTTGTGTATAAGTGGAAACAAATACCAATAATGAAAGCCAAAATAAAAATTTTTCTGACATGCTAATTCTCTATTAAGCAATGGAGATATTTTTATGTTTTATTCAAATTCATAAGAGCCATATGTGATCTGGGAAGTGTCACAATTTAGTCACCTACTTAGCTCATTAACATATTTTGCTAATGTGAGCAACAGCATACAACTTTCTCCAATTGTGACATGCTTTGACAGTGTGAAAATCTAAATCCCATTTTTTTTTTTGAACAATAGTCATGATAACCAGAGAATTCTAAGACTACACATCTTAAGAATATTCAGATTTGAGAAGCCTACCCTGTTATGTTCGATGCAGTAAAGTGGGATATAATATTTTCATATGTTTGTAGGTGATTTTCTGTACAGATATTAGCAACTACAGCAGAGAAGATACTTCACCCCCTTTTTAAACTAGATTCCTCTAATTAATTATGAGAACAAGGTACACAACATTGTGTGAACAGTTTATTCTCACAAAGTAGTTGCACTGGTGTTGGAATTAGGTGCATACATTTCCATAATAAAGCATCATCAGCAAAATGAACTCAGGATTCCTGAAGTCTATTGTCTTTTGGGAATAGGGTACAACCAGTGAATATTTCTTTTTCTGTTCCCAGTTTGTGATCACTCATAACCTCTGGCATCCAAGCTTTCATGAGCTTGGTTTCTTCTTTATAATTCCAAGAAGTCTCAGCCAGCATGGGTAGCTCCACCACAAGAGAAAAGCTACTCTGCCTAGAAACTCCTGAACAATATTTGTATTTTGAAACAGCAGCTTTTTGTCTCATTATTTCATACTCTTAGTTTTCTTTGTCCTCACTTTGATATAGATTTTTGCACTGACAAAATATTTGCTTGAAGTGTCTAGAATACAAACTAGCCCAACGTTATTATGTAACTTCATAAATTTTACATTATATGCTCCAAATATCAACATGGTTTTATGTAGTAAACAACCTTTTAAAAAATAAATAAATAAATAGATCTCAAGAAAGATAGAGACCTGGTTAATTCAAACTACTACTACTCATGTAACATTTACCAAGGTCTCATGACAATCTTACTTTGTAGCCTAGGACATCGGACTCATTTTCCATTGTTTTCACCTGGTCCCAGTTCAAGCATATTTTTGAACTGGTCAGTCGCCAGACAATGTTTGCTGGGCGCTGACTTGGAGCTATGAAAAAAAGAACATAATATTCATGAAATACCTATTTTTCAGATTGCAACTGATAAACAGTAGATACAATTGCTGCAAAATCATCTGAGTAAACCAAGTCATTACAATTGTTTTTGCTATATAAGGTGTTTCTAGTGCTGTTTAGAACTGGGAACATATTATTGATATAGAAATTGCATAAAAATATGTGAACTACTTTCATTATTGCCCACAATTTGGCAGCTACTTCTTTTAGTATCCACCTGTAAGAGATTCACATACCCTTCAACTTTCAGTATCTATAAGGCGAGAAGGTATTACTGGGGCTGACCTGCTTTAATGGGGGTGGTGGTGGATTTTATTCCTATTCCTAGCTTTTTCTCTTACTGATAGCATTTATTCTTGCTTGGACATGATGGCAAGAAATGATAGCATCTCCTGATTGTCCTAGAAGAATTGGACATAAAGAAAAGATTTAAAAAAACTACTTAAGGAGAGAATCAACATAGAATTAGGGAGAAACTTGTAACAGTGAGGACAATTAACCAGTGAAACAGTTTCCCTTCAGAAGTTGTAGGGGTTTCATCACTGGAAGTTTTTAAGAAAAAACTGGCCAGCCACCTGTTGGGAATGATACAGGGTCTCCTGCTTGGGCAGGGGGTTGAACTAAAAGACTTCCTTGCAGCTCTCTTCTGATTGATTGAATTGAGATAATTCTCACTTGGCACACTGTGGATTTAACTAAGTCTCTTTTAGAACTGAGAATTTTAAAAAAAGGCATCTCGATAAAAAATTAACTAGGAGAAAAATATGGGATGTATAGTACTAAGAATAGCAGATCCAAGTGCTTTCTGCTAATCCATGCAGCTGCGAAACTATGGAAGGGAACAATTTACAATGACTGCAAGCTCTACTTGTTGTTTCTCTGGTCAATATTTGCAATATAAATGAAGAGGAACTTGTTTATTTATTTATATTGGTATGGTGTATTGGAAATTGTGTCTTCTAGGAAAATGCTTGGTACAGCAGCATAGGTAGCAGCAGGAAGTTTCCTACAGATGGATGTAAGTTGACATGAAAATAGCTAAGACCTGCATGGTTTAATATAAGCCTAAAATGGCAAAGTCTTCTGAATCTACCTACTTCCAAACTCTGCATGAATGCTAGTTTTCTTATGCAATTGTGTCTGCCTTTTCTTGGGATCCAGTCCAAGATTAATTTATGTTAAATTTTTATTTAATCATTTGTACCAACAATTGAAATCAAAACACCATGCCTTTTTGTAATTTATAGGTACTTATATTGTTAATGTATCTGGAGCATTTCCTACCGACTTCAAATTTTAGATTTTCTGAAAACCTTATAAAATTAAGTAAGACAAAATTGGCCAAAATGGCCATTAAAATAATTCCTTTTTGCCCATGTGAAGACTGACCACAAGTTTACAGCTTTGAAAGAAAGAAAGAAAAAAGAATGTGTATAACAAAGTTTTTAAGAATATTGGCCCAAATTATATAATGTATAGTTTGTACATGTTTTCCCCCCAAGGATAAGACTTACTGATAAAATAAATATTTCAGATTCATGAATCTCATAGTAGATAATTTGGCATGGGATGGCTGCTTGCACATTATTTAAATTAAGATAATATAGAGTTTTATGCATAGTTACACAAAGTTCCATGCAAGACATATACACTCACTCCCATATATAAACTGTGTGTGCGTGCGCGTGTGTGTGCGTAAATGCAGTTCTATCTGTTATCTAGCAGATTATAGATCCATTGATTAAAACAAAATGACATAAAAATAAAATAGACCACAGACTGTGATCAAGTTATTTTTGTTGATGCCATCCAACAATAGCCTATGGGTAAACCTCCAGCTTGTCACTTAAGATTAATTGCAATTGGATCAAAGAGAGGAGATCTTCCTCCAGAACTAGGACATCCAGTTATCCTGGTCAAGCATAATCTCAGTCAGTACAATGTTTCAATGAAACCCCTATTAGTTCAAAGCTTTCCTCCTTGGATCTGGGTAATGTGTATTTCTTCCTTCACATAATTACTCTTATAACTCAAAACTCACAAATGCAATACAATTGGAAGAAACATGGAACATTTTATATAGTATCATAATGCAATAAATATTTCTTGGTTGCCTGATTATATAACAGCATATTATTCCTCCTGATCAGCTATTAATTGCAGAACTTTTGGGGCATCCATGACCTGGATGACTGAGAATCTCTATAGACATTTGAGTGAATCCACAAATGCTTCACATTTATCATCCTCATCATCTGACTGATGATTCACACTTCTGTATCCTTCATTAAAATATCATAAGCTTTATATAAAACTTGTTTTTTTTACATTTTTCTTACCACTTTTTATATATTGTATTCTTTCCATGAGATAGATGAAACAATATTTTTTTTCTTCCTCATATTTTACTGCAAGTGCATGGTCTAGTTTTTTTTTCAAATCAACCAAGTGTTAGTCCATTAATTGCAACGGGTATTGACCAACAGCTTGTCTCCCAAGCCTGATATCATGGTCTGAGAAAGAGTGATTGGCCCAAAGTCACCCTAACTGATTCAAAAGACAATAGATAAATATATGATAGAAGATAGATTATAGATAGATGATAGAAGATAGGTAGGTAGGTGGGTGGGTGGATGGATGGATGGATGAGGGGGAGGAGAAAGAGAGAATCTATTCCTGTGGTTAATCTATGCTTGTGAATAAGAAAGAGCTAATTCTGTTGTGATTCAGAGATGGCAAGGAGACCATGTTATGAATCCAGAAGATCAGCAAGAAGGCCAGGTTGCGACATTGTTAGTTTTCATACACAAAGTCTCACAATCAAGTTTCTTACTAGTAAAAGGAAATACACGGTGTATATCACAATCCAATTCTAGTTGTTTCCTTAGTATTTTCTCCATCTAAAACCAGGAATAAATAATAAGCTAATGTTAAATGATGTGCAGAAACATTATAGTCATTTTCCCAAAATCAATTTTCAAATATATAGCTAAGATGTTCCATTTCTGAAAATATATATAATATTCATCTGCCTTAATTTGGTACCCTGCAGATATCTTGGACTACAGTGATCTTGTAGTTCTGATATACCCAGCAAGAATTAGTTTGAAGAATTTGTTTAAAGTTCAAACTTGATATGCATGACAAGATGATTTTAGTGAAGGATTCTATGTAGAATATTTCAGACATAAGGATGCTTCTGTTGTTTAAAAGGTAGTTACTGATGAACAGCAAAGGTTTGCTTCAATTTATAATCTTTACCTCACTCTCTTTTTGACGTATACTAAGTTGAAAGATGTTTATAAGGACCCAGCATGCATATATATATATATATATATTTTTCTGAGGTTCTCGCGGGTATTTGTATGTGGATCTTTGGTTGTTCGGGTTTTCTCCCGCGTAAGATTCGAAGTATCTAGGCAACGTTTCGATGAAGTCTCATTCATCATCTTCAGGCTTCTGTCTTCGGCTCTGTGCTTCTCAGAGTGAGAATCAAGTCACACCCCCACTAGCAGTTAAAAGGAAGAAGCAGCTGCAATCTCACATCATTCAGAGAAGCACAGAGCTGAAGACAGAAGCCTGAAGATGATGAATGAGACTTCATCGAAACGTTGCCTAGATACTTTGAACCTTATGCGGAGAAAACCCAACAACCAAAGATCCACATACAAATACCCAGGAACCTCAGAATATATAAATATATATATATATATATATATATATATATATATATATATATATATATATATATATATATAAAACCACAAAGTACCCTTTACCTTTGCATTAGAGGCCGTGACTCCATACGTAACCTAAAAAGAAAAAAAGTTAAAACAAAAAAGGGCAAAGTGACATTCCAGTGAGTGTAACTATATTTGTTGGGGGCCAATTTCATAACCTAAAGACTATGATTGAGCAAGATTAACAGTAGCCCTATCAACTTAATGGAAGATAAATGGAAAGAACACTTTCCCCCCCACAGAGAATTGTAGACACCATTCTAGCTTTCATGTCCAATTGTACTGAATCAAGGGAGAAAATTGAGCATGGAAATATTGGCATTATTGAAACTAAGATCTCCCTGTTTTTAGGTTTCCTGTCATGGCCCAATTGGAGCTTGGGTCTGAGGATGAGACGGAGCTAGGGCCAATGGAGGAATGACCGGATGAGCAGAACTAAGCAGTCCCAGGTCCCTCAGGCCTGGGAAGGGTCACCAGCAAAGGAGAGAGGGTGTAGGATGACCAAGCAAGGGAGGGAGGAGAATGCAGGCAGTGGAGCAGAGAAGCAATAGAGCAATGAGCAATTACTTTCTCCCCTGATCCCTGAGCACAGAGAATGGAGAGGAGACAGGATCAGCAAAGGGTGATCCAATGACCAGAGAAGGGCGCCCCACCCCTGATCCCAAAGCTCACCTGGGGAATGAGGTGCCATCGGAAGGGGCACTTGTCAGGAAGAGGTGTTGCCTTTTTCCAGTCTCACATGCTATTACTGACATCTGGATACATTGCTTGCCTTGCCCTGTTTGCCTTGCTCTGCTTGCATTGCTTGCCTTGCTTGCCTGGCTGGCTATGTGCGAGTTCGTAGTGACCCAGTTCTGCACTGGGTTGTGTTGCAGTTCCAGTGAACTCTTCCTATGGCGAGGACTCATTGGAACCAAATTCCCTGAACTGTGGCTGCTCTCACAATTGTACTACTCCTCTGGACTAATAGCAGCCAGTAACTAATGTTTATATCTTTGCCCCTGGACTTTCAGTGAATGGTGGGACTTTTGGGGAAAGTTGGAGCAATGAAGGGGAGTTAAGCCTTTATTCTGGCTGTGTTGCTTCCATGCCCAACCCCGGGTCATCACATTTCTTCTGTTTAAATTTTTCACAAAATATCCCAGTCCAGTTTTAATGTGATTTTTGTTACACATGAGTATATTTTAGTTTCAAGACCTTTGACATTGTTCTCACCAGGAAATAATAGAATTAATAGAACTAGTTAAATTTGTTTCCCCTCCCTTTCCTATTCCAGTTATGGAACCATGGAGAGGCCAGCCTGAATCTCTTTCTATCCCCCTTTCAGGAAAGTATATTATTAACTGGATGCAAGCTGAACTGAACATTGCACCAAAAAAACAAGAAAACTGATGACTATTGATTATTCATTTAATCCATGTAATGATATTGATACTTGCTCCACAAAAAGGGAGACAGAAATTAACTTTAGGTCAAGCAAACTATGGAAGAAGAAAAGCATGCATTGGCTGAATATGTAACAGACAGCCAAGAACAAGCATTGATGCAAATGAAAAATTTGAACTTACTATATGTGCAGGAAACAAAATGTAAATATTGAAAAAATGAAATAAAAACAAGAACAGAATGCTGGCAAGGAAAAGCATTACATGGTTGATTTCTGCAAAAGGATCCAGAGGAAAGTGGGTAAAGATAAAACCTAGCAGTGACTTGCAACTGGAACATTAAAAACAAAAGCAGCTAGCTATTCAAACTAATGCAATTAAGGCTAGAATTGAAAAATCATCACATGATTCAAGGTGAAGATTGTGCAAAGAACCGGAAGAAGCAGTAGATCACATATTGTTTATGAATAGCACATGACACAGTTGCTAAAATGATTCAGTGGAACATCTGTAAAAATTATCATGGGCCAGTAATGTGGAATTTCTAAATACAAACTGATAAAGTCTTGGCTTATAACCCATCAAATTTAACTGCGGTGTGAAAAGAAAAAAAAGTGTGGCTGATTGATGTTACAATACCAGGAGATTGCTAGAGGACAAAGAATTGGAGAGGATCATAAAGTAACAAGATTTGAAAATCAGAATTGAAAGATTGTGGCATAAACCAGCTGTGGTGATCCCAGTGATTACAGGCTGGGTATCATATTAAAAAAAGGCGGATATTCATAAACTTCAACCTGTTGATTACAAAAATACACATATATACTACTCCAATACATCGTGACATCCAGGCTCTTAGGAAGAAGTCAGTGCATATTAAGGCCGACACCGGCTAAAGAATTGGCAGCTGTGATTTCATATTTTTTAACAAATTAAAATAATATTTTTTCTGCTCAACTCCCAGTGATTTGGGGCACTCTACAAATTCTTTAAAATATTTGGAAATGAAGAAACATCCCAAAACACAAAAAACAACAAAGAAAAAAAGAAACAAAGATGGCAGAGAAAACAAACCCTGTTGGGAACAAAGAAGTAAAGGGAGCATCAAGCATCCTCACCAAATGATTTGATAAAAAGCCATGTCTTTAGGGACAGTAGGGTGAGGGTATATTTCAATTGCAGGGACAATATCACTGCAGAAGGTAGACAATGTTGCAGAGAAGGTGCATTTCTGAATGTCTCGAAAGATGACCTATTTAATAAAAAGAATTTGGAGCATGCCAATCTCACAAGAGCTAAGTGGCCAGGCAAATGCTATTGGAGACAGGTGGTCACTCAAATAACTAGGACCTATGTATGGCTTTTCTTGGCAGCAAACAATATCTTGAGTTGAACCACATCCAGAAGCAAACTGATAACCCATTCAGTTTGTTAACTGAACATATCAAAGCATCTCCATCACCGGCATAATGCTGCATCCTGGACCTGTTGAATCTTCTCAATGGTCTTCAAGGGCAGCCCCATGTACAGCATGTGGTAGGAGTCAAACCTTGAAATGATCATGGCATGAATGACTGCCTAAATAGCCCCCAGGAAAGGGTTGAAATGGTACACCAGATGAAACTGTGAGGTCTTCCTGGTCATGGCTGCCAGCTGCTTATCAAGCAGAGCTGTGAGTTCAGAAAAAAGGCCCTCCATATTTTCTACCAGACTTGAATGGGGAAGAGCTGCCCTATCCAAGGTAAAACATGGAGATTTCGAAGGCTCATGTTATGCCAGTGAAAACCAATAAGAATTCATTAATGCTTTAAAAGAGTCTGGCAAATAATGCCCCAAAGCCAGCTGAAATGAATGCATTTATGCACACCTAATTCCTTCATAGATGCTGAATTTCTTATACTTACTTATAATGAAATAGCAACAGTCATTTTCTCCTGTTTATCAATAATAAAATAAGTGCATGCCCAAAGGCCAAAGCTCTGCTTCTTTTTCTTATTATTGCAAGATGCTGAAATTTCAAATGTTGGAAACACACTTTTAAATTCAAGGTTGCTAGAAATTCCAGCTGTAAATGTGATCAAGCCTTCAATATGACAAAAGGACCATTTCCCTTTTTTTGAAAAAGCATTTGTTTACAATTGTTATTTTTCCCCCTAAATTATACAGTGCATGGAACTAAGTGTGAATATAAACACTAAGATGTTGATTTATTTTGTTTTATATGAATTAGAAAATGTGCAGCCAAGGCTATTGCAGAATCTAATGGTCTTGGTCACAATGAAGAAATGTGCAAGCTCCACCCTCACTCCCTTTGTCTGTCTGTCTGTCTGTCTGTCTGTCTTCCATGCATCATAATATAAATATGAAAATGAGTGGAGCTAGTATTATGATGTCACACTGTTAGTTTCATAATTTGCCTTTCCCCAGGGATACTATACTGTCCTATTGTAAACTTGTGCTCAAGAAATAGATGCTCAAGACAAAGATAAATAGAGCAGACAGGAAGGTTTCCTTAAAAAATAATTGACCAACACACACACACACACAAAGCTACTTTTGATTTTAGTCATTTATTGTAATTAGGAATCCATGTTATAGCTTGTTTTTCAAATAATGTTTTGGTTGTTGTTGTACTAGATGGCAAGGGTTCTTGGTGAGTTCAAGTGCACTTGTGCCTTTCATTCATTAGTAACTAAAGATACTCATGTAATTTTTTTGTAGTTACATTCACCGGAACACTGGATGGACCAGTTCCAGCTGTGTTGTAAGTCCTCACTGTGGCAAAGTACATGGTATTGGCCTTAATGTTTTTTGCTGTTACATTGCCATTGACTCTGATTTTCCCAGTTGCTGAATCTTTGGAATCGTCCAATATAAGACCTAAAGTTTAATAACAAAAGCAGAATTTTTCTCCCTCAATTATGACAACAAAGTTGACAAAAATAAAGTTTCAGAAGGAACAAATAATTTTATAAAACATCATATGTCACATATTATGTATAAATTATATGTAAGCACACTACTTCATCCCCCCCCCTTTTTTAGATCTCCAAATGTAAAATTGTTTTTAACTAGGCAGTTATAATTAAATAGTTACTGACTTAGATCTTTTCTGAGTTCTAACAAATGTTGGATGAGGATTAGCTGATAATCTATGAACTACATTAGCTATTCTAACAACAAAGTTGTTTTCCAAGTGTGGATTACTCACACAAAGTAGGAGGTAGCAGCCAACTTGGCAGAACACCAATCTTTGAAGAACTAAAAATAAAGACTAGAGGAAAAAATCCTCAGAGACATAAAATGATCTCAAAATACAACTGAGGTTTCACCTGACTTCTTGACCCTGAAATAGCAGTTCATTGTGGCTGAGGAAAATAACAGAAAATGATTTTTTTCTAGCTGCCATTGGCCCTAGGTATCTACAGAAACTATGCCTTTAGTGAGATGTAGCAGATTCAGAGTTACTACTTCCTTACCTGTCCTCCTTCCCGTTAAGTAAGGGTCAACTTGTTAATCTAACAGTTATAATCTTGGCATTTCTCATATGTAAGAGAGTACTATGCTATATTTCAAGGAATATGTTTTCACACTTTGAATGCTACCTACATTTTCAGTCTTGTTATTTTGCCTCCTTAATCAGTTGTACAGTGATTCATCCATGAATTTGGTATGGGCATATTGCATTATCTTTAATCAACATTCTACATATGATCTATGTAAACTTCCAGCCTTTGGTTTTTGGTTTTTGACATACAAGAAACCAATACCCTCCTCCCTTTCTCCTTCCCTCTCTCTCTCCCTTCCTGTTTGCAAAAAAAAAGTGATATAATTTTTTAAGTAGTATTCTACCTAGATAATGAGATGGAAACTACTTAAGCTGAAAAAAGGATTAGTTGTCAAAAGTGAAACCGACACTAGAAATAGCACACTAGAGCAAGAACAAAGACACATGTGAAATTAGTGAACAGACAAGGTTATTTTAGAAAAAACAGCAGATGGGTACAGATGGGAAGCATATATTTTGGCTGAGAATATTTAATAGGTTTTCAACAACAACACCTCATAGCCAAGAATCCTTCCAGTTTGTCTGGTCGATACAAGAGGGTTCCAGGAGACTTCCATTTCAGAAGATGAGAAGCTTTGTACTGACATGTCTGTCAGTGCTATCTGTGGCTCTAGGAAAAAGTAGAAGCACAGCAAACCTTGTTACTTAATTTTTAACAGACCATTCCTACAATATTGGGAACATAGATACATAGTTGTTAAACTGAAAGATAGAAGAAACTTCATCATAGATCTCTTGAAATAATAAGATTTATACTCTCATTCGTAAGATTTATGATTTTATTTAAAGACTTCCTTTGTATTAAGTATTAAACCACTGCAGCATCATGCACATATTGCATCAGCTACATCACTGAGAGCATTTCAGATGGGTTCCCAAATTCTTTTTCATATTGACAGAAAGAGATAGAAATATGAGATATGTACTACTTTACTTACCATCCTCTCCAGAATACACAATAAATATTGGGCTCAGAGTGCCTATTCCTTCATGATTAAAGACACCCACTTTTACTTCAAAGGGAAATAATGATGGGATGCTTTCATTTCTGTAGATATATTTCGATGCCTCCACTGAAGTCACCACTGCTTTAGTCCAGCTGAAGGAGCCGAGGGGACGAAACATAATAAGGTATCCAAATCCTTCCCCATTTTGTAGTTCTTCAGGATTGGACTGCAAGAAGCATAATAAATCACTTCTAACCAGTGTACTTGCTCTCTTCATCCCATCAAATATTTTAGGTGTATTGACTTGGTTGACTGGACATTGAAGAGAAAATGTTCCACCAGTCAACACAGTATTGAAAGTAACAATTAAAAGAAAAATCTATTGAAACAATCAATTTTGAGACAAAAGACCTAATCAGCACCATTAAAATTATATACTTTATCAAAAGGGAGAGAGAAGGGTCAATGGGGGTGGGGGGTGGGGAATAGCAACATTCTATATAACATGAACCAAAGCAATTAAGATCCGAAATAGTGTTTCTTTATTAAAATACCACATAAGAATAATGACAGGGCTCCCAGCTAAACTGACTGAGAGACCTGATAATAGACTGGCAAAGGATAATATAAGAGAAAATTGTATCAATAGTCCCAAATAACTAATTACCTTACATAATTTAGGGGAAAAAAACCCTCAACTCTAAATTAGCAGTAAGGTAGTCAACCAGACCCAGCTTAGGCACTTTGATCTTGTCATTAAGATCTACATACATACATGCATGCATGCATGCATGCACAGAGAGAGAGAGAGAGAAGAGAGAGAGAGAGAGAGAGAGAGAGAGAGAGAGAGAGAGAGAATATTTTAGAATGAAATAATCCTTTTCCATACTACTTGTTAAAATGCAGGTGCGTACCTTACTGTCTGTTTACTGCATCATTACCCTGGCATGCTTTATTCCATAATCAATGAGCATCCTGATTCCCAACAACTTCCTTAGTTCCATTCAATCTTCTGTCAGCACAGAAGCCTTGATTTAAAAATTAAAGTCAGTCTTAATTTTAAACAAATCAACTTTTCAAGAAGTTTAACTTTTAAACTCAAAAGTATAATGATTATCTTAGATTCAGATTGATTCTTCTCTCCTATCTATTCAACACACTTTGTCATTTTAAGTGTTTACTGTAGCTTTGAAATCTTACAATGGAAAATTTTAAAAAATGCATAAATACACTTTTGTATTAAATTAAATCCTTGATGGACTCATCTAAAATGTTTAGTTTATGAAAAGTTAGTGGGTGATAGATTTCAAATTGATACTAGTCTAGGTCTTAATCTGTTTAAGGTTTTTTTTTTAGATCATTTTTTTTTTGGGGGTGGGGTGTCAGTTAGTTTCTGCTGTTTTCTGTGACTATTAGCATCTAAGCAATTATGAATACAGCTGTTTACTCTTGTCTGAGTCTTAAGGGATTAAAAAAGTTATACACTACCAATATTTAGTTTATTTATACCCATAATTTATTGGATTGTTTATTTTAGTTTGTCGACCTGAAATATTAACTGGGACATGATGGATGACCAGAAGTGTCTATGTGTGTGAGTGAGAGAGAATGGGCATTGTTTATATAATTTAAAATATTTCTGATGCTTCTTTAATCTCAGAATTCATCAGCTAGCTATTTCATTCATCATAGTAAAGCAGGATTATGGTGTTCTGTTGTGTTAGCTAACTCCTAGAAGAAAAAGCTTCATGTCAAATGCAAATTAATTTGGAGCATCTGGGGGATTCAAATGTTCCCTATGTTATCTTTTTTTTTCTTTCTAGTATATAGAAGACAGAGATTATGAAAGATGATTGCAGTGTATGATGGCAAATACATTTTAAAAACCAATATTTATAATATAATTATAATTTTGAGCCTAAAGTTTATATGAATTTACATTAAAACATATGAAAATAATTAGAAGGTAAGAAGAAATTATATATATATATACATACATACACATATATATATACATGCATGCATACATACATACATACATATACATACATACACACACACACACATATAATGTTTCCCTTCACACCATTTATCTATTTACTTTGTAATTAATCAAAATGCCCATTTTCTTTTGAGTTTTCCTTTCTGTTTTCCTGGCATTACACACAGAAAGCAACTGTCAGCTGTCAAGTCAATAGGAAAAAAGACTAACACACTTTGTATGTTGCTTGTCACAGAGGAACATTTTTTTCTCAGAAAGATAGGTGTCATGCAGCTGTTTCTTAAAATAATACATTTGAAATGTTACATTGGACTTATGCCAGAGCTATAAGTTATAAAATAAATAAAACAAAGTAAAATAGATTTGTCCTCACTTGGTGCATATAATACACAGACTTATTTCACACACACATACCACTTGCATATTCTTAGTTCTTCTTTTATTTATTATATCACAAAACCCACAGCAACCCTCAGAAGTTTAGATTACTGTTAAAAGCAAAGCAAAGCACAAGAATCTAGAAACACCAACATCTATAATAGCAATAGCACTTTGACTTATATATTGCTTCACAGTGTTTTACAGTCCTCGCTAAGCAGTTTATAGAGTCAGCATATGCCCCCCAGCAATCTGGGTCCTCATTTCATTGACCTCAGAAGGATGGGGGGCTGTGTCAACCTTGAGCTGGTGAGAATCAAACTGCTGGCAGTTGGCAGAATTCGCCTGCAAACTGCATTCTAATCACTGCACCACCACGGATCAATCATATAATAACATACATCCTGAGGCACCAAACCAAAGTCATGTCCACAATAATTAAGAAGCAATGGGTGGAAACTAATCAAGCAGAGAAGCAATTTAGAACTAAAGATAAATTTCCTGACAGTTAGAACAATTAATCAGTGGAATAACTTGCCTCCAGAAGATCCCATGCAACTCTGTTATTCTATTCTATTCTATTCTATTCTATTCTATTCTATTCTATTCTACTCTAGTCTAGTCTAGTCTAGTCTAGTCTATATACAATACTGGGTTTTAACTGTTGTGGCAGTACAAATAAGAAATTTCTAGACATTTGATGGCAATGGGGAAAATGTGTTTCATGTGTCTGGTTTTCTTTTAGACTTAAAAAAATGGGGTATGGGATGGAATATATACAATTTAAGGTGTATATAAAATATTTTATGTAAAACTTAGGTTATTCCCAAATCCATGAGCTCAAAATCCATAGCACTTTCATCTTACTAAAATTCATTTTCAGTGTATTGGTAGTTGCCCAATCAACATTATTTTTCACTCTTATTTCTGTTTATATTGTTATCCATCCTGTAAAACATCAGATTCCTATGGTAAGAAGTATACTTAACCCAGGGGAAAATCAAACAAAAGAATGAAGGTTAAACTAAATGAGAAAATAATATGTGGATATTTCAATTGTTGTTGCTCCTAATTACATATTTAATTACAGTAGGTGGGGGCAAGGAACTATTGGTCCCAAAGTATAGCTGGAATGTAGTTCCTAGCAGCTTCATCCAGGAAGACCAAAGTTGAAAGATCTATGGCACTGTAATATGCTTATTTGATTGTGATTGATTAGATGCCATCAGTTTGATGTTAGCTCTAGGGATAACATAAATAGACTTTCACACGAATGATCTGGTGAACCCAATCTGGCCTTTCAGCTCCTCTAATGGGAAGCTGATGGAACAGTTCAAAAGAAATCAACTTTGACCAGCAAGTTCAGGTCCAGAATACAGTTTTTTTTTTTTTTAAAAAAAAGAATTTTAAAAACTGTAGCACATAATTGCTCTCAGGTAAACTGTCAACAATCACTGTAAAAACTTTTCTCAAGGAGAGACTGGTTTGTGTAAGTTCCAACTGTGTCAGGCTGTTTTGATTTTGAAACAAAACCCCATAGAAGCTTGAAATATTTTTCCCTAAAATGTTTTAATATGTAATGGATACAGTGAAAAAGAAACAGATAGATAAATGTGGGTAAGTCCCCCAGTTCTATTCTTGGCTGACATTTAAAACCAAATACACCAAAAGTATTACATTTTAGTAAAATTGGGAAATTTTAAGAGAGAAGCTGTATTATGCAGCAATGTATGTACAGACACTCAGTATTCACCTGGTCATACTATTTAAAAGTAAACTTAAACTAAACTTCATAGATTCTATAGAGAACATGAAGTATGGAGTTGGAGATTATTATTCCCATTTGCTGGAAAGCAGACCATACTTGCCATAATGTAAGAGAGTTGCTGATTTGATTTTGACAGCTAAGAGTCACCAGTGAGATATTAAAGCAGGGCTATCAAACTCCTGGCCCATGGACCAGATGTGTCATGCACTGACCCATACTCAGTTTAGCAAAGAGGGAAAACGTCCCAATACACCACGTGATGCCGCCATGACAAAATGAGTTTGACACCCCTATATTAAAGCAGGGAGATGTAGGTGACATGTTCCCTATGCAATCCTCCTCAGCTTTCTTCTTCTTCTTCTTCTTCTTCTTCTTCTTCTTCTTCTTCTTCTTCTTCTTCTTCTTCTTCTTCTTCTTCTTCTTCTTCTTCTTCTTCTTCTTCTTCTTCTTCTTCTTCTTCTTCTTCCTCCTCCTCCTCCTCCTCCTCCTCCTCTTCTTCTTCCTCCTCTTCCGCTTCTGCTTCTGCTTCTTCTGCTCCTCCTCCTCCTTCTTTAATTTTCAGATGTTTTACAGAACATTGTCCCTTTAGTAGTAAGACATAACAAATCTAAATAGGAGTCTAATCAGCATATGTGAATGAAAAGAGATAACATCAGTTCTTAGGCATGGAAATACCTTGCTGGCACATTTTTTTACAATTCTCCAAAGTCACAGATAGCTAGAAATAAATGTTGATTTCAATGAAACTTACTAGCAAATAAACCTACGTTGAAGTCTTATGCATGTCTTATTATGAAGTCTTATGCATATCTATTTGCCATCTAAACATTCATGTAATGATACTTGATATTGAAAGGCCTTATCCTTTTCCAATGTATGACAAGATACAAATTACCAGCACTATATTCCAAAATAACAAAGGTGGAAGGACGAGAAGGAAATAAAACTGCACAGTGTTTCATGCATTAAACACTTAGATTGGAATGTTAAGCTGTCTTTTGCATAGTAATGATAAGAGGGCTATAGATGACTTCCAAATATATTTTTTGCTCTCAGTTTACTCCTCTAAATTGCTAACAATAGCACAACAGAGTGATTTTGTTAGAGCTGTCTTATATGTTCCACTCATTATCTTGAAGACCTGAGATTGATTTACAAATTGCCTCCCACATGATGACAAGTTCAGATCGGCTTCCTCCACCTCCTCTCACATTTGTGGGTGCCACTGTTGGAACTAACACAGAGAGAAAAACATACACACACACATAACAAGCATTTATATGCACAGGCATTTATACAATCTTGAAATTCAAAGTCACATATTGGTTTACATTACCATATATAGCTATGGGAAAAGAATAATAAAATATGGAATACTTTCTGGGTCCAATGTGTTCTTATTTGAACTAACCATGACTTATCTACAAATAACATGGAGAAATTGTCCATTGAGACTGAAAAGGGGATTATGCTCGTAATCTAATTCCATGGAGATTTGCAGTTTGGTATTGACACATTGTTGGCATAGCTATTCCTAGAAAATACAGCCAACTGTCACTGTGATATAACTGATTTCTCTGTCATAGTTCATCTCAGTGAAATCAATCTGAAGCAATAGATATTCATAAGTGACTTTTGTATCCTTTATAGGTAGTTCTCGATTTATAACAATTGGGACCAGAGATTCCATGGTAAGGAGATTAAGTGAGTGTGTACAATTTCATTATCTTTTTTTTTTTTGCTATGGTTGTTAAGTGAATCATTTAAATTAAGTGAATCAAGCCAATTTGGCTTTCCCTGTTGACTTTGCTTGTCAGAAGTCAGCTGGGAAGATTGTCAATGGTGATCATCAAATGAGGCTGCAACATGCCAGTTGCCAATTTTCATTGTACAACATTGGGGATCCTGCAATAGTCACAAGTATGAGGGCTAGTTGTAGACACTTTTTCATTGCTGTTGTAAACTTCAAACAGTTGCTAAATGAATGATTGTAAGTCAAGTACTCCTTATACCCATTTACTTGAACATGTGTCATTTATTTTTCTGTAGATTACCACTATTACTGCAAAATTATCCACATCATGAGCAACTGGATATCCTATAGTTATTTTATTACTATACATTACTATTACTATTCAATAGATATAGTATATAATATGTACAATATATATTGTTATACAGGCCTCTATATATCTCAACTTTCAATCTACAGGATAGCCAAGAAATGTAACCCTTTCATTTTTGACAAATTTGTTATTTCTTTTTCTGTGGGATAGTCTGTATTCATAAAAATAAGTATATATCTTATTTTTGGATGGGAAATGTCAAGCAATTTTGCTGTGAAAAGTGAATGGGATGATTAACTAAAATGAAGAATTAAAATAAGACTTTTAAGCCAAGTATAGCTAACATTCCACTGTCCAACAAATTAGTTCATGCTCAATTAGGCTTGTGTTAAATAAGTAAATATTTACTGTATTTGCATGGGAAAGAAATTAATACCACTGCTCAACAAAGCCTCAACTGGGTCATAGCTGAGAATCAGATGAAAATTTTCAGATAACTGCACAATTAATTCTTTCTTCCATTTTAATAAAATGGGTAATAATTCATTTGCTTGTAGAAAAAATATCAATTCATGATCAGGTTTCATTTGGTAATGTATACCACAGACATTCCATTTTCCCTTTTATTACCATTTGTTATATCTGCTTTTCTGAAGATGACATTAATTAGCAATGTCACTGTTTAGTAAAGAGCTGCAAAACACAATTGCTTCCCTATTGTTTTTGGAACAGTTTATATTGCTAAGGTGGGTAAGGTTTTTCCCAATCTCAGGTCCTGTGCAGTAAATGGTATTTAATTTCATTCTACGAGGTGAAATGATGATAAAGTAAAGTAAAGTAAACTAAATGAAAGGTGCTATTTTATTTCATTATCTTTCATACAGGTAGTTTTTGACTCATCACTGTAATGGAGCCTGCCCATTTATATATATATATATATATTTTCTGAGGTTCTCGCGAACTTGAAGCCACAAAGCCACGAACTCGAAGCCAAACAGCAGGATCACAGCTCACCAGCTCAAATCCCCCAGCAACTAAGACTAACCTGAGCACAACCAAGCCCCACCTGAACAGAACATGCCTCCAGCCAATCAGAACATGGCCAACCCCCCAACCAATCAGAACACAGCCAAACCCCCTACCAATGAGAACACACCCCCACCCAATCAGAACACAGCCAAGCCCCCACCCAATCAAGTCACACCCCCACTAGCAGTTAAAAGGAAGAAGCAGCTGCAAGCCTCACATCACTCTGAAAAGCACAGAGCTGAAGACAGAGGCCTGAAGATGATGAATGAGACTTCATCGAAACGTTGCCTAGATACTTTGAATCTTACAAAAACCAACAACAAAAATCCATATATATATATATATATATATATATATATATATATATATTTGTTTTCTGAGGTTCTCATGGTATTTGTATGGATCTTTGGTTGTTGGTTTATCCATATATATATATATATATATAGTATTCAGCTGACATTGAAGCTCACGAATAGGTCACAAGTATATATTTGTTTTCTTAAGTTTTCGCGGGTACTTACATGTATGGTATTCAGCTTTGGTATTTTCCCACGTCATTATAGTTATGCTTTTAAGGCTGTAGCAACGTTTTGGCAGAATCTCATCTGCCATCATCAGACAAAATCAAGACAAAATCAAGCCAATCAAGACAAAAAAAGCTACAAAACAGACAGAAGATATTAGAAACACCAATCAAGCAGAACACAGCAAATTCCAAGACCAATAAACAAAGACCAAGACTCCCAACCAATCAGGATGAAGAAAAAACCATTCTGGCACAGCAGTAGGCTAGCACCAAATTTAAAACAGAAACGTCTGACTCACAGATGAAAGTCTGACTCACAGATGAACACTATACAGAAGCCTGATGATGGCAGATGAGATTCTGCCAAAACGTTGCTACAACTTTAAAAGCACAGCTATAATGATGTGGGAAAATACCTGAACAAAGCTGAATACCATACATGTAAGTACCCGTGAAAACTTAAGAAAACAAATATATATTTGTGACCTACTCGTGAGCTTCAATGTCATATCCCTCTTCAACCAAGTATCTATCAAAGAAGCCTTGACAGCCATCCAAAACAAATACACCCCCCCTAAGAACATCCTAGATCTGACCAACCACTACCTAACCAACACATACTTCAGCTACAATAGACAAAGATACAAACAGATGGAGCACCTATGGGATCACCCCTCTCACCTGTCATTGCTAACCTATACATGGAACACTTTGAAACCAATGCTCTAGACAAATCCGAACACAAACCCAAAGTCTGGCTTAGATATGTAGATGAAACTTTTGTAATTTGGCCACATGGGAAAGAAAAACTGGACAACTTTCTCACACACCTCAACAACCTACACCCCAAAATACAATTCATCATGGAAACAGAACCCAACAACCAACTTCCTTTCCTGGATGTCCTAATTTACAAAAAAAACAATGGCTCCCTAGGACAGTGGTTGCCAAGCAGTGGGCCATGAGAAAATTTTGGTGAGCCGCAAAGAAATCTCATCCCCAGAGCACCCCCACAAAGCAATTAATCCAGGCTGCACAGAAACACAAGGCTGCGCTGCTCACATGGCCCGCAGGAACCCTCCCCGCCCACTCACTCCTTACCCAGTAAACTTACCTAATAAATTGCTATTTTTCCTTTTTCCGACCATCATCTGTTCTGATGTGCAGGGAGATTTAGATTAACAAGGAAGCAGGAAATGGTTGGATTTCTTGCTTTCTAGCTAGCCTTTAGATCTTCAGCTCAGCAAAGTCAAACCTCGCTTAGCACCGAAGGTTTGCTTGCAAGCAAATTCAATGCAGACTCACGGCAAGCAAATTTGAGAGACCGAGCTAGCTGATGGCAGATAGCTAGATCACTGAATGATTCTGTGAGCAACTCAATCTGCCTGCTTTGCCTGATTTTGAGTAAAAGTTGCTTTTTTTAAAAAAAATAAAAAATTCAATATTTACATGCATGGTGTGTTGTGAGCTAATTTTGTGAGTTTGCTTGCCAGCAAATTTTATGTGTTTGCTTGCAAGCAAATTTTATGTGACAGACTGAGCTAGCCAATGGCAGATAGATAGATCTCTGAATGAATCTGTGATTCTGTGAGCAACTCAATCTGCCTTCTTGATTTGCCTGATTTGGGGTAAAAGTTGCTCTTTTTTATAAAAGATTCAATTTTGATATAAATATTTATAATATTTACATACAAGCCATGCCCAGCCAGTCACATGACCAAGCCACACCCACAAATCAGGCCATGCCCACAGAACCAGTTAGTGGTCTCTGGGATCTAAAATTATGAGTTTGGTGGTCCCTGAGGTCCAAAAGATTGGCGACCCCTACCCTAGGACACATCATCCACTGGAAGAAAACACACACCAACTGCTACTTAAATGCACAATCCCATCACCACCCTGCACAGATCAACTCCATAGCCAAGACCCTCATCTTCAGAACCAAATGCCTAGCTGACAAAGACCACCTGAGAACAGAACTACACACCCTCACTAACGTATTAATTTCCAATGGATTCCAAAGAAACACAATCACCAACCTAATCTGAAAAGAGATACCCCCAAAAAACTAAGACATGAAACAAGACAACAGTATCACACTGCTCCCCTACATCAAAGGCACCACAGAAAAAATCAGCAAAATTCTCCACAAACACAATATCAGGACAGCCTTCGGCACTGACCAAAAAATAGCCAACATCCTAAGAAACCCCAAAGACAAGATCCAGCTAGAAAACCAAGGAGTTTATGAAATACCATGCAACAATTGCCCAGCCACATACATTAGACAAACCAACATAAGAATGGACGCACACATCGCAGAACACAAGAGCACAGTCAGAAAAGAAGAACATACTTCCTCCCTTTTCCAGCACCTTAAAGCCACAGGGCATGAAATTAATTTTGAGGGAACCAAATTAATCTCCAGTACTGAACACTTCAACAACAGAATAATCAGGGAAATAGAGAAACAACCATCAACCAACAACCAGAGAAATAACCATCGAAACAGAGAAACAGCCCCATTACATGAATAAATGGGATGATACCTCCCATCTACCAGACATCTGGAAAATAGCCCTTATCAACAAATGAGTCCCAGCCACAAAAACCAACACCAGACCCAAAACAACACATGACACCACCACCAATCTCCCTCACCAGACTCAAACCCAAATCCACCCCATAGATGAAAGGTAACTACCATCCAGAAACCATACCACGGCTGCATCACCAGCTGCCACACACCCCAATCCCCAAACCAAGCAAACGGACACAGTCCATGAACACATATCCAGGTCTCAAACTCGGAGCCAACCCAAAACTCGGAACATCACATCACAGCCACCCAGTCACGATATCACATCACAGAACTCAGGAGGTTACACCACAAAACCTCAGGATGTTACAACACAGCCAATGACCCAGGAGATTACAGCACAAGACCCAGGATGCCACAACAATAGAACTCAGAAGGTCATCACACAGTCCATGACCCAGGTCATTATTACCCAAGAGATTACAGCACAAGACCCAGGATGTCAAAACAATAAAACTCAGAAGATCATCACACAGCCCATTACTCAGGTCATTACAAAACAGGAGGCTGATACACACACAGCCAACACCTCAGCCACACATGTTCTTACAAAAAAGCCAGCCAATCTGCAAACATCAACTCCATCAACCAATCAAGAAATGACAACACAGCCAACCTCCCCACCAGTATATAAAGGGAGACAGCAGCTCTCATCACACTTTGCTCGCACAAGCACAAAGCCAAAAGCACCAGCCTGAAGATGATGAGTGGAACCTCTTCAAAATGTTGCCAAGATACTCTCAATCTTACATGGGAAAAGACCCAAAGACCTGCATAACTGTAGCCGTGAAAATCTATGAATATAGATATATACACTATATATATGTATGGTATTGAGCTTTGTTCGGATATATTCCCACATCATTATGGTTGTGCTTTTAAAGTTGGAGCAACGTTTCGGCAGAATCTCATCTGCCATCATCAGGCTTCTGTATAGTGTTCGTCTGTGAATCAGACTTTCACAGCCATTTCTGTTTTAAATTTGGTGCTAGCCTACTGCTGTGCCAGAATGGTTTTTTCTTCATCCTGATTGGTTGGGAGTCTTGGTCTGTGTTTATTGGTCTTGGAGTTTGCTGTGTTCTGCTTGATTGGTGTTTGTAATATTTTCTGTCTGTTTTGTAGCTTTTTTTGTCTTGATTGGCTGGCAACATTGTGTTTCCTGTATTGGAGGCTTTTAGTGTGGCTTGGCTCCGAGTAAACGGATGGCTATCATTTATTAGGAAGCTAGGTTTCATCTGGGTGCCTGGTTGGGGTGTGTTTGAGCTGGAGGTATCAGGGGGAGTCTGTTTGTGCCCAGGTGTTTGCCTGGGTTGTGGTGTGGAGATTTTTTTGTTTGTGAGTGCAGGCTTCCCGATAATTGACAGTCTGTTGGAGTCATCTCTTCTATTCATGCTTTCAGTTTTTTTTTCAATCTCTATGGCTTCTCTGATAATTCTGTAGCTGGGGTTTTCTATAGTGGCTAGGATTTTGGTGCCATTGAAGTCGATGCTATGACCTGTGGCTTTCATGTGTTGGACTAGTGAGGAAGTGTGTTCTAGCTGTTTTACTGCATTTTTATGTTCATCTAGGTGGGTACTTATTCTTCTACTGGTCTGTCCAATGTATGTGGCAGGGCATGATGCACAGGGGACTTCATATATGCCTTGGTTTTCCAGGTCAATTTTTTGTTTGGGGTTTCTTAGGATGGCTGCTATTTTTCTGTCTGTTTTGAAGGCAGTCTTGATATGATGCCTGTGTAATATCTTACTGATTCTCTCTCTTTCTCTCTCTCTCTCTCTCTCTCTTCTATCTATCTATCTATCTATCTATCTATCTATTCATTTTCTTAAGTTTTTGCGGGTACTTACATGTATGGTATTCAGCTTTGTTCAGGTATTTTCCCACATCATTATAGTTGTGCTTTTAAAGTTGTAGCAACATTTCGGCAGAATCTCATCTGCCATCATCAGGCTTCTGTATTGTGTTCGTCTGTAAGTCTGATATATGTATATGTATATGTATATGTATATGCGTATGCGTATGCGTATGCATATATATATATATATATATATATATATATATATATATATATATATATATATATATATATATATATATATATGCTTCTCTGACTCAGAGAAGCACAGAGCTGAAGACAGAAGCCTGAAGATGATGAATGAGACTTCATCGAAACGTTGCCTAGATACTTCGAATCTTACGCGGGAGAAAACCCGAACAACCAAAGATAGATAGATAGATAGATATATATATATATATATATATATATATATATATATATATATATATATTTAAGGAAATGTATATGTGAAAATACATTAGGGAATGCATAGCACTGTTTGCATTCATATAGTTGTCTGCAAGTTAATATTAGGTAACTATGCTAATACTATACATTATATAAATAACAGTATCAATATGCTGATTAATATGCAATAAAATTTACTTCTTTCCCTCCCTCCCTCCCTTCCCCTTTCCTTTCCTTCTTTCCTCTTCTTTCTTCCAACCTATCTACCATTCTATATATCTGTATAAAAGTAAGTTTAAGGGAGTTCAATAAGACTTAAAGCCAGGTCAATACATAATTGTGCCCTTTAAAAATTGTTTCATCAAAGAGAGATTATGATACCACAAGGCTCTTTTTTTTCATCACCTCCCTCCAATATGTGGTTGGTGATCAAAAGAGAAAGAGAACATTGAGACACCCCAGATATCCTCTCCACTTCCTGAATTTCGCCTTCCATTATGGAAGGTTTCATATTGCAATTATTAGCCTTAAATTGATGTGAAGTAGTTTAGATGCCCATATTTAGCTGAAAATGGGAGCAGAGAAATATAAATAATTAAATACAAATAACCCTTTAAACCCTTTATTGTGCTTTGAAAGTTACTGAAAGGTAAACCATTATGATTTAATATTATGAGTGAAATTATATTTTAAGAACTCTTAAAACCCAACAGTAATATTTTAAGTAGCTTACTAGATGCTTTAGTTCTTAGTAGCTCTGAGGGTGTACTTGGTTCCCCAATTCCAACACTATTAGCAGCTACAACTCAAAACTCATATTCAACTCAGGGATTTAGATCAACCACCGTAGCTGTGTGGGTCTTTCCATTAATGACTTCAGGAATTTAAGAAAAACCAAAAATAAAAGGGTTAGAGAGAGAGAGACAGTTTTTGAAAACAGCATAGAATGTAATTCAGAAACATGTACCTGTTAAAACAGCTTGCCATCCAACTGAAAAAGGGGTCCTTGTCTGAACTGTGTAGGTGTGGACAGGAATGTTGTTTTCTGGTCCTGATTTCCAGTTCAACACTGCAGTTGTACTAGATACGTATTCAATAGTAACATCTTTTGGTGGGACAGGAAAGCCTTATTGAAACAGAAGATCCATGTTATTTTAGCAGAATTGTTTGAAGTTCTGTTGTGGTTTAGGGTTTACTGGTGAACTTAGTACTAAGGCACCTGATTAAGGGGGTTTGTTCAAAATAAACATGGGAAATTCCCTTCAATCATGTAGTGTATACCCTAAGGGCTAAAACATCTTACACAAGTACCAACATAAAATAGATTTGATTCAGAAAGTGTCTTTTAAATCCAGGGTTAGAACCTTCCTGATACCAAAGAAAAACAACACTTGGCCAATCTGAAAAAGAAGTCATGCTGACTGGGAGATGCAGTTCAGCAATCTCCTTTGTTGGCAAATTCCCATCCCTCTTAAAATAATGCAGTCTAAGCTACACAAAGGACATTTCTCTCCACTTCTTAGGCAATCATACAAAATGATTCCCTTCTATCTCTAGCCATTCAATGGTCTTGGAACTGAAAGCAACATATTATATCAGTGCTTCATAGCCTTGTCAACTTTAAGTTGTATGGATTTCAATTCCCAAAATTCCCCAGCCAATAATGGATTTTGTAAATGAAATAAGCACTAAAACCCAAACCTCTATTCCAAGTCATTCTGCTACTTCCAGTTAATAGGGAATGAACCAACTATTATCATATCTGCATGAATACTTGGTATCATGTAGCTTCCTATTTTACAATTGCTGTCTTCAGGATATGTGAATTAATTTGAACCTGCAGTAAGAACATGACAAATTAAGTTTTCAAAATTACATCTGCTACACAGCCACTATCAATGCTCATACCTGTTTCTTCACTGGTACTCCTGGGAGTGGCTTTCTTTCCCAATCATAAACAATTATATCTAAGCCAAATAAAATTTCAGTTTCCCTTTCCACTCCAGTCTTCATTATATGATTCAAAATTAAATAGTTCTTGCCTCTAATATTTATAAGTCAGCCTTTAGGGCAACATACATTCTCAATATAAAAGTCAATTGCCTATAGAGCAAATTTTAGTTTCAAGGGAATATATAACAGTACAACATATACCTGAGTTATAGATAATTAGTTATGCATATTTAATTTCTCTAAAATTTAAGGGCATCATGTACTTCTATATAATTAGCTTAATTTTTAGAGTTTGTAGACTTACCCCTTACAATTACTTCTGCTGATGCTGACAGAGTGTCCATCAATGTTTGCACAGTGCATGTGTATTTTCCAGCATGATTTAGCTGAATATTTCTTATCATAAGATCCCCCACAGAATCCTTAGATAAAAAGAATACAATTAATCACATGATGCATTTCTCATAATGTATATTTTTATCATGTGTTAAATATTAATAAAGATGCAGTTTTAAAATTGAATTATACAATAGTGTAATCTATTTTTTTTTCATTCAGACACTTTTATTACAATTCCCACAAATAATGCCAACAATGAAAGCAAAACTTAAATAAATGTGGCTATTTAAAGCAATAAAGCTTCTATTGAGTAGACAGAAACAGACTTCAAACTAAATCTTATGACTTAGAAGAAACAGGCCCATACAGTGTATTTTGGGAACTTGGGATAAATTACAAGCACACATTTAGTTTAATAAGATTTTTACCAAGCATTCCTCCTAATGGTGGGAGTGAGTCAGCTCAGTCTTTAAGTGTAGAAAAGAAAACTGTGTTGCTTTGATTGAGTATGTCATTGATTACTGCTTTCAATCAGAGACTCTGTGCTAGAAATCTCTAGAACTATCATATCAGTAGAAATTTGCAACATTTTTTTTTACATATAAGGTCTGAACTCTACATTTGGAGGCAAAATCTTCTTTAAAAGAAATCATAACAGATCTCTTTGAACCTTCACAAGGTTTCAACTTCTTCCATTTAATTATTTATTAAATTTATATGGACACTGGGTGGCTTCTTCTTCTTCTTCTTTTTCTTCAGCGTTTGTCTCGCGCTCGGGCGAGTCCGCTAATGTCCTTGAGTACTGCTTCCACACCTCTCTGTCTGCCACGTGTGTCGGGTCTGCCTTCGCGATCTCTAGATCGGCCTTGATCGTGTCCATCCAGCGTTGTTTAGGTCTACCAGCGGTCTCGCTCCTCCGACAGTCACCTTCATTACAGATTTGATGATGGATTCTTCCTTGGCGCGGCTCACGTGGCGAACCATCGTGGCCGGGACTGCCTCATGACCATGGGGATGGGCACGGCGTTGAACCGTCTCGCACTTCTTCGTTCCTGGCGCGATCAGTAGGGTGAGGCCTACCGACCATCGGAGCATTCGCATCTCCATTATCTGGAGTCTGCTTTCGGCTTCTTTGGTGTCGGCCAGCACTCTGCGCCATATATAGCCACGGGCGCACCACAGAGTTATAGATTTTAGCCTTCAGGCGCATCGGCATCTTCTTGTCACAGAGGACGCCCGTGACGGACTTCCATTTGCCCCACGCTGCATTGATCCTGGCTGCCACCTCAGTTTGTAGTAGGCCTTCTTCCCCAGAGTAGTTCCCAGGTACTTGAAGGTGGAGCGCGCGCGTAGCTCCTGCCCGTTCACGTGGATGGAGCCTGTCATTTCATTATCAGTGGTCAGGTATTCGGACTTCTTTAGGTTCAGCCGGGCCCGAACTGCTCGAGCGGTCGTGCCACTGTTGGACTCGGTGCTCGAGTTCAGCCTTGCACAGGTTGGCCAGGAACACATCATCGGCGTGAGAGCAGCGTCCATGGAGCGGGCGTGTACAGGTCGTGTGTAATTGTGTCCATCACCAGAATGAACAGCAGTGGTGAGAGAGCAGAGCCCTGGTGTCGCCGGCGGTAATATTAAACTCCTCTGATATCCCAGCTGCCGCTTTTACACGGCTTTTGTGACATCTGTATAGGAGTTGGACCCATTGTGCGAGCAGCTCAGGCACGCCGTGATCTCGCAGTGCGTACCAGATGAGATCGTGCGGGACTCGGTCGAAGGCCTTTTCCAAGTCTAGGAAGGCGGTGTGGAGCGGGATTTTCTTCTCTCTGTGAGCCTCCATCAGCATCCGCACACCGAAGATGGCGTCGGTGGTGCCGCAGTTCTTGATGAATCCAGCCTGGTTGGCGCTGATGTCGAGCGATGTCCCGAATGCGCTTATCAAGGACGCGTTCAAAGATCTTCATAGTGTGTGACAGTAACCTGACCGGTCTGTAGTTGGAGCAGTCCGCTGGGCTGCCCTTTCCCTTCAGATCGGAACAGTGGTGCTGCGGTACCAGTCGTGTGGCACTTTTCCCGTGGAGCGATGTTGTTGAACAGCTCGCACAGCCACAATGCCGAGCCGGTAGTGCCTTTTTCCAGAAGTCGGCAGGGATGTCGTCTGGTCCTGTTGCCTTACCGTTTTTCATGGCCTTGATGGCGTCGGCGACCTCGCTGGCATAAATGCCTGAGACTGGGCCTTCAACTGGGTCACCTCGCGGGGTTCGTGGGTGTGGGAACTCCTCGGTGGAGATCTTCTCGAAGTATTGCCGCCACCTCTCTGCAGCGTCTCTGGGGTTGGCGATCAAATTTCCCCTTTCGTCGTTGATCCCATGAAACTGGTCAATGTCCAGGGTCTTCCTGTGTCTGTGTTTGGCTAGGCGGTAGATCTCATTCTCGCCTTCTCGCGTGTTCAGCTTCTCGTAGATGTCATCGTAGTGGGAGCTTCTGGCTGTCGCTACTGCTTTCTTGGCTGCCTTTTTGGCCGCCTTGTATTCGCAGAGAGCTTCTCGCTGGTCTTGTCCTGAAGAAAGGCCTTGTAGAGCCGTTTCTTCAGGTGTGCGGCATCTTGTACTTCCGGTGTCCAGAGCCATGTATCTCGTTCGATGCGTCTCCGTCCTGGCTTGGTGCAACCAAGCTGTTGGCAACTTGACAGTGTGAACAGTGCTCTTCAGCATGGACCACGCTTCCTGTGGCCCGTCGACCATCTGCGGGAACTGCTCCGGTTTGATGAGGGGTCCCGCCATCTTCTTCTGGTTCCACCACTTGATTCGTGGCTGGTCTGCATTCCTTTTGTCAATCCTGGTCTTGGGCTTGCTGATCCTGATCTTCGCCATCAGCGGCCTGTGCTGACTGCTCGATTCGTGCGGGTACACCTTGGCGTTGAGCACGTTTTTAGCGGCTCTTCGTCGTGCGATGATGTAGTCGATCTGTGTGTGGTGGCTCCCGTTTCTGCTATGGTAGGTGAGGAGTTGAGATTCTCGCCTAATGAAGCAGGTATTCGTGATGGTCATATCATGGGAGTCGGCAAAGTCCAGGATCCTCTGGCCATTCTCATTCGTATCGCCTGTGCCGTGCCCACCGTGGCACTGGTGTCCGTTTTTGTCCGCCCTACATGACCATTCAGGTCGCCCGAGATGATGATGTCGTCTTCGTGTGGGATCTGCCTGAGTTGGATGTCGAGCAGTTCCCAGAAGGTATCCTTCTCCTCCTCGTGACATCCGGTCTGAGGGCGTGGCGGACAAGATGTGTAGGCGCTGCCTCTTGGTCGCTACGACGATTATCATCAGTCGTTCTGTGAGGCGCTTAACTTCTGCGACGGAGCTTTGCCAGCTTGGACTGACAACCACAGCTACACCGCGCGGTTTTCCTTACAGCTGGTGTATATGATCTTGTAGCCGTCTATAGTCGTAGCCTTGTTGCCCTTCCAGCGAGTTTCCTGGAGGCAGCAGATGTCCAGCTTCCTGTCCCGCATGGCCCTGACGATCTCGGTGGCGTCCAGTCAGCGAATCCACGTTCCAGGTGGCCACCTTGAGCGTCTGGCAGTCCTCTGTTCCCGCTTGCGTTTTTCACGGGATCGGGTAGTCTCCGTGCGCGCGGACCGGACGCGGTCGCCATAGCTTTCTCACGGTGCAGGTGTGCCGTGCTTTCCGCGTGGACCATTTCGTTGATTTTTGGCGCAGGCCAATGGTCTCCTGCGCCCGTCGGTTCCCCGAGCGCGGTAGCATTGGACGTGTGTTTTGTAGTGGGCGTTTCCACCATGTTGATGCGGCATTTGAGTACTCCAGCCGGCCTGTCGCGTGGGCCTGTCGTCGGAGGGTCTGCTCTCAGTTACGGTCAGCGTTTGACGGCTTCGCGCATCCAGGGGACACCACTTGGAGGTGGCAGACCGCTCGTCCCCCGGACACTGGGTGGCTTACATAATCATAAAAAGATAATACAAAGTTATTGAAATTAAGAGATACTAAAAAGAGACTCAAATCCAAGAGGAAGAGCAACATAGGGGCAGGGATCTTCTCTTTACCCCATCGGCCACCCCTAGCATAGAGCACAGCCATTGGGGCTCCAGGCCAGCTAGCAAAACCAGGTTTCAAGGCCCTTTTGGAAGGCCAAAAGGATGGAGGCGGATCTCACCTCCAGCAGGAAAATCAAAGTTTTTGGGGGGAGTAGACTATGTTTACTATCATCATGCCTTGCCTTTGTCATGAAAAAAAGTAAGTGCTTTTCTAAGTGCTCAATTTCTTAAAGCATCCAAAGCAGAGAGAAAGCATAACATTTGTAGAAATACTCTCTTGTTATAATTTAGGCCAGATAATAGATTCAAATAATTATGCAGTGCAAAACTTAATACTAGATGCTGACTGCACAGATGATAGCTTTCTATTATACATCTGTTACACACATGCATACATTACACAAGCATACATAAAAAATGTCCCTGTACATAGTTTACTAAAGGGAGAAAAAGTAAAAGTAATTTTCATGTCATTTCAAAATGAGATGTTTTTAAATGAGTGTACAAAAGTATATGCACACAAACAGCAATGAAACTAAACTTCAGTTCTTTCAAAATGGCTCATTCTTCTTTTAAAACTGATAAGATCTCCATTGAATGACCATGAAAAAAACAACCTCAATGGATGGATCTTTGGACACTTGACAAGGCAGAACTACACTTTCTCCAACGATAACATCAATATCACAAGGTGGGTTAATGATGACAGTCTTTTCTGTGGGACAGGAAAAAGTCCTTGAGCATACAAGAGGTTGACAAATGCCAGGCATTTCAAGAATAACTATAAAGATTTCAAAGTTCTTTTTTCAAAGACACCAGTTTAAACAACTGCAAAAGACATTTCAACCACTTCAACCAAATCATTATCCTCAACCACTTCATTAGCAACCTTCTAGTTTACCTGGGAGACAAAAGAATGAACCACATATTTGATATCTGCACCTCTTTACTATTGTTCCAATTATTGCTTGATAAATTAGAGATAACAACTCCCTTGTTATAAGCAGTTGAAGTGAGTATGTTCATGAAAGCATTATGCAGTCATGGTAATTCATATGCATGTAAATAAATTGCAGTAGGAATCCTGGATACAGTGATAAATACTATACCAAATATGTAGATTGGTAGGAAAACAAAAAAATGATGTTGTGACATAACAATATAATGGCCATTAATCTGGACAATAATATAAACAGAGAACTCCAGTGTTTCCAACTTGCAATATCTGTTGAAAAATGTATTTATGAATTGTGTATTTATTCACAATTCAACCAGTACTTATTTAGGGATGCTAGTTAAAAGAAACTTGATGATTCACCACCACCACCACCACCCTTCAGATAGAGGGGAAAAAATCTGATTTTGAAAATGAATTGATACTTTGAATCAGGCATAAAATTCTCCTGAGATATTCACAAGATAATGGATAAGTATTCTTTTGCCCACCTTGACTGGCCCTAGATGCAACACTTGGAAAATAGACGTTTGTCTATCTTTTCTTGCTTGTGTGACCCAAAGTTCAATTGAAGAAACTATTTAGGTTGAAATCAGTTGTATTAAGGCAAGTAACATGAACTTTTAAAAATACTTATATCTAGATTCTCTGTCTCTGTCTTTCTCCCTGTATCAGAGTTTCATCTCATGAAGATTAAGGGTTAATCTTTCAGATCACAATCCTTCTTTATCTCTTTTTACTTCTTTAAGTGCCCAGGGTGATTGACAGGTTAGGCTGCATGAACTGAATATGAATTTCCAGCCAAATGTATCTGCCACTTGTTTAAGCATAGTGTCTAAGAAGTTGGAGAAAAGTCTACAATTATGTATCTTTGGGAAACAGAATCCAGAAAATGCCACACACTGTTATTTTATTTTGTTCTACTATGCTATGTTAAGCAATTCAACCATGTATTCCATGAAATATGCATCCTTGCTGTCTTAGAAGAATAAAACATATCTATCTCAAAGAAGACTAAAGTAAAGTCTCTATGGATATACCAGTCTAACCAGATCACATCAATTTATATGAGTGATGCTGAAATGATTGCTTCATTTGACTCAAGCTATTGTTTCTTAAGAATCTTTCTTTAAAACTTCCTTTTTCTCATTAACTATCAGCTTTGCTTTCTCTCTGTAGGAATGTATCATAGAGCAGAACCTGTTTCCAAAAGGAAGAATAGACACTCGGTGCATGTGAAGTATTATAGAGATTTCTATCACCAAGGATAAGCAGCCCAATGAGCAGCAATAAACATTAGATTTATTAGATTCTGACATTTCAGTTGAATACAGTACAAAACCAATGAGGCCTGTAATTGAACTGCCCAAACTTCTCCAGAAAGGAACCAAAACAAATGTTCTCTGAAAATGTTGTAATTGTGATACTATGTTATTATTTTGATTTTTAATAAAAACTTCAATTGTCAAATTAAGGCTTTTATTTCATTTAAAAAAACATCGTTGAAACACCATACATAGTTAGGATCCATCTCTACTGCATGCATAATGCTATTTATATGATTTACAGAAGAACACACTTCTGTTCATTTAGTTATATGGAAGTAGATTTGAGTATGCTGGAAGAAATATAACCATAATTTTAATGCAATGGGAATGGTTTACCTAAAAAGTATCCGTAAGAATACAAGAAAAATGGGTATAAGAATGAATAGATACTTAAGGAATGTGAATTGAATTCAGGCATGAGTGAGCAGAATGAAGATACCATAGTATGTTTCAGAAGTTTGGTCACGTAAATAGAATAAGTATCAAACCATGAGACAAATATAAGGAAGAATAAATTGATTGAATGGAAGGGGAAGACCGAGGAAGTTACGGTTGCATGGAGTTGATGAAAGTTTTGGAGACCTGAAAGAAACAAGTGAAGAGTTTTTAAAAATCAAATTGCTACACAAAGGAATGTATGGCCATGGGACAAACAAGAATTCTTTTTAAGGTTAAAAAGTGTGGTGCATGTGTAAACTACATTTAGCAATACAGTATAGCTTTTCTTTTCTTTTTCTTGTGTCATGCCTGCTATTCTTTATATGATATTGCTTACTTCAAAAAGGATTAGACTAATGAGAATGTATTGTATGTGCCCTAACACTTCATGTTATTAGTTGTGACTAATTTTTATTAGTTATTATAAGTTATTAGCCATTGTTTCTATTCAATATAGAATTTCAAATATGCAATAAAGACAGACTGGTGAGCAGCAGCTTCATTTCAACCACAACTAGCTTGTACATATGTCCATCTTAAATTTCTTTAAACTGAAAATATGCTTCTACTTCTATATGGCAACTTTATATTTTCTTTAGTTTTGCTATTTTAACTTGGATTCATTTTTATTCTGATCCGAAATATGGATAAAAAGGGAGATTGGAAAAATACTAAGTGATCTACATTAGCAAAGTTTTATAGAAATACCCTAGAAGAAAAGTTCAAATATGGTAGCTGTTCTGTATTAGCTGTATTAGCATTCTTGTAATACTGAATTCTGATAGGTTAGAACACACCATGCTCGGATTGGCTGAGTAAGCCGCAGTGATTGGCCCATTGCGAATCACCCACGATTGGCTAAACCGATTGTGGGAGATTCGAAACAATGTCATTGGCCGTGGTGCCGAAAGAAAGTTCTATATAAGCCACGACCAATCTGAAGCCGGACGAGCCGATCTAAGCACACAATAAAAAGAGCTTGAAAATCACTGTTCTCGCGTCTCTCCTTGGGACTAATCTACCAATATAACACTGGCAACAAAGGTGGGATCGTGAAACAGAGACCCACCAAGCAAGTGGCACCATGACACAAGCGACCGATAATATGGCCAGCAACATCGCACCACCCGCACCCTTCAACCAGGCTGCTGAGGACTGGGAATCCTACATTGACCGATTCCTTATGTTCCTGGAAAGCAGCAACCTCAAAGATGCAAATGGACAGAAAAAAAGGGCCGTGTTCCTGACACACTGCGGGCCCGCAGTGTTCAAGATGGCGAAAGCCCTTGCAAAACCCAACGATGTGAAGGCGATGGACTGGGCCGACCTCGAGCCATTGCTGCGGAGCCACTATGCCCCCACCGTGCCCACCCTCATCAGAAGGCACGATTTCTACTGGAGGGACCAGAAAGAGGGTGAGAACATCAGTGATTTCGTGGCTGATCTATGGGACCTCGGAGGCATGTGCGGGTTCACTGATATGGATGAGGCCCTGCGAGACCACGTCATCCTTGGGCTCAAGGACCCCGTTCTGCAGAGCCGGCTAATGGCGAGGGGTGACTTCTCCCTCACCAACGCCCTCGCAGAAGCAACCGCAGCCAAGGCAACCAGGAAGTCGGTGGCTCAGATGCGACTGGCGAGCGCAGGAGACCGGCCCGCAGCCACTGAGGCAACCACGATGCCTGAGACACACTCCGAAACCAGCCGCTGAGCGATCACCACCACTCATCATGGCGACCTTGACTCCTTCTCTGACACTGCAGATGAAGAGGAGGACATCCACCAACTCCAAACGGAACGGGATGGGTGCAAGCGGTGAAGTCGTAAGTTGGGGTTCCTGTGTGCCGAGTGCGAGGGTGACCATCCTCGGTCAGAATGCTGATTTTTTGAAGCAATCTGCTGACATTGCGACAAGCGGGGCCACATTGCCAAGGTCTGCTGGTTCAAGCGAAACCATAGCCCCCGGCGATGAGACAGCAGGCCCCGGAGATGAGACGGCACACCCCCAGAGCCAGGGACTGACACACCGAGAGCCGGTGGAGCCGAGACAGGAAGAACAGATGCCTCGGTGAGGCCCAACAAAGAGAAGAAATCCACCAGACAGTCGCCATCGGCCATTCTTCAAGCTGGGATGCCCGAAAGGTACACGTGGAGGTAGGCATTGAAGACCAGCCATGCAAAATGGAGGTGGATTCTGGATCCTGCCTCTCCATGGTTGCATGGTGGGAAATCAAGTGCCTGGTGCCTACCATCCACAGGCGCGAACTGGAAAGCCAGAAACTAATCCTAAAGGACTACCAGGGGAACCGCATTCCTGTGGTCAGAATAGGACACTTTAAAATCACGTTTAAAGGGCGCACCAAAATACTTCCCCTGACTATTGTAGAGAGCGACCGCCCTAGCCTTTTGGGACTGCAATGGTTCGCACCACTGGGAATCGAGGTGACGGGCATCAACCACGTCGCCGAAGCGGACTGGGAGGAGCAACTCGCGAAGGACTTCCAGGAGGTCTTCGACGGCAACCTAGGCAAGTACCGAGGGCCCCCTATATCCTTCAGCCTAGACCCCAGCATTTCCCCAATCTGCCTTAAGCCACGGCGAGTGCCCTTTGCACTCAGACCCAAGATCGATGAGCAGCTAGACAAGCTCATCAAACAGGGAATATTAGAGCCAACTGACCATGCCAGGTGGGAAACCCCCATAGTCACTCTGGTCAAGCCAGATGGGTCGGTGAGAATTTGTGGGGACTACAATCGCACCCTACAACAAAGCGCTTACCCCGTCCCAGTAATACAGCACCTTCTGCACTCACTGGGGGAAGGCAAGGTTTTCGTGAAGCTCAACCTGGCACAGGTTTACCAACAACTGCCGGTCAATGCAGAAACCGCAGAGGCGCAAACCATAGTAACCCACCAGGGGGGCTTTTCGCTGCAAGAGACTCCAATTCGGAGTCAGTGTAGCACCAGGGGTTTTCCAGAGCCTAATGGAAAGGCTACTCCAAGGAATTAAGGGGGTAGTGCCCTATTTTGATGACATGCTGGTTTCAGCGGCCAATCAAAAACAATTGGAAAGCTGCCTAAGGGAGGTACTACAAAATTCAAAGACTCTGGGCTGAAAGTCAAAAAAGAAAAATGTCAGCTGTGCACCAAGAAGGTCGAATTCCTAGGGTACCTCCTAGACCAGCACAGGATCACCCAATGGAAAAAAAAAATCAGGGCCATCAAGGAAGCCCCTAGACCAAGAAATAAAACATAACTGCAGGCATTTCTTGGACTGATTAACTTCTATAATGTTTTCCTGCCCCAAAAGGTGACCATGGCAGAGCCATTGCATAGGCCGTTGGACAAAACAGGCACCTGGAACTGGGGGAGGCGAGAGGAAAACGCATTCAACCGGACAAAGGACCTACTCACATCAGACGCTGTTCTCATCCAATACAGTGAGACCCTACCGCTAACAGTAACATGCGATGCGTCACCTTTCAGCGTCAGGGCTATCCTAAGCCACACACTCCCGGATGGGAAAGAAACACCCATCGCTTTCTTTTCAAGAACCCTATCAAAACCAGAAAGGAATTACAGCCAGCTGGACAAGGAGGCCCTTGCAATCATCGCCACCATAAAGAGGTTCCACGAGTACCTCTACGGCAGAACATTTACCATCATCACCGACCACAAACCACTGTTAGGGATTCTGGCAGGCAACAAGGCCACCCCGAACATATTATCCCCTAGAATGACAAGGTGGTCCGAATTCCTTGCTTCCTACAGTTATCTGCTAACACATCAACCTGGTAAGACAATCTCACATGCAGATACCCTGAGCTGCACCGCTCTGCCCAACCTGGACGCCGATCCGGCACCCACAGTGTCCACCCTGAACATCGAGACACTACCCAATCTTCCCCTGACCGCGTCTGACATTGCCCATGAAACCAATAAAGACAAATGTCTGGCACGGATCTTAAATTGGGTGGAAAAAGGGTCACCAGAAAAATATGACGACAAACAATTCAGGACCTTTCAGAGCCGACAAACCGAACTTTTCACACAAAAGGGTTGTATATTGTGGGGAGACAGGGTTGTCATTCTGGAAAAATTACAAAAAAGGGTTTTGGAAATGTTGCATGAGGGGCACCTGGGCATTGTTAGGACAAAGACCCTGGCCAGGAGTTATGCCTGGTGGCCAGGGATGGACAAGCAAATCGAAGCTTGGATGGCAGCGTGCAGGCAATGCCAAGAATCCAGGCCAAGCCCACCCTCTGCCCCAATCCTGGAATGGGAAACCCCCAGAGGGCCATGGTCCAGGATTCATATAGACTTCAACGGGCCAACAAAGGGGCACACATTCCTGATAACGGTAGACGCTTACTCCAACTGGTTGGAAGTAAGCAGCATGAAAACTACCACCACAGAGGCCGTCATTAAAGAACTCAACAAACTATTTTCAACCCATGGCCTCCCAGATGTGATAGTATCAGATAATGGCCCCCAGTTCACCGTGCTGACATTTGAAAAATTCCTAGCGGAACAGAAAATACGGCATGCATTGACAGCGCCAGCACATCCAGCAGCAAATGGGAGGGAAAAACAAATGGTCCAGTTCACAAAAAAGACAATTCAAAAAATTGAAACCGGGGAGATGCAAGACAAAATTAATAAAATGTTATTCATACAACATATAACGCCAAACAGGACAACCAACAAAAGCTCGGCAGAACTGTTAATGGGGAGGAAATTAAGGTCCCCACTAGACAGGTTACACCCCACATACAACCCAGAACCCCCCCCCAACTCATCGAGCAAGCACCGAACGTTCACACCAGGTGATGCAGTGTACGCAAAGAACTTCGCAGGGGACCCACTCTGGGTACCGGCAATGATAACCTAGGTAATAGGTTCCCACTCGTACCGGTTACAAATGAACAACGGACGAGCATGGAAGCGGCATATCGATCAGCTAAGATCGAGAGCTAACACAGGAAATACAACTGACATGCAAACACACAGAAATAAAAAAACAGGAGAGGGGGGGATAACCCAAACAATAGCCAAGAGGGGAAGGAAAACCTCGAAACACAAAACAGACAACCCCAACAAGAAAGAAACCAACAATACTCACCAGCTGAGCCACCGGTAGACGACCAGCTTGAAGCCTCGCCTGGAAGGAGCAGCCAAGCCAGCTCAACCAGCCCGGAAAGACCAGGCGGGAGCAGCGAAGCCAGCAGCTTGACCAGCCCGGGTAGACCGGGAGGGAGCTACAGCGAAAGGCCCGACTCACCCTTCCAGGTGGTTCCATCGATGAGGCAGAGAGCAACACGGAGCCCAACCGAACCTCTCGAAGACCAAGCACCAACTAACCTGCGCAAGTCCAGTAGACAGATATGGAGCCCTGCCTACTTACAGGACTATGTTACGTAGGACCAAACCAAGAGGGGAGGGGTGCTCTGTATTAGCTGTATTAGCATTCTTGTAATACTGAATTCTGATTGGTTAGAACGCACCACGCTCGGATTGGCTGAGTAAGCCTCAGTGATTGGCCCATTGCGATTCACCCATGATTGGCTAAACCGATCGCGGGAGATTCAAAACGATGTCATTGGCCATGGCACCAAAAGCGAGTTCTATATAAGCCACCACCGATCCGAAGCCGGATGAGCCAATCTAAGCACACAATAAAAAGAGCTTGAAAATCACTGTTCTCGCATCTCTCCTTGGGACTGATCTACCGATATAACAGTAGCAGAAAGAAGAACCCAGTCTAGAAGTTCTCAGACCTGTTACTGGGGGATTCATGATATGACTAGTCTACAAAATAATGATGCAGAAAGGGGAATTTTGGGGAGCCTGAATAGTGATGAATCTTCTTCTCTTAACAAGAGTAACTATCTGTGCTGGAAGAAAATGGAAAAAAACAACAACAACCTGGAATATGAAATGTACATGAGCTATGAAAGTTGGATATAATTTATATATTTTTATTTATCGAATTTCTATACTGCCCCTGTCAACTAAGTGACTTTAGCTGGTTCATAATCAAGAAAGAAATGCCAAGGACCAAAATAGACATTCTTGGTGTCAGTGAGATCAAGTAGACTAGAAATCAGATGATTTTACAGGGTAAATGGAAATGTCAACTTCAAAAGGGAATGACATTAGAAAAGCAGAGTTCATTAAGAAAATTGCCAAATCACTTGTCAGAAATGGTATAGGGTCTCCCGCTTGGGCGGCGGGGTTGGAATAGATGACCTACAAGGTCCCTTCCAACTCTGATTAACTGTTATCTGTTATCTGTTCTTCAGTAGTTGGGATCAAAAAGATTCCTATAACCGAACCAGTGGAAAATCTGTATTCCAAATACCACAGCTAATAACTTTTTTCCTCACCCTTGCCTTTAATTTTTCAGTTTTTCATTGACATTTCTAAGAAGAATGCTGTGTTGAATATCTGATGGTGATTCCTGAAAACGTTTGAGGGCTCCTCGCAATATTTTGGGCTAGGACATTGGCTTTATTTCTGAAATATTTTCTTCCTGTGGTTATCTGTCCATTTTCATTTTATGGTGTCAGTTCTGTTGTTTTGGTTCTACCTTTTACAACTGCCATATATGGTAGAATTTAGTCAAGAAGCAAGTCATGCATGCTCAGGTAAATATCCTTTGGTGCTGTCCCATGGTTCCAAATTGCCTCTGCCTTTCTAAATCAGATTTTATTATTCAGCTGATGGTATATGTCCTGTGTATGCCACCTATCTCTGTTTGAGATTCATTTTGTCTGGATTTAATTTGATGTCCTTCCTACAATCTGAAGGAAAGACTGTACTTTCCAATAATGTTCTTTTTTCTGCTTCTGTAACATGTATCCTTTTTCCAATAATCAAGGGATTTGCAACTTCCTGGTTGTTTCATATGAAAAATGCAAGGAGATTCCGATTGAAAAAAGTAGTGATTTTTATCCAACAAAAGGTGTAGGGAATGTTATCAGTTGGGTTGACTTTTTATTCTATTTCACATGCTATGTGCTGTTCAGCCAGCGTATGGGAATTGGATAGCTAGGTAGCAATTGTGAGCTGTCCCCTTAAGGGAATGCATCATGGTAAATGTAGTTAAGGTATCCTGGGAAATGTAGTCCATGACCACATCTGTAATCCTAATTCGTCGCTAAATTGACCCTAGAGGGGTTGGGGGAGGTTTTCCTCACTCTTGGCTGAACTTACGGACTCATGGTAAATGTTCTACTTCTACCACTATGAGATGAGAGAAAAAGGATAGCAGATAATCATCTTTTTACCTACAGGACAGATATGCAAAGGACTGGTCATTAAAGAAGAACTTTGTCACAAATGTGAGTTATGAGGATACTGAGGAACCAATAAATGTACCTTGTTATGGACGTCTTGTTGAGTTTATCTATCTGCATCTGTACAGAAGACAAATCCACTGCTGTACAGAATACAGAACATGCTATATGTTAGCTATTGCTAACATCATAATTGGTGAATATTCAGGCACTGGAAAGATTGGACAGCATGTTATGACTTCATCTATTGGTTAATTGCATCATGGATTGCTTACTATGAACAGGTTGCTTATCCAGAAAATCCTAGAGTTTGCTGCTTGGATTGTGTTCCCTTTTTGCAAGCTTCTGGGTTCTTTTTAAGCAAATGCACATAATGGTAATGAAACACATTTTCCTCCATGGGAAATACACAGATGTAACACAGTCAATTTCCAGTTGCAGTTTGCTTTCAGAACATACATTAGTATAGTCCCCATATCTCTGGAAGGGAGTGGAATTTTGTATAATACAGATAAATTTCTGGTGTATTCTGATTCATTGATTGGATAACTGTGATGCTGAAGAAGGCCGATTAATCCCTTTCTTTCACAACTACAATGGAAGTCTGTAAGTTTTGTTCTTTTTGGGACTTGTAAGTGTCAGATTACATTTCCCTGCTGTCTGCATAACACTCTTATACATTTTCAGGAGGCAGCTGCTCAACCAAATAATGATGCTAAGGTCTGTTTCATTATTGGGGGAATTTATTAAATCCATTGACAATTATCCTTTCCTGTTAATCCTTGTCAGTTAAAATGATACTGCCAAGAGCGATGACAACTCTATCAGCACAGATGTGAAGATTGAGGAGAGAACCTCAGGACCTTGGAGGCTCAGGTGATGTTCTCATCTATTTCTCCACTGGAAGGAATAAGAAAATTTTTGCAGATGAATGATTGCCTTCAGTTATGATGTCAGTGAGAGCTATATAATTTCTGGAGCTATGAGCCAAGTTATTTGAATGAAAGACTGTTGGTACAAGATGGATTTCACTTTACTTGCATTTTGGTAAAGTATGGCAAACTTGATTATCTATTTATTATTAAAATGGTATTGTATTAGTCAGCTTTCTAGACCAGAGTTTCTCAACCTTTGCAGCTTGAAGATATGTGGATTTGCATGATGATTGGAGGATATTGGAAGTCAAAGTCTATACAACTTCAACTTGCCATGGCTGTGAAACACTTCTCTAGATTCTGTGCAATTAACTACTTCCTGAAAGTCCCAATACAGAAAAATATAATAATCAATAACAACATGTTATTAAATATTCTATAAACATAACAGATACAAAATGAAAGACTGGTAAAGTATTGGCACCAGAGGTAACTGTGGTTAAAAAGAAGAAACTGCATATAACTGATGTGGTAATACCAGGAGATATTAGAATAGAAAACAAAGAATTGGAGAAGATTGCACAAGGTATCAAGATTTGAAATTGAAATTGAAATTGAAAAATTATGGCATACGCTGGCCATGATTGTCAAAGTAGTTGTTGGTACACTGACTATCATACTGAAAAAGTGATGATGGCACTTAGAAAATCTGCACATTGAAAATATTTCCATTGGTCACTTACAAAATATCACAGTGCTTGGATAAGCTGATAAGTTACAACCTCCTAGATTCTTGGGAAGAACTCAGTGGGAATGAAAGCTAACTATCCGCTGTTAATTTATATTTTGTTTATAAGTAAACAATATAAATATAAAAACATACTATTATTATTTTATTTTAAAGCAAAATAATTACCTAACCGCTTAAGTCTTCTTTAATTCTGCACTACATTCTCAACTCTTATGTGAACATATAAAATCATTTTTATTTTTATTTTTTTATTTTATTTTGGTTTGTCAATTGCTTACAAAATAATAGGTATAAGTAAAAACATAGTTATGAATACAGGGATACATATAAGACAAATAAAAGAAACAATAGGACGGGGATGGTAGGCACGTCGGTGCGCTTATGCACGCCCCGTACAGACCTCTTAGGAAAGGGGTGAGGTCAATAGTAGAAAGTCCAAGGTTAAAGTTTTTGGGGTTTGGGGAAGAAACCACAGAATCACGTAGAGTATTCCAGACATTGACCACTCTGTTGCTGAAGTTGTATTTCCTGCAATCAAGTTTGGTGCAGTTAACCTTGAGTTTGTATCTATTATTTGCTTTTCTGTTGTTATGGTTGAAGCTGAAGTATTCATTGACAGGTAGGACAATGTATGATTTTATGTACTATACTTAGATCAGACCGAAGGTGGCGTAGTTCTAGGTTTTCTAGATCTAGAATTTCAAGTCTGGTGGCATAAGGTATTCTGCAACGAGTAGAGGAGTGGAAAACTCTTCTTGTGAAATATTTCTGGATTTCTCAACTGTGTTAATATCAGATACATAATGTGGGTTCCAGACTGATGAGCTGTATTTGAGTATTGGTCTAGGAAATGTTCTGTATGCTCTAGTTAGTAGTGTAATATTACCAGAGAAAAGGCTACGTAAGATTAGGTTAACAAGTCTCAATGCCTTTTTGGCTATGTAGTTACAGTGGGCTCTAGCAGTTAGATCATTAGAGATGAGTACTCCAAGATCCTTGACAGAGTTTGGATCATCAACAAGGTCTTGACTATTCAGCTTGTATTTTATTTTCTGATTATTATTTTTTTGCCAATAGGTAAGACAGAGCATTTATTTATTGAGATTTGAAGTTGCCATTTGTTTGACCATTCTGATACATAGTCAAGGTCTTTTTGAAGGATAGCAGTATTGTCTGTGGTGTTGAATAGCTTTATGTCATCAGCGAAGAGAACGCAGTTGCTCGTAATATGATCACAGAGGTCATTTATGTAGAGTATGAAGAGAGTTAGTCCTAGAACACTGCCTTGGGGGACACCACTGTTGACAGGTACAGAATTTGATAGGACACTCCCAATTTTGACCATTTGTTGTCTGTTTGACAGATATGCTTCTATCCAGTTGTGCAGGTTTCCAGAGATACCATAATTGTAGTTTTAGGAGTAGTTTGTTGTGTACCACTGAATCAATGGCTTTACAGAAGTCTGTAGATTGCATCTATTGCTTTGCCCTGATCAAGTTGTCTAGTCCATATGTTTTTGCAGTGTAAGAGTTGCAGATTAAAGGATAGTTTTTTTTCTGAAACCAAATTGTTTATTAGAGAGTAGGTTGTTTGTCTCTAAGTAGAGGATAATGGATTGGTTAATAATTGATTCCATGACTTTACAGGTGACACAGCATAAGGAGATTGGTCTGTAATTTTCAACTAGGCTGTGGTCTCCATTTTTGAAAACGGGGTTGACCGTGGCTTGTGACCATAGGTTTGGTAAGGAGCTGGTCCTGAAAGATTTTTCAAAGATTACGCATAGAGGTTCGGCCATGGCAGTGGATAGCTTTTTTTAAGAAGTAGGCACATATTCCATCCGGTCCAATAGATAGAGATGGTTTTAGACTGCATAGTGCTTTTTCAACATTGTCTTCTGTAAAATCGATATGTATTAGACCATTGTAGTTGTCTGTGGTTCGACTAGGAAATACTGGGCATGATCCATTGCTGTTTACAAATACTGAGCCAAAGAATGTGTTAAAGAGGTTGGCTTTAATTGTGTCATCATTGCAGTGTTTACCATTAGGTCCTTTCAGGGGTGGGATGGACCTTGAGTCTTTTAGTTTGTTGTTTACAAAATTGTAGAAAGCGTGGGTGGAATTGGTGTGTAGAAGGTTTTCCTCTTGTTTAATGTGATAATTGGTGCATTCAGTCTTTATCTGGTGGCATAAATTTTTGTATCAACTTTTGAAGTTGGCAACATGACCAGATTTGTTTTTCCACCAAAGTGATCTCTTTTTGGATTGAAGTTTCCTTATTGTTATAGGTAATCTGTTTTTTTTCTGGTTTTTGGAATTGTTATTGGTGCATATAGTTTGATGACTCTTTTGACTTCAAGTAAAAATATGTTGTAATGATCTTCAACAGTATTGCATCCAGTGAATAGAACTTGCCAATCAAGGGATGAGAGATCATTGTCTGTAAGATCAGAGTTGCCTTTTTTGAAGTTATAATTGGGGATCACATCTTTGTGTTGATTTTTGTGTGGACATATGTTGAGACAAAAGTCAATCATGCTGTGGTCACTGTTGGAAAAGGGTTCTTTAATTTGTATTCTATAAATTGAATTCAAACTATTGCAGAAGATGAGATCGAAACAGTTAAGTCTAGTATCGTTGGCTACTAGTTGTTCCAGTTTCAGGTTTGTTACAGCATTGTGGAAGGTTACATGTATGGGTTCAGTTTTACATTTGTTTAGGGTCCAGTTAATGTGAGGTAGTTTGAAGTCCCCAAGAAAGATAAAAGTGTGTTTGCAGGATGATGCCGATGTTAGTAATGAATTTAGCTTGTTTACATGTTCAATGTCATAATCAGGGACTCTGTAACATAGTAAGAATCGAAATGTGATATTTAAGGACAGTTCACAGATGATGGTCTGAGGAAGAGCAAGCTCTTGGGTAACTTGGATGTTTTTTAGATGTAAAGACTTTTTATAGAAGATAGCAACACCACCCCCATATGGATTTCACGATCTAATAGGTAAACATGACTGTGGTGATGGAGTCAGGGAGAGATGCATTGAGCCATGTTTCACAGACAAATATGATGTAAAATTTAGAAAAAAATATATTTATTAAGAGGAGAAATTCAGGTATTTTATTCACAAGGCTTCTTGCATTGAGTAGATTGCATTTAAGGCCAATTGTAGTTGGAATTGAGGTAGTTAGGTGTGTGTGTGCCTAGTTTTGAGTGATGGTGGGTTGGATGAGGTAGGGTTGGATGTGGAGTTGTGGGTTGTGTGACTTACTTTTGATACAATCTGCACGGTAGTCAATGTAGAAATCCTTCTCTCCATTGTCTAGACATCTTTTGAGCTCATTGCAGAGTTCATGGGAGTGGATTCTTTGCAGTATGAATAAGTCTGGTCTTGAGCGAAGTTTTTTTGTGGTTGGGATTGGTTTTTGCAATGTGAAGGAGATGGGTGGTTCTTAAATATGACAAACAACAAATAAAATATAAAATTCTATGGACCTTGCATCAAAAAGGGAAGAGGTATTTGTCATTCTTTAATTGCTTCTTGCCAGACTACTGATGGAATCATCACTACTGTGCTCTGCTTGCCTGTCAACCTGGATATATGATCTCCATCCATATCTCCACCATTACTTAGCCTAACCTTCCACCCTTGTCCCAATCTATAAGTCCAAACCAGTCCACCGACTAGTAAAACATACACACCGTACTTTATTATTGTCACAGGCCAGAATTCATGCAAATAAAAACAATTCGTTATCAAATATAGCATGTTACAACTAATAAAATGTCAGCATACAATGCCTTCTCTATCTTCTACAGACATTGTTGAAGGATATTGTACTACTGGAAACATGTGTTGCTAGATAATAAAGTTTTGCAAGTGAATATGTCAGCTTTGTGTTTTTAACCAGGCAGAAGATAAGAGATAAAATATTCATCTGGGCAGCCAGGTTTTTGTGTGGTAATTGGATTAATAACCTTGTCCATTTTTATGCAAATGCACAACTTAAGATAACATATTCAATCAGTTTCAGATCACATAGCCAAATTCTTTGTGGAGCTGGTATACTGTTATATATGACCTTTAGGATTGTCCATTGGAGGACATAAAAAAAAGAAAATATCCATTGATAACTTGCAAAGATAGGTGATCAGTTACTAAAAAACATCTAGCTTGATATATGGGAAAGGTTTTTCAGAATATTGTGACTACACACACCCGAACTCAAACATATACAAATCAACTTTGTACAAACATTTCAGTTTACTTTAAACATGTATCTCTTAACCACAGGACTAGTATCTAGCCCACTCCACTCAGCTTTACTCCATTTATACTCCACCTCATAGTGGACTGCAAATTCCCTCCTCTGTCATTCAGGAAAGACTTGTGCTCTATCTCCATTTATTCATTCAAGAAGTTTCTATTCCAAGGGATTCTAGAAGACCAAGACTGTCTAATTTTGCAATTACTGCTGATACATATTTTTTTTTGAAAGGGGGAGGATTATTTTTAAGAGCCATGGTGGTACAGTGGTTAGAATGCAGTACTGCAGGCTACTTCTGCTGCCTGCTGGCTGCCTGCAGTTTGGTAGTTCAAATCTCATCAGACTCAAGGTTGACTCAGCTTTCCATCCTTCAGATTGTTGGGGGCAATATGCTGACTCTGGAAACTACTTAGAGCGGGGTGTAAGGCACTGTGAAGTGGTATATAAGTCTAAGTGTTATTGGTATTATTTCTATTCTTAGTCTCTGACACCATTGAATTATCACAGTACAAAAAGTTAAATGATCTGACAAGAACTGTCTTTTCATGGACATGTCTTTTATTTGATTTTTGACCTAGTGAACTTCTACTGTAAGCAGGTTCTATGTTTGGATAATCATTGTATATATAAGAGCTTCCAGAAAACCAGCAGTTTTGGTAAAGTCATGGAGCAGGAGGGAGGGAGGAAGAGACAATGCATGACGACAGAAGGATCTGTGGATATTTGTTCCTTTCTGCATCTCCTAATCAAACACTCAATGTCCTGCAAACCAGATTCCCCAGCCCATGGGCCATGGGCCACTACCAGGCTGTGGCCTATTCAGATTGGCAGCATGTGCACATACAGCTCCATTCGCTTGGATACTAAGTTTGAACTTGATTTTTGTGTTTCCCTCTAAGAAAGGTATTGAACCATAGGTATTGCATGTATCTTGCCAAGGATCCCTCTGGTTTGCCACAGGCATTTCAGCAATCTTGTTCCCCCAAGAAAATAAATTTCAAACCACATTCACAGAATACTATTGTCTCTGACATCTCAGCATGATTTATCAAATATGTATTTATTTTTATTTTATTTTATTTCATTTGATTTGTCAATCACTTACAAGATAATAGGTATAAGTATATACATAGTTATGAATACATGAAATGGGTACATATAAGAAAAATAAAAGAAACAATAGGACAGGGATGGTAGGTACATTGGTGTGCTTATGCACACCCCCTACAGACCTCTTAGGAAAGGGGTGAGGTCAATAGTAGACAGTCTAAGGTTAAAGTTTTTGGGGTTTGGGGAAGAAACCACAGAGTCACGTAGAGTATTCCAGACATTGACCACTCTGTTGCTGAAGTTGTATTTTCTGCAATCAAGTTTGGTGTGGTTAACCTTGAGTTTGTATCTATTGTGTGCTCTTGTGTTGTTATGGTTGAAGCTGAAGTATTCATTGACAGGTAAGTCATTGCAATGTATGATTTTATGTACCATACTTAGATCAGACCGAAGACGGCGTAATTCAAGGTTTTCTAGTTCTAGAATTTCAAGTCTGGTGGCATAAGGTATTCTGCAATGAGTAGAGGAGTGGAGAACTCTTCTTGTGAAATATTTCTGGACTTTCTTAACTGTGCTAATATCAGATATGTAATGTGGGTTCCAGACTGATGAGCTGTATTCGAGTATTGGTCTAGCAAATGTTTTGTATGCTCTAGTTAGTAGTGTAATATTACCAGAGAAAAAGCTATGTATGATTAGGTTAACAAGTCTTAATGCCTTTTTGGCTATGTAGTTACAGTGGGCTCTAGCACTTAGATCATTAGAGATGAGTATTCCAAGGTCCTTTACAGAGCTTGGATCATCAACAAGGTCTTGACTATTCAGCTTGTATTTCATTTTCTAATTATTTTTGGCAATATGTAAGACAGAGCATTTATTTGTTGAGATTTGAAGTTGCCATTTGTTTGACCATTCTGATACATAGTCAAGATATTTTTGAAGGATAGCAGTATTCTCTGTGGTATTGAACAGCTTTACTTCATCAATGAAGAGAACACTGATGCTCTTAATATGATCACAGAGGTCATTTATGTAGAGTATGAAGAGAGTTTGTCCTAGAACACTTCCTTGGGGGACACCACTATTCATAGGTACAGAATTTGATAGGACACTCCCAATTTTGACCATTTGTTGTCTGTTTGTCAGGAATGCTTCTATCCAGTTATGAGAGATTATCCAGAGATACCATAAGATTTTAGTTTTAGGAGTACTTTGTTGTGTACCACTGAATCAAAGGCTTTACAGAAATATGTATGTTCATTTCAATATGCATATAATACCAATAGAGAAAAGAAAGTACCTTTCACAATCAGATTTCCTGAATTTCTCACAACTCCAAATTGATTCACTGCTATGCAGCTGTATACACCTGCATCAGATTTGGTAATATTATATTTCTTCAGACTGTTATCTTCTAAGACAAATATTCTGAATAGGGAGGATTAAAAAATAAACAAAACCATGCAAACCAGTTATTACTATATTATAATGAAGACTAAAACACCAATAACTGTGATATGTTATTTATAATACTTAGATATTAATCATAGTTGCTGTTGATTACAGCACACTGAGCAAATTTCAGACAAATTTTCATTTCAATGTATCATTGATCATTACATTAGATACAGATTAGACACAGTATAATGTACTAATTTTCTGTCTTTATAACTAGTCTGCCTCTTTCTCTGGTCAATTTATTCCTGCAGAGGAAGAAATAAATCCACAATATGAGGTGTGAGCATGGCATGTTTCTTCAGCGAGTAAAATGTGTTTTCAGTCTCAGATAGTGAGCTGATTATAGTAGGAAGCTTGAGAAGATGCAATTTTTCAGCAATTTGAATAAAAATTATTCCTCACTGAGATCGTCACATCCAGTCCTAACAGTCAAACAATGAAATGAATGTAAGCTGATTATTATAGGAAGGTTAATATGTCACACAGTTATAAATAACCAGGTTAAGGCCACTTATTATTGGTAGTAGCAGTTGAAGAGAACCAACATGGATTAAATGATTACATCAGGGCAAGCAAAGATTATAATTTTATAACTTTCACTTTTTCTGAATGTCATATCATCATAAAATTGAAAAAAAAACCTTGCTAAAAATGATAATAAAAGTTAAGTGAGTTTTGCAAAGGGAACACTATCTAAAACATACACAAGATATAATAATTAAAAAGAAAAAATAGAAGGAGAGAGACAGAGACACACAAAGAGAGAGGATGAATGGATGGATGGATGGATGGATGGATGGATGGACAGATGATAGATAGATAGATAGATAGATAGATAGATAGATAGATAGATAGATAGATAGTAATGGTTTATGGAGAAAATGCTGATTAATTTAGGAACCATAATGATTGCAGACAGATGCCACAAAATCCCTTATAATAGCATATACCGAACCTCTATAATGATTGTTAGGAATCTGTCCACCAATTAGTTGGGTTGGCAATATATAAACCAACAATGTATGTTTATAGCTTTAAGACAAAATCACTGTATTGATTTATACTATATTCCAATTGGTTGATTATATTGCAAATTACCATAAGAGGGAGCTAGAGATCATAGCTTGCTCTCTCTGATATTCTGTCCCTCTTACATTCTGTTGCTATCTAAGGTTCTCTGTTGTATTTATGCTGTGCTTATACTTTGATATTTTTGTTTTACTGTAAATGACAAAGGCAACCCGTAAGAAGACTTTGTAATTGAATATTCTTTGGACTGTTAAACGTCTATGACCTGGACCATTTATTGGACTGTGCTATTTCTTAAAGTAAACTTTAACTCAATTTAGTGTATCTGTGTGTGGCTGGATAATTATTCATTTACTACTATCATAAACATTTCCATGTGCATATCCTTGTTTCTCAAGGGTTATTCTGTACATATCATAACAGTGATCCTCACCAAAGGAATTACAAAGCCTCAAGATTATAAGTTATAGGTCTGGAAATGATATATAGGACTTACAAAAGCAGTGTAAATTTTAACTAAAAAATTTACTATGGGTGCTCTGGAACCTCTACTGTCTGATTTTTTTAAAGAGACTCCAAGCCCATCGTTTCTCCTAAATGTACTACCATTAACATTAAAAATGTCCCCTTCCTTCCTTCCTTCCTTCCTTCCTTCCTTCCTTCCTTCCTTCCTTCCTTCCTTCCTTCCTTCTTTCCTTCTTTCCTTCCTTCCATTTCCTTTGCCTTTAGGATCATCAGGCAGCTTCAGTTTGTCTGTTCTGCTAAAATGTGCTTTGGTTTCATGTAAGAATGTAGAATATTAGGTGTTTTTCTCCCACAACCCAGATAAATCAACATAGAGAAAAAAAGAATGGAACAATTACATCATAGTGATTGAAAAATAAACTAGAAGATGAAAGAAATTTTTACAAGCACTAAATATTTCAATTATATCAGCTATGGATTTGCCACCCCCACCCCCCCAAAAAATCTTATTATACTTTAACACATTACTTAGATTATTCCTGGATTTTTGGCTGAAATCCAAATCACAAAAAGGCATCAGTCAAAATGTGATTCTTTTTTCATTTCATTGTTTCTATTATGTTATTCCAATACTGATTCAAGTCTGAGAGTAGAAATATATTCTTCAAAACATATGTAACAAACAGCAGTTAGTCATGGCTTTATTTCAGGAGGAAACCTATACCAGTATCTGATGTGTTTGCTTGTTTCTTTGTCTTTGCATCCCTAATACTAGAAATGCTACTGTTACTGAGGTGCATACATTGGGTCTGTGCTTTTATTAAATTTCAGATTGTCTTCCCCCATGCTGCCCATCTTCTAGTGATGCTCTCTATATCACATTTTGCAGATGCTATTTTCCTTCTACTCTCCTATTCTGTCCTTAATCTAGGATATTTAACCTTAGTCTACTGTACACTAAGATTACCGTGTAGTAAGATTATGTACACTACATAAAAATGACAAAAATATAAATAAATAAATATTTATATACCCACATACCCACATATATTATATGACACAGAGAAACAACCCAATCTAGTTCTGGTGTATAAATGTAAAATGGCTAGAAAAACAAATCTTGTGATTTTACCAGACAGATGGCATAGGGAAGAAAGCTGTTACAGAATCTGGTAATTCTGCTAGAAATATTTCAAAACCTCCTCCCGGAGTGGGGGGCAACAGAAACAGACCATAAAATGGGTTTTTATAGGGATCTTGAACAATGCTTTGAGCTCTAAGCACATAGCACTTATGAGCAGTATCCTGAGTAACTGGAAGTGAGCTTCCTATACTTTTCTCAGCTTACCACTCTCTGAGACACTTCAGCCACCAAACCAAACAGTGATGATTTTTGTTAAATCTCTCTCAGTTGTGCCTCTGTAAAAAGTGGCCAGGACAGAAGGAGAAAGATGTGCTCCCCTGAACCGATGCAGAAAATGCAGATGCTGGTTTGCACGCTTCACTAAGGATGACATGTGGAGAGACTAACATAGATTCTTTAAAAAAAACATTTTGTGCTAGAAAAACAACAACATTGTGTTATTCTAAGTTACAAAAAATGTTCCCTTTTCAAAAATTAATTTATGAAAGGCCCAGCTGCTATGCTGTGGTTTTATATGCAATTTTTAACTGTTGAAAATAAGTTCAAGTGATGATTTTTTTAAAAAAAAAAATCCAGATCATATTTTCCTGAAGTAGGAAAGGAGTGGCAAAAACTACACAAACAAAATAAAGAAAAGGAAATAAGCTGTGTAATTATGCATTGTATAGAACTGCAAAGACTGCAAAGCACAAAATCAAACTACGATTTCAGAGGAGCCAAAGATGCTGATTTGGAGTTAATTATCACTGACTTTGTTCAACCAACTGTCAAACACAAGAGAATTCTCACACCTGTGCTCAGTGTTTGAGGTGATCAGGTATCAAGGTAAAAAAAGAAAAAGGCAAATGTCCTGGGATTTGCTTAGCATGATGGCATTTTTTTTCCTGCCTTTTAATTTCTTCCCACTTCTGAATCAGTAGGTCCCTTTTTTGTCAGCCTGTATTAAGTCTGAACATCTGTAGTGCCATCAATTGAGTTTTAAGATATCAATAGAGGTATTATTTTTTAAAAAAATGACAAATGGGGATTGGTTTTACATTTGATCAGCTGTGGTTCCCCCAAAGATTTCTATAGAAATTAGTTATCTTTTTCAGCATTGCAGTAATTTTAGATGGTCCCTGAACAAGGAACTTATTAAGCAAGGTCTGTGCTGTTGTTTTTTTCTTGTCCAATCCTAATTAAATTTTGTTTTAATTATAAAGTGATAGAATATTTATCATTTTATAGAGTCATGGCCCTGCAAAATATAGAATGCCTTCTCTATGTAACAAAGCAAAAACATATAAAACCACAGAAAATGTCGACACACAATTGTAAGAATATTTTTATCATATGTCATATGCCACTGCATGAGTGTGTGTGTGTGTGTGTGTGAATTTAGACCCCCTTCACTTTTGTCAATTTTGTTATGATGCATCCTGATTCTACAGTTGTTGAAATTCATTTTTTTTCTCATTAATCTATACTCTGTACCCCACAACGACAAAGTGAAAACAGAATTTTAGAAATGTATGTATGTTTCTTTTTTAAAAAACAAACAACTGATATATACATTATATAAGTATACAGACGCTTTGCAACAATGCTTGAAATTTAGCTCAGGTGTCTTATATTTATTTATCTTGATCATTGCTGAGATGTTTCTATACCTTGATTGAGACTGACCTGTGGTAAACTAACTTGATTGGACATGATTTGGAAAGGCTCACACCTCTCTGTAGAAGGCCTCACAGCTGACAATGCATACTGTAGCAGAGCAAAAGCCATGAGATCAAAAGAACTGCCTCAAGAGCTCAGAGACAGGATTATTGAATGGCACAGATCTAGGGAATATTACAATAAAATTTCTGCTTCACTGAAGGTTCTTAGGAGCACAGTGGCCTCCATAATTCTCAAATGGAAAATGTTTGACACAACAGGACTCTTCCAAGAGCTGGTCACCCAATGAAACTGAGCCATCAAGGGGGAAGGGCCTTAGTAAGAGAGATGACCAAGAGCCAATGGTCACTCTGACTGAGTTCCAGAGATCCTGTTTGGAGATGGGACAGAGTTCCAGACAAGCATCCCTGCACCCAATCTGGGCTTTATGGCAGAATGGCTAGCGAGAAGCAGTGCGAAACACATGAAAAACCCATTTGTAGTTTGCAAAAAAGCACCTGAAGGACTCTCAGACTGTGAGGAACAAAATTCTTTGGTTTTATGAAACCAAGATTGAACTGCTTGGCCTCAATTATAAATGTTATGTCTGGAGGAAACTAGGCAGTGTTCATCACCTGCCCAATATCATCCCAACAGTGAAGTATGGTGCTGGAAGTATGCTGTGGAGGTGTTTTTTAGCAGCAAGGACTGGAAGACTGGTCAGGATTAAGGGAAAGTGGAATAGAACAAAGGACATGTAAAATGGCAGAAAATTCCCTAAAAAAAAACTTGTTTCATCATACCCCAAAAGACTTGAGGTTGTAATTGCTGCCAAAGGTGCATCAACAAAGTACTGAGTGAAGGGTCTGAATATTTATGCCAATGTTAATAAACTTACAGACATTTCTAAAAATCTGTTTTCACTTTGTCATTATGGGGTACTGAGTGTAAAGTAATGAGGAAAAAATGAATTTCAACAGCTCTAGAATCAGGTGCAGCATAACAAAATTGACAAAAATGAAGGGGGTCTGAATGCTTTCTGAATGCACTATACATGTAAAACTGTTGGTCACCATTTTCTCATTTTACCCAGCTACAAAGCTTTCATTTTATCTCAGTCCATCTACTGATGCCTATTCAAGACTTCTCACAAAAGAGCAATTAACAATCAAATTACAGAGAAGTTTTAATTTCCTTACATTATTTCCACGGTCAGTTGATGAACTTCTGCTTGATTTACTATTAGAAGTCAAGTTGACAAATGGAGGGGAAAAACAGCAGCTAAGCCTATGTATGTTATTCTGAGCTGCATAACTGAAACTAATCCCACATTTCTTTGATTTAGTACCACTTACATTCTACTAAAATCATCTTTGAGTTTAAACATATAATATTATTCAATTCAGTAGTACAGCAGAAAGGCACCTAGCATGGTCTATTCTCTTCTGGCTCCCCAGTGAACATACACAAATATTGCATTTTGTGGCAACATCCTTGAGAAGATGATAGGTAGATTGCTTCAAGAATACCTTGGACATTAACCTTGATCAATTTGAAAATATGAATACAATGTTGTACTAAATAATATGCACTTAAATTTTATCACAGGGAAATTACTTTCATATTCAGTCATGTTCTATATACTTTATTTGCATCTGAGATGACTTGTATGTTTTTTTGTTCCTGAGAAACTAATTTCAGATATCACAATGTGAAATATTTCAGATAACACAATGTTTTTATCATGTGTATCTTCTACTATTAGTTGTCCATGCTTAGAGTAGATAATGGATTAAAGTAGTCTCTTATGAGCCTAAAGTAGTCTCTTATGAGCCTAAATTTAATGCAGTAAATAATGTAGTAATTAAATGTTTTACACATACTTTAAATGAATGTTTATGACCTTCTGTCTATGATAAATTATTCCTAATCCATCTTTACTTTTTGTTAATGTCTATTTCTGTCCTATAGTATAGAATTTTCCAGCTTTGCAGACTAGAAGGGAGGAGGAGAAGGTGGATCTGTGCAACCAGCAAGGCAAGCATGCACCTATGCGCAGCTTCATTTATGTGAGTGGTGGGCATGCATGCATGCCACTCGTGCAGATGGAGTACACATACACATGGTTGCCCACTGCTTGCACAAGGTGTGATGCATGAGGGTGCTTGCCCACTGCTTCAAGCAGTCTGGCTTTAAACAGCTCATGGCCTGGTAGTGGGCCATGGCCCAAGGGTTGTGAACTCCTGCTATAGTAGATATATAACAACAAGAAAAATAAATAGAAAACTCTCTTGTTGGATCAAGAATGTTATTATTTGCAATGCAGCAACTTTACATGTAAGAAGTGCTGGGCGTATATAAAGAGAATGTCAACTTTGAAACGAACCTGGCCATTTTTCTGTTCCTCAATTGCCACACAGTTTGGGGATGGGGGAAGATGGATGGAATGCATTGCTAGATACAACACAGAGCTTTCTCGTGAGAACCAAGGTCATCTCCATAGGTGATGGCTAAAATTGTGGAGGAGTACCCCGAGAGCCTGCCAGTTAACCTAATTAGTCTACATGACCTGTGACAATTGGGGAGGGAGTTTCCTATTTTAATTATATTGAAACTGAAGGAAAGATTTAGAGTTGGCTTTACATTTTATCATACTGATTGATGTACCCAATAAAGAAGTCCTTTGAGGAAGATTACAGTCTCAGAGTTCTGATTTGCTTTGGTTCATTAGTTAAACCTTGACTAATGAACCCAAAAACAAGTTTGGTAAGAAATTGGACTACTCTTGGACTGCTCTGTAAAATTCCAGTTATCTAGTTCACATTGAAAATTTAGAAGAATCTTGATAGACTTGAGTATTGGACTCTATCCAATAAGATGCATTTCAGTAGTGAAAAAAGTAAGATACTGCATTTAGACAGGAAAACCCAAATGCATAGATACAAAACAAGCAGTACCTAGCTCAATAGGTAGTAACTGTGAGAGAGAGCTAGATGTCCTCATGGACCACCACTTGAGTATGAGCCAGTAATGTGCTGCAGCAGCCAAACAACAACAATGCAATCCTGGACATAGGAATAATATCAATATCACAAAAAGTGATAATGATGCTTTGTAATGCATTACTGAGGCCACACTTAATACTGTAGACAGTCCTGGTCATCACAAAACAAAAAAATTTGGAGACGCTAGAAAGTGTCTCAATATCAAAGTTGATAAAGGATCTGGGGGCTAAATCATATGATAAATTGTTGAGAGGCTAGATATGTCTAGTCTATCAAAGAGAAGGATTAGAGAGAACATGACAATTGTCTTCCAGTACTTGAGGGGCTGTCACAGAGAAGAGGCGATTGACTTATTCTCTAAACCACCTGAAGGAAAACATTTCTGGCAGTAAGAACCATAAGCAGCTTGCCTCCTGGAATTCTTGGGTGCTTCCCAGAGTTGTGCTATCCTGAGCTTTTGAAGGAAAGATGGTGTACAAAGCTAATCAATAATAGTAATTTTGAACAATAGTTACAATTATTAATTCACGTTGTGTTGTTTGTACCTAAAGGTGCTGTTTTGCTACTGGGTAAACCACAATTTTTAATTGTTTACAATTTTGAGAAGTATAGAACTACATTGTAGCACCTACTAGTACAGTATAGTGTTAATTTTCAGCTGGCTAGAGAAACAGAAACAGAAAATGATTCCGCTGAATAGTCTAAAATTTTGCATATATCTCAGTGCATGATGCAATATGTGATGACTTGAAGCATGAAGGAAAATCTATGGCTTTGATTTCTGTCATTTCAGTCTTTAATTAGAAATACAGCTGCAGAGATTAATTAAAGTTAGATGAAAGAACAATCCCATTGGTCTACTAGTAAGTTATATTAGTTAATATCAGTGTGTCATCAACAAAAGGTACTGGTTTGCATTAATTTTGTCTCATCCCTGAATCTTCTTAATGTAACACAAATGACCATGATCCTAAACCTTGTTGAAAGATGTCAAAATGCCTTTCTTTCGAGGATTCGATTTTCCCGCTGGGAGAGCTCCGATGCAGGGATACGGACAACTGCTTGAAAGCTGGATCTTTTTATTTTTCAGGAAGGCAGGGGACAGCAAGAAGTCTGTGTTCCTGGGCTAGCTAGCTTCTTATGGTAAGTCCCTGGTTTTTTAATACTCTTTTCTCCCTTTGTAAGTTGATTTTGTGTGAACGTTTGTATTTGTGCTTAATGTTTCAAATCCTGTATGAGTTTGTCTTTATGCCCGCTGGAGGGCAAACTCCGCAGGGTGCAGAAGGCAAACTCCGCGGGGTGGCTAGATTGTATTATTGGTTTTCTCTAATGTCTTTTAGCTTTAAGATAGTTTTTCAAATTTGTTCTGTGGCAATCTCCTGTCTGTCCCTTTTGTAATTTATATTTTGTGTCTTTTGTCTGTTTGTTTTGCTTATTTGGTATGTCCTGTGTTTGTAAGGGTTTTTAAATTATCTTTTTGTTTCCTTTTCTTATTTGTCTAGTTTTCTTAATTACTTAGGCTTTTGTCTATAGGGATTCTTTAATACCTTTTTTATTTGATTCCTTTTCCTATGTAAGTTTGTTTTATGGCTGACCTGATGTTCCCCTTGGGCTTTTCCTGTTTTTGTGACACTACTGTCTTCATGAAGTTCCCTTTCCACAGCCTAAAGTCAATTTAAATTGATTCTTCAATAATCTAGAATTGGAAAAGAACTTTCTGCTGAGAATAGAGAGTAAGGAGGTCTAGCTATAGGAGCTACTACAAATGCATACCCTACTAGACTGAAAGGATTAAAAGAGAAAGAGTGAAAAATGGAATGTCAATATTAGAAAGGATTTACTTATAAAGTAAATTTAACTTAACATTTTAAAAATATCAGTTCAAAAATGTATGAATAGATTTTAAATGGGTTCAACGTGTTTTAAAGTACTAACTAATGAAGAAAAATAGCACTGTAGAAAATCCAGTTTTATATTCAGCCATATTTATCCACCATTTCTTCTATCTCAAAAGGAAAACCATAATATACAATAGAAGAAAGTGACATGGTAAAGATCAACCATACTCTAACAAGAGCAAAAAGAATAATCCCTAGAACAGGGGTGTCAAACTCATGGTATCATGCTGTCATCAAGTGACATTTTATTTATTTATTTATTTATTTTGATTTGTCAATCGCTTACAAGATAATAGGTATAAGTATATACATAGTTATGAATACATGAAATGGGTACATATAAGAAAAATAAAAGAAACAATAGGACAGGGACAGTAGGCATGTTGGTGCCTGTTGCTAAACCAGGGGTGGGCATAGCCAGTGAGCAATGCATCTGGTCTGCGGGCCATGAGTTTGACACCCCTGCCCTAGAAGATGGAAAAATGCTGTAGTTCTATAAGGAGTATATTGGAATTCATAGATATGTAATTTAGAATTTCTTGAGGAAACTATACTTTCTATTAATCAGAAAATGTCACTTCATCCCTTTGGAGAAAATTCTTGGTGAACACTGAAAGCTTAGTTTGCTTCTACAATCAAGCAAATTTGGAATATAATTGTAATTACAGATTATTAGATGTGCTTACTTGTGCAGTATTTTATTTTTGCACGTGGCAAATTGTTCATTTTTATTTTATGTATGACTGTTTAAAATGAATTTAATAAACACATTTTTACTTTTTAAAACATCCCAGTTCCCAAGCCAAAAAATAGAAAAAGCCAACAAAATGGAAATGAGGACGTTAAATGTTTATGATGTATTCAACAGACTTTAGTTCTATAAAGAGCTTTTAGTTTATAAAGTCCACTAAAATATACTAAGCCTTTCTGTTATTTTGATCACATTTGCAATGTTGACTTTACAGTCATCAATATTTCATCTTCAGATTTTGCAGAGGAACAGTATAAAGTACAATGGCAGAAACACGCACTGGATAGCACCATCCACAGAGAACTAAAAATTCAGCTGTTTTCTCATGAGTTTTACATTTTATATTCAGGTTTCATTTTCTCCAAGGCCAATTAATCATTGTTGCTTTGCATCAACATTTGTTTATTTTCTCACATTTTTCATGATACTAAATCCCAGCTTGGTGGGCCTGTCAATCAGGCATCTTCTTAGGTTCATAAATGAGATGCGTATTTCTTAAAGAACCCAAGTTGAATGTTTATTTTAAATTTAAAGTATCCACCCCCTATTTTAACTACGACAGAATACTTTGCAGCTCAAGATATAGCAGCGATTGGCATCATCTTCTTTGTCTTCTCAAAATGGCATGCCTAATATCCAAGGTTGGTGGAAAAACAAAAACAAACAAAACAGAACAACAGCAACAAAAACCCCACAGCAATATACTTTGCTTTACGCAAATGGTTTAAACAGGAACAGTATTCTAGGTTAAACATTTATTCACTGTCCTTGCCCTGCACTTAAAATGTATTCTTCCTTATTTGGGATTTCTGCACTCAAATTATTCATGGGCCCTCTCCTCATTCTTCTGTTTTACAGCTCTCACAGAAGTGAAGCAATCGAATGTAATAATTATACCATTATGAAGCAAGTGTGGAATTAGCATTTGTTCCTGGGGAGTGTGAAGCAAATGGATACTACTGGTGAATTAGTTAAAGGCACGCTGAGGCTGCAATTAGAGGCACTTTTTATTTCTATTGATTTAAATTCCACTGGATTTAATTTAGACCCATAATCTTGGATTAGTCATAAATATCTTCAGAATATCTTTCACCCTGATATCCTTGGTGAGCTTGTTGCCTTTCAGTCCAGACTGAACCAATAAAGTAACATGATTTTTTACCAAGTACAGAACAGGCAGAAATACAACAGATAAAGCTCTCCTTTGCTTAGAGGAACAGGCAATGCTAGAGAAGCATTGCCTTTAGGGCAAGAAACTCTGAGCCATTTTAAGCTCCTGAACATATTTGATTCCTTATGAGGCCTCTTTTGGACTTTCCAAAACCTTCTTGCTGTTGCCCATTTCTTAGAAATGAATAGGGCTGCAATCCTACACACATTAACTGACAGCCACACCCACTAAATTCAGTTATTTTTATTTTTGAATAGACTATTACATAATACCTTCTTTTTTCCTTATGCCATGCACGCATTTTCTTCTTTAAGATTGTCTTTCTAATCAACTTTTAAGAAATGTTACTTTTTAAAATCTCTGTTGTCCTATTTATCTTTTTCAGCCTTAAACTTACCCATCACTCTTAGCTCACCATTGGAATAAATGGAATCATATTTGTTTTCCGCAACACACTGATAGAGACCAGAATCTGATATGTTCAGCATACCTATAGTAAAAGTGCCATTTTCAATTTGAATTCTTTCCTACAAAAAAAAAAGCCATACAACCAAGAAAGTACATAAGCAAATACTAAGTCCAATGCCTGCATTGTTATTGACAGAGCTTTTATTATATAACTTTTGTGGGTTGTTGTTAGCTTCCCAGAGTTTATTTGTAAGATGGACAGCCATATAATTGATTGAATGAATAAAATACATGTTAAAAGTGGCCTCTGTTTGAATGGGAAGTAAGCATTTCAATTTTTCCAACTTCTTGTGTGCCCCTAAACATTACACCTTTGCTCCATGAGCTGCATTGCTTGCTAATTTGCCTGGTATTGTTTTTGACTTTTAAAGCCCTTCATGGTTATCTGAGGGACCACCTCCTATTACAACTATCTGTCCATCAACTCTTGCAGAGAAGGCACATGGTAGATTTTATCTACCAGGGAATTGCATTTGATATTTTCTAGAAGATGGCCTCTTTGTTGTGGTTCCCACAATATGGAATCTTCTCTGGAAAATGAGATTAGTTCCATCTCTCAATATTCCATACATTTCCAAAACCTGACTATGTAATCAGGCCTTAGAGTCCTAGAGAACCAGGAAGATTTTGTGCTGGCTCCCTTGTAATGGTTAATATGAAGTTTCCTATTTTGTGTGCTTCTTTCATTGTTATATTTAATTGTGACTGTTTTATACATATTTATTATTTTTAAATTGTGTCACATGCCACCCAAAATCATTTTCTAGGGAGATGCCCAGCTTTAAAAAATTGATAAATAAATTATGTTCACCCATCCTTTTCCATTCAGTCTAGATTTCTTGTCCAAGTTCTCTTAATGATCCCTATGGTCCTTAATTCTGGGTCTATGCCTTACAAGTAAATGTATAATTATTTTAAACAAAGACAATTGCATTCAGTTGTCATATCCTTTGTATCATCAAGGCCCATTTAAAAATAATTTAGTTGGCACTCTGGATAGCCTTCATAGAATAGAACCCTTAGAACTGACCCATTCCAATTTTCCTTAGCTTATCATTTTGATGAGAATACACTCTCTGGTTGTGTGGCTACTATAGAAAAACTAATTAACATCACTTCAGTAGTTTTAAGTAGTAGAGAATAGGCTATTTACTAAACATCTTCTCAGTGCTTTATTCTATCTCCAAGCTTAAAGTATCCTTAGAATGAATTCTCTTTTCTCTCACATACAGACATATCAGAATATTTAATTTAGGTATTTTATATAATGTGCAATTCAATCTTCCAATCTTTCTTTTGAGCCAAAAAAACAAAAAACCCTAATTTAGTGAATAAGTACACAAAAACTAAAAACAATAGGCAAATGGACAAGTTCAGGATATCTGAACTAACAAAAGTAGATACACAATAAATCTACAATAAATATTTTATTATTCTGTTACTAATTATTTATCTTTAAGCTCCAGGAAAAGATGGTGAGAGTTTGATCATATATTCATATAATGTTAAAACCTGGGATCACCCTCAAAATTAATTTGTATAGATTTAAAAAGTATGTTCTTCATATATTTAAGTTTAGGCTTCAAAATATGAATTGGACATTGTGTAATAGATATATAGATATATGGATCTCTCTCTCTCTCTCTCCCCCCCATGTGGTAGGGAGAGGTGGAAGAGCGCCATGTGGTGGCTTAGCCAGCCAGTGCCGCCAGTGGGATGGGGCCGTACTGGTGGGGAAGTCAGCCACCCGAGCCCAGGAATGTGGGGGGCAGGTAGGTAGGCTGGGCGAGGCCCAGGGAGCCCTGGAGATGACTGGGGGACCCAGAGATGGCCTGAGGAGCCCTGGGAAGCCCTGAAGATGGCAGGGGGAGGCCCTGAGAGCCCCAGAGCTAACTTGGGGAGGCCCGGGGAGGCCCAGAGATGGCAGGGGGAGGCCCAGGGAGCCGCAGAGATGGCCAGGGGAATGATGTTGCACATGTGAGATAGGGATGGACTGGGCAGGGAGCAAAGAAATAGGCGGAGAGGGGCAGGGCCAGCCAGAGGTCTGATTTACCGGTTCTCCAAACTACCAGGAACCGTAAAAACCGGTTCTACCAAACCAGTGCGAACCGGTAGAATCCCACCTGTGTGTGTGTGTTTGTGTGTGTGTGTGTGTGTGTGTGTGTGTGTGTGTGTGTGTATACACCTCTACCTCTATCTAACTACCTATCTACTTATCCATCTCTGTCTGTCTGTCTAATGGGTCAGACATAATTATTTATCCAGAAATCTATGCAGGGGGTAGGATATGTGTGATGATTCCACACAATCCAGAATTCCATGTTTTCAGGAATTCTGAACAGCATAGAAGTCTCTGTAGGACAATGTAGATTAAAGGCCTCCTTCGTGCAGAAATTCATACTATTATGAAGACATTTAGGAGAAGTTTTCTTAGTTGTGCTACAATCATGCATTACATGATCCTTACTTTTTAATATGGTGTGTAACTATATTAGAAAACTTATTATCACAAGTTGGGCTGGTGGCTTAATTTTTTTTAACAAATCCTGGTCTTTTTTTTTTTTTTCCTATTTGGTGCTCCCCTCAAAAGAAACCAGGACTGCTTAGCTTATTGTAGCAAGATGTTTATTTATTTATTTATTTTAAAAAGGAGCATTAAAATAAGGGCTGAGCTTCTGGTAGAATTAGCCTATTTATTTGAACAGACAAATAAGTGGAGATGCATCTTATTTAAGATGCTATAGCTGTAGTTATGAGTTAAAAGATAAAAGCATCTAAAATCTAATGCTGATTTTCAAATGAATCCAAATCTAATGCAATTCTTACCTTTGATGTAAGTGGTTTACCATTTTTAAACCAACTATATGATGGCTTTGGTTTGCCAATTGCTTCACATTCCCAAACTAAAGTTTCATAAAGAGAAAGTTGTGTAGTCTCAATGTTTTTGTTCCATTCTGGAACAGCTGTAGCAATAAAAAAATTATTGTAACTGTTTTAATGTAAGTTATCTTGAGGTTTTGGCAGTGTAATCAATCAAAAACATAAACTGTCTTTAACATATATATGTTTTAAAAAACCCAGCCACATACATTTTAAGGAGTTTATTTGTATATGAAACTCCACAATTTGAATATAAAAATAGATTTTTCTTTCTGTGACTCTGCTAACATTTCTGTCCTTCTCTCAATCTAATGCATCTGATACATCCATCATTCTGGTTTGATCTAATCATCCTTAATCTGAAATACTGACCACTGAAATATTGCAAGTTTTCAAACATTATGACAATCAAAATATAGAGCAGTAGATTCAAATAGTCCAATGTCTGAGTTCTTTAAAGCATTACCTTTTTATATTAACCCCCATTTTCCTAATCTTCAATGATAAAAAATCTAAAAATGGATTTTAAGTTTCAACTCTCCAATCATTTTAATGAGCTCAAGTATTTCACTGTTGATAATATCCTGTATGAAATACATATTTAAATATTGCCCCCTTGAACATAACTAGCATTGTGCTTTTAACCAAATTAGTTTGCTTACCATATGTAAACAGTTGGCCCCGTGCAATATTGCTTCCCTGTACATTCATTGCAATACATTCATAAAAACCTTCATCTTCCTGCTGAAAATCTGGGATCTTAAGGATTCTTTTAGATGTGCTGATTTTTCTGGCTAATGGGATATCATCAGCTCTCTTCCAAGTGATGTTGGGAACAGGACTAAATGAATGTGAGACATTAGGAAAAATAGGAGAAGACATGATTTAAAGCAAAAAATATTAATGCAAAATTGTGTTCTTTGAACAATGCAGTATTATCCACAGTTAGATACTATGGAAATTATTTTGAATGAAAATTGACATTGATTGGTTTTAATAAATATTAGAGATAATAAATAATTGATGAACATCTTGAACAGGAATTATTCTAGACTTTCTAGAAGAAATTCTAGTGACTATGGAAGCCTGCTAAGCTTACTGTATGTTGATGAGGATGATCAATCTTTGACCTTGTTGCTATTCAAAATAGAAGGAAAGTGCTACTGATTTTGCTGCATGCTTGAAAATGTTCCACCTTCCTTATATATAGTAGAAGAGGAATTAACAGAAGAGCTGATATTTTGATGTTGTGTTGTTTTTTTACAGACACTAGAAAGACAGTCTAGGGTGAAATGCATGTTGATCCAGATTGTGTATCAGATTTGCAGACTGGAAATCATCATCATCATGCAATAGGCAGACTGAAACTCAAGTATTTATTCACAGGACAGTCTTTCTCCCTTCACCCTCTCTCATGTGTCTTCCCCAAACCTGGAACTTCAAAATTGGGTGAGTGAAGATGATGATATCTTCCCATCAGATCATTTTGCAGGTCCAATGTATGACCTCTGGTGTACATCCAATACTCAGAAACTTGGGTTAGGCTTACAGTTACCATGGGTGCCATGAATTCTCCCATCCCATCTGGGGCAAGTCAAAATTTCCTCAAAATTAAAAGATACATCTGCCAACCTGGGTGATAGAATTTAGCAGCTCAGGAAGGAATGCCATTGAATAAAAGGGAGTCCAGTATGGCAGGAAGAAGCCCAACTGTTACCTAGAGCTCATCTTTAGCCAGAAATTCTCTTATCCAGTTGTTTGAATCTCACAGCTTCTGAAAACCATTGTTCCTATAAATGAAAAGGGCCTCCTCATCCCACTGCCTTGGGCTTGTAGCTTGTGTGAAACCTAAACTCAAATAGGCATATCTCCAAGAAGTGAAGCCTCTCCTTCAGACCCACACAGGCCTCCGTTTTACATGTCAGGCTAGTTGCCTTATCCATAATTAAATTATGGTCTTATTACATAACATTTTGGCATTCAGTAACAGCCCAGGATCATAAAGAATCTGAAGGCATGACTTCAGGGAGCCTGAGGACTGGAGGCCAGGAAAAGTCTTGACTCTGGCTTCCAGCCTCCACCTAAGTGGCCAGTCCTCAGCTTCCCACCATTAGATATTGTAAATCACCCAGAAATACTTTGGATAGTGAGATGGACAGCATATAAATTCAATAAATCTCTTTCTTCCTATATCATAATGAAACTGCCTATCCTCTCTTTTCCTTTTGTCCTCCACTCTCAGTATTCCACTTCCAGGCCATAGAACACATTGGGTTATCTCATTCTCTCCTTGTACTGTACTGTATTGTGTTGTGTTGTATCCTTCTCTTTTCCCCCACAACGGTCCTTTGAAGCAAGTTGGATTGAGAGAGAGTGACTGGGCCAAAGTCACCCAGCTGACTTTCATGGCTAAAGAGGGACTAGAATTTATGGCCTCCTGGTTTCTAGGCCAGCACCTTCACCACTATGACCAAACTGGCTCCTTTTCCCCCTCCTTTGGAGGTTTTAAACATGAGTTGCATCTACCGTTATGGAATTGCCAGTGATTTGCAAAGCTTGAAATAAAGTCCATAATCCTCAACTGCACTATATTCCCGGCTACATGTTTATCTTTCCTTAAAACTTCTGAATGAGACTAATTAGCCATAAATAGCACTGCTGCAACACAATTTCCCAACTGTAGTTTTTAATATAACAATTTAAAATAAATTATTTTAGATGTGTATAAAATACATTGGGTATTTGATTCATGCAATTAAGTATGGAAATGGGCCTCTTAAATTTGTATTTCAGACCCTTAATAAAGTTCCCTATCAAAGGTTTTTCAGTAAAGTTAGCATTTGTGGTGTAAGAAGAGCTGTCTTTTTATAAATTACTAAATTACTAAAACAATGGGGTAATAAAAAAACAAAAAGCAGGAAATAGAGATGTACAATATTCTATATTGGAACTGGTCTTTTTAATATGTTCATTGATTGTTTTAATTTAGGAATAAGCTGGCCAAGTCTGCAGATAATAGCAAACTATTCAGGATGATGAAAACCAAAAATGATTGTGAAGCGCTTAAGAAAGATATCTTTAAACTAGCTTATGGTCAGGCAAATTGCAAAACTGATTTAATTTAAACAAATGGAAGATGATGGAAAATGCATACTTAATTTATGGACTTTTTTATTATAACACATGATGGCAGCAACCGGCTTTTTGATTGATTATGTGTCATTGGGAGCTGCATAGTGGCCTAGAGGTGAAGACACTCATCTCCCACTTGGAAGGTTCCTAGTTTAATCCTAGGCAGTGACAGATGTCTCGCTATCAGGGCACAGGGAGAAAATATCTACTGTGAACTCTGCATAGGTGTCAAGAAGCACATCTGGCCAGTAAATTCAGTTGCTCCAATGCCACCCTGACAAAAGGGATTACAGGGTCATAAAAAGAAGAAAAGTGCCCTCAGGTTGTTTTCAGCTTTTCATGATATAATAATAATAATAATAATAATAATAATAATAATAATAATAATAATGCAATCGATAATAATAATGTAATTGATCACATACTGAGCTGTTGCAAAGCAATCGCTCAGACTGACTATAAACAACGTCACAACACAGTTGCTTAGATGGTGCACTGGAACATGTGTTGCAACTACCATCTGCCTGTAGTAAAGACATGGTGGGATCATAAGCCTGAAAAAGTGGTTGAAAATGAGCATGCAAAAAACTATTGTGGGATTTCCAAATACAGACAGACAAAGTTTTGGAACACAATAGCCTGGATATCATGACTGTGGAGAAGAAAAAAGTGTGGATCGTCGACATTGCCATACCTGGTGACCGCAAAATTGACAAGAAACAACTTAAAAAAAATCACCAGATATCAGGACTTGAAAATCGAACTGCAGAGATTCTGGCATAAACCAATGCCGGGGTTCCAGTGGTGCTCAGCACACTGGGTGCTGTGCCTAAAGACCTAGGCATGCACTTAAAAGCAATTGGCTACCAGCCTCCAAATTACTGTGCAATCCCAGACTGGTTTGGTTAGATTCAGTTTGCAGCAAATGATATTATTCACCCACGTTCTCATGCAACATTTTTTTTTATTGAAAATCTACTTAAGAATCAAAAGAGAGAGAGAGCCTAGAAGCTTTGTTGTCTTTAATGAGACCCACTGAAGGAACCAGAGACCAACAGAAGTGAAGCTGCATTAAAGATATGCTAACACCAATCCTTTCCCCAGGCAAGAAACAAGAAAGGTGAGACAGACTAGCTTGGAGAAGACCACACTCCAAGCAAACTGCCCTCCAACTGTTAGCATTTCAGAATAGATACAATATTCCATCTGAGCAGCTTATTGCAAATCAAAACATTTGAAACCTGAAAATTATAAATTGAAATCCAAAGCTACAACAATGACAAGAAGAAAGGCTGGGTATACTTGGGAGAAGGTTGGTCTTTCTTTGCATTTTTATAGCTTTTTATCATTTTTTTTTTTTTTTGGTTATGTCTAGCTCAATGGACTTAATACAATAAAATATCCCAAAATGAACTGTAGACAGCCACTGCTCCGTGAATCTGGAATATATGACTCTTAAATGTAGACCCATATATCTTTTATGGAAATCCAGCATGGTTTTGATTACTGCAGTCTATATCCCACCTGATGCCAATACTACCATAGCTTTGGGATTCTTGTATAACATTGTTAGTAATCAGTAGAATAAGTATCGTGATGCTGTGCATATCATAGTGGGGGACTTTAATCAAGCTGACTTAAAAGTAGTGCTCCCTAAATTCTATCCGCATGTTAAGTATGCTTCTAGAGGAGCAAACATATTGGATATGGTATATACCAACATCAAACATAGCTATAAGGTTATACAATTACCACATTTGGGACAATCAGACCATATGTCACTGCTTTTAGCACCAGCATTCATCTGTCTTAGGAGACGGGCTCTGCCAATAATAAAGACAGTGAAATCTTGGCCAGAAGATGTCCCAACAACTTCAGGATTGTTTTGAGAACACAAGTTGGGACATCTTTTACCACCCTGATGCACACTTGCAACTGTTCTGTGCTATATCAAAAACTGCACAGATACTATCACTGTGGATAAACATATTAGGATATATCCCAATCAGCAACCGTGGATGGCCAAAGAAGTCCAGGGCCTCTTGTGGGACAGGACCAAGGCCTTTAGGTCTGGTGATAAGGAAAGATACAGTTGGGGCTGGAGCTAATCTGAAGAAAGGTATTCTGGGTAGAAGATCATTGGTTGGCCTCTCCCCTCTTTAGAAGAACTTTATAGCTCCTGCTGCCTTAAGAAAGTTCAAAACATTCTCAAAGCTCCATCTCATCCTGGATACCCTTTTTTTGAACTATTACCATCTGGCAGACAGTACAAAATAATAAAAACAAGGACAAATAAGCTGAAAAACAGCTCCTATCCCAGGGCAGTAGCTCTGTTGAATTCTACTATGGGATTTTCAATTCAATGTGCGGAATGTGAAGGATGTGTGATTGTGTTTATTTTCATGGTCATGATGTGCACTGAAGATGATGTTTGATTTTATTGTACAAGGTGCAATGTCAATAAAGTAAGGAGATAAAATAGTTCTGGTAACAGCCACTTGTTACCACTCCATCACCATTTGTGGTTCCCAGAGTCACTGACAAATCCATGTTCTTAAGTCCTTTTGGAAAAGCAGCAGGGTGAAGGACAATTGTACCTCAGGAGGGATCATGTTCCATAAAGAAGCAGCCACCAAGAAGAAGTCCCCTTTCTATGGTTCCACCAGATGACAAATCCTAATCAATGAGACATGTAACAGATGTGGTCCTTCAAACAAAGTTGATCCCCAGCCAACACTGCCATGTAACTGATACTGTGTCCTGTTTGATTTTAGGATTGACAAGTACTCTTGGCTTTCAACTGGCTTCAGGAGCCATTTATAGGGTTAATTTTTACTATATCACATGAAGCAAGGCTGATGAACATTATTAAGAATATCCCTTATGCCAGAATATTATATCTTTTTATATATATATATAAAAAAAAACCCTATATATGATTTAATATATTTCGAGTCATGATACAAAGTGTGATTTATTTTATTTTGTTTATTTTTATTTGTTTGTCAAAAGCTTACAATATAACAGAAACAAGAATAAACATAAGTTTAAATACAAGAAATAGGAACTAATAATTGGAGACAATAGGACAGAGATGGTAGGCATGATTGTGCACTTATGCATGCCCTTTAAAGACCTCTTAGGAATGGGGTGAGGTCAACAAAGGTTAGATTAAGGGTAAAAGAGTGGGGGTTTGAGCAGGTGACAACAGAATCAGGTAGTGAGTTCCAGACATTAACCACTCTGTTGCTGAAATCATACTTCCTGCAATCGAGTTTGAGGTGGTTTAGGTCTGTAGGGGGCATGCATAAGCGCACCAACGTGCCCACCGTCCCTTTCCTATTGTTTCTTTTATTTTTCTTATATGTATCCATGTATTCATAACTATATTTTTACTTATACCTATTATCTTGTAAGCAATTGACAAACCAAATAAAATAAAAATAAATAAAAAGTTTATATCTGTTATGCACTCTAGTGCTGTTGTTAAAGCTGAAATATTCATTAATCGATAAGATGTTGTAAAATATGATTTTATTTAATAGATGAAAAGCTATATATATATTGTTATCTGCAATACTTAAGGATACGTTATTCTCATTCTTCTGAGTGTATTTTACATCCAAGTGTGAGCTATTACTGGGCTGAAGAAGATGCACAGGGCTAAATGAAATGTAATTTGTGGTGGGTTTTTTTTTTTTTTAAATGCAGTGGTTCTCTCTTACTGTTCCTTCCAGCACTGATAAAAGCCATTATTTTTGGCAGAGATTTTCACCAGCCTATGCATTTTATAGTGCAGCCCAAGGTTTTAATTATTTACCATAATGAGTCTTTTTTTAATTTGTTAAGGGTTGATTATGATTTATGATGAGTCACTAATTATTTTTGCCTCAACTTTTGTTACCTCTTGATAGCCACTTGAATGCTGGAGTGGAAAAGAGGAATCAAGTTTTTTAAAAAATTATTATTATTGTAAAAAGAAGCCTAAAATGTACCACACTTTGCCTTAAGAAATGCAAAAACATTGGCAGTTGAGTTGTCTATGCATTATCTGTAAAAATTTGACATAGTGGAAAAATAGATAGAAATGTAAACATAAAAATGTAATATTCAACAATACGTGATTCTATGAGTAAAATCTATTTTGACAAGAAACAATTCCCTTAAGATTCAGGCAGAGATATTTTCCAGCATTTTTTTTTTTTTTTACTTTTAAGGCAAATTGTATTGCATAAAATATGTAACAATTAACTGCTACCACATGACATGTTTTCTTGTATGGAAAGAATTGGGCTGCTTCCTCTTATTTTCCTCTGTATTTCTTGTTGCTTTATAACAGATTAGGGAGATGCAGTAAATGAAAAGTTTGTAGAATGTTGAAAATACACTAATTTCCTATTTTTAACTTTCCAATTCAAGGACTGCAAACAACTGTATTAAAAATTTACCTAGTAAATCCCCATTTGTAATGGAAAAAACCCACTCCAACCTCCTTCACTGGAAATAACAGGGATTGGAACAGAGACTTAGTAATTCAAAATGTGTGCTCGGCCACTGAATTCTGAGCAGCCAAGGCCTTCCCTGTCAGTTGCTATTTTTCAGTTCTAATGTGGCATACATAGTTTGTTAAGAAGTATGGCTCTAATTGGAACATTTTCTTCAGACTTTCATCATCTTCGGCTTAATGTGAAATATTTTGTGATCAGGTCAAAGATAAGACATAATTGAAATAGACATGTTGTAGATTGATGGAGATCGTGGATAGCATTTGTGAGAGCATCCCAGACTTTCAAATGGATATTGTGTTTTTAGCTATCAGCAAATGTCTCCTGTACATCTGATGTCAAAAGATAACCCCCTTCTTCAGAATTATTGTTTGAAGGTTATTGATGTTCTTGTTACTTGCACAAATGTTGTTTTAAAAAAAAGCAAAAAAAAGGATAACCCTTATAGAAAATGCTCATTTTAGAAGAGAAAAGGAGAATCAAAGGGACTTATTCATTCCATAGAAAAGAACCATTTATCTGTTTTCTAGTTTCTGATAAATTCTTTTCACCTTTTGTGATACTTCAGGAGCAAGCAAAAACTGGCACAAAATCTTCAAAATAGAGGCACATTTCACAAGGATTATCTGCCAACATATCAGTTCAAGTTGATTGTAACCTGGGAAATGAAGCTGCCCCTTATTTTCTTTTTCCAGACCAAATATTTATAACCATTTCCTCTGCAATATTTCCCAATAAAAGCTTTTTTATTTTTCTCCTTTTCCTTGACAATCTATTTTGTCTAGTTAAAAACTTTCCTTTACTTAAATAGTAATAACCACTTCGCTGCTCTGGGTTTATTTGTTTTTTGGGTTTTTTTTTTGCAATCTTATCAATTACACTACATAGAATAAAACAGAACAGAACAGAACAGAATAGAATAACATAGTTGGAAGGGACTTGGAGATCTTCTAGTCCAACCCCCTGGTTAGGCAGGAAACCCTACACCACTTCAGACAAATGGTTGTCGAACATCTTTTTAAAAACTGCTCAGTGTTGGAGCAGTCACAACTTCTGGAGGCAAGTTGTTCCACTGATTAATTGTTCTAATTGTCAGGAAATTTCTCCTTAGTTCTAAGTTGCTTCTCTACTTGATTAGTTTCCACCCATTGCTTCTTGTCCTGCCCTCAGGTGCTTTGGAGAATAGCTTGGCTCACTCTTCTTTGTGGCAGCCCCTGAGATATTGGAACACTGCTATCATGTCTCCCCTAGTCCTTCTTTTAATTAGACTAGACATACTCAGTTCCTACAACCTTTCTTCATGTTTTAGCCTCCAGTCCCCTAATAATCTTTGTTGCTCTTCTCTGCACTCTTTCTAGAGTATCAACATCTTTTTTACTTTGCAGCAACCGAAGCTGAATGCAGTATTCCAAGTGTGGCATTACCAAGGCATTATAAAATGGTATTAACATTTCACATGATCTTGATTCTAGTTTAGGAACTAAGAATCACAAGGAGTCCACCCAGTGGCAGATTACCGATTTTACAGAGTAGGATACCAATAGAAGAGAGTATTTGTTCCTCAGTGTTGATACAATATTACAATATCCCAATCAAGCAACTACCACCTCAGACAAACAATCAGTAAACAGTAAACAACAGCCTAATCGAGGAACCATAAGGACGCTACCATCAACACTGAGAGGACAAGCCATTTGTATATAAACACAGAGAAAACCCCATTCCCTTCAAGCACCAATGATATTACCTGTCTGCCAGAAAACAACCAAAGACAGGTAGCACTAGTGATAGGTAGCACTAGAGAATAGGTTCTCAGATAAATTAGGCCACCATGGATGTTTACAGACATTCAGTCTATAATTTTAAGGGTGGAAAGTCATGGTTATATATATTTCTGATCTCCAAATTTGTTGACCATATGTAATGTATATTTCATATTTAAGGATCCTTAGTATAATAAATTTGGTATTAACATTCAATACTACACCTGTGCAAATCATTTGCTGAAGTGATTCAGCCAGCCACTATGTTATGAAAGTTTACATTGATGCCGGAACTTATTTTTATTCTAGCATGATATTCTGAACTTTTCCTTATAGTCTTTCACATCATAACTGATATTCAACACATGTGAATTTATTCCAATTTGTGCACTCATTGCTTTCCACAACTATTAAGATGATTCTGGGGGATATCCCAGTCCTTTGTAGTAGACTGGGAAGGTATAGAAAGACTACAAAGAGGAAAAATTCTATCTGATTGCAAGATTTGAATAAAAATAATAGACTGTGACAACCAGGATCCTTAGAAGGCTTTATTTAAGATATTTGCAAATAGGACCCCAACTCCTAATGGCAGATTAGGAGAAGGAGACACTCCCTTAAAATGGTTACAGTCTTTTATAGGATATCACATTTAAAAGATTACATACTTCTTGTTTTTCACACATAGGAATTATAGGGACTTTCATCAGAAAGAAATGGATAGACCTGGGTGTTTTTCCATAACTCCTCCAAGACTCCTCCATGGAAATCCCCTAGCTCTCATCATCATCATCATATTTCCTGCTTTTCACTTCATTAACAAACTTCCTTTAATGTCATTTCATGCTAGAGTGACCTAGCATGAAATCTCAAGCCAAGGACATAAATTTTTTAACGTTGCAATAACAAGTTACACAAACATGACATTCTTATATAAATGTTCAGATATCTTTCTAGAAGGTCAGATTAAGAACAAAAATGGAGTCTCTTTGGTTCTATATCTTCTTAGGTGTAATAGGTAAATATATGGTATATATACATGTTTTTCCACATATAATACTGATCAACATTGGTAGATAGATATGATTGGATGCAATCCAATGTCTACAAAAATAGTCTTCAATTGAGATGATATGGTTGCCACATCTTTATCTCACAATAGCTCTAATTCCATTCTCTATTTAGCATGATTTGGAAAATAAATGTTGCACAGTGGAAACAGTGGAATAGACAGGAATAGACAGTAGTGGATAAATTGTAAATGGGTATACGTGTATTTGCGAATGCCATCTTGATGAGTGAAGACTGGACAGTAAAAGTCTGGTAACACTTAAATTGTTTGTGTATCTTCTGGCCAAGGACAAAACAGCTACTATTTTTTTCTGTGACAAGAAGGGAAGCAGTCAAGCAGCAATTATGTTAACTATGTACAATATAGATGAGAAGACTTCTGCTCAATTATCAACCATATTACACAGTCACAAAATTGAACAGGCATCATATTCATAGTATAAGCAGAAAGTTTACAAAATAGATATGTGAATAATTGTTTTTTCTAAATTTTCTGTTGGCTTTTTCATTCACTATAGTAAACTATAAATCTCACAGTCTGAAAATAACCACATAGATATTTTCAGTACTATACAAAATAATGTCTCATGAAAATTGACAAACTGTCAACTTAATTTTCTTCTATTTAATTTATTTTACCAACTATGTTTCTGTTTGATCCCATTGTTTATAAATTATCATAAAAACTTTGCAAAGCTATTATAAATATTTTCAGACATGCTTCTAATTTATATAATCACTTTTTGCAATCTGTTTTCCAACAGAAAATGCCTTTTTATCAAATTTACTTTAACAGACAACTTTGAGCTATTAACTGAAACTATATATAAAGTTTTAGATATTATGGTTTTCAGTAAGTGTAAATACATCTTAGTCTAAATTTCTGAAGTCCAAATCTCATATGTAAAACAGTTCCTATGTAGAAGAGTTACCAGCCCTATGAGTTCCAGATATGTAAAAGATAGATGCATTCCTTTTCCCCCCTGTGGTAACATGTAATTAGTACAACTGGTTTTAATTTTGAATATATTTAGATTTAGAATTTGCTTTTAATGTCTCTGTAACTCAGGACTTTATGTTCATTACAAAGTGTTTCCTTAGCAGTGATCCATAAGACCTTAGCAATGAAAATACTTTAACAAGAAAAAACAGACTCCTATAAAATGAACACATTAAAATTTTATATTAATGAGAGCTTTTGATACTATTCATTTTAATAGAAGAGTCAGTGTTTGATCAGATAAGTTAAGCACTATGGGAAAATGTAACCTTTGAATTAATGGTAGAACTCACTTTGTAACATTAGTTTCACAAATATAAATGAGCAAGGGTCATATACTCACTTCAGTTTATTGTTCAGTAATGTAAGCAAAAATAATCTTTAATTTAAGCTTCTAATTATATTCATAATCTAACAAGGAATTCAAAAAATAATATTGTAAATATTTTTTTGTATGTAACCTTGTAAAAATAAATCTGAATTCTTCAGCATTACTTGATTGGATTACCACAAAATGCTCTAAAGGGAGACAACCCAGACACTGTAGATGGTACTAAATGAAACACCAAGATTATGATTGGACAGTCCCACAAATAGAAAGACACCTATATTAAAATCACTGCATTATTTGTTTGTTTGTATGTTTCCAGACCCAATTCAAAGTACTGGTCTTTCATCTATATACTACTAAAATTCTCTCTTGATGTTGTTTGTTTTTCAAATTCCTATCATTCCTATCTCTATTTTTTTGATAGTCTTGGTCATCTTGTGAATTCATTTCTAATTCGTCTCTACTACTCGATTCTTCATGGCCTATCAATCGTTCATAGAATTCTTGGGCTTTTTCCACAGAGTCTACTTTAATTTTTCTTTCTTTCTAAGTGATTAGCATTCCCTCTGGGATTAGCCATCTGAAGCCTTTTTGGTTTAATTGGTCTGCCAAGAATTTATAATCTCGCCTCTGCTCTCTCACTCTTCTTGGGATTTGTTTAATTACCAAAATTTCTTTTCCTTTGTATGTAATTGTTTCTTCTCTAGAAATTTTGTATATAATATCTCAAACTTTCCTTCTGGCAAATCTCACATGGACCTCTTTTGGATGTTTATGTTATCTTGCGTAATTTGTGCGCACTCTGTATACTTCGTCTAACTCTTTCAGGATATTGTCCTTATCTTTTTCCAATAGGTCTGCTAATATTCCTGCCATCACTTCTTCTAAGTCCTCTTCTTTAGGTTCCATTATATTTTGGAATCTCAGATATGCTGCAGCATTGTCCATTTCCAAATATACCAAGGAGTCGTCCATTTCTTTACTCACATTTCTTAATTGCTCACCAACCATTTACAGCTTCTTTTCCATTTGTTTCATTCTTTTCTCAACCTCCTTTATTGTTAATTCATTCCTTTCTAGTGCTTGCTGTATTGTTTCATTTTTTTTATTCAACTTTAGGATGTCTAATTTCATTTCTACCTTTAATTTTTCCATCTCTTTTTTTAGTTCATTTGTGTCAGCTCTTGTTTCGGTATGATTTTTCACCATTATTTCCTGAAGCTTCAGCATGGATTCTTGTAAAGTAAGAAGGGTCGATTGAATATTGGCATTTGTGATGGTAGGTTGTTTTTCTCCAGATAGAGTTTCTTCAATTGTCTTTTGTGCCATCACTGAGGTTGATGGCATTGGAGTTGTTTGTATTGAAGAAGTCTTCTTTCCAGTTTTAAGCATTGTGTTAATGACAGAGGTCATTTCTTATAAAATTTGTTTTTGTTTTTGTATTATATTAAATATATTGTCCGAAATTAACATTCACTATTGAGAAGTATCAACTATAAATGGCCACTATGCTAATTGATATGATATGTTACAGGATTAACCTCTCTTATCAATATATATATATTCTCCAGAACACTTTTACAGCTAATTTCTAAACCAAATATCTGGATTTGTAGATCTTAATAATATATCTGTATATAATCTGTATATCTATAAGTGCTATAGAATCCCAGATCTCAAAATAGTGTTATGAAATAATATTTCAAATACTTACAAATCTAAATAAATAAATAAATATATCAGTCTTACTATACAATAATTAATTAGTTAATCTATAGTAATCACAATTAATCACAATTAATTATTTAATTCAATGCCTATAATCAAATATCTGTACCTAAATAATTAATTATCATCTCCCTTTTGTGTGTGTGTTATAACCAAATATAAACTTCAATATTTACTAATGTATCAATTAAATCATATATAAATTACATTTACCACATTCAAAAATCAGTTGAGTTGATGTCAAGAAATAATTATTGCAATCTGCAAATTTAAAAGCTTAAAGTGTCTTAATATAATTGTTCAGTTCTTCGAGATTCCTTCACCGAGTGCACCGGAAGCAGAGATTTGCTGAGTAATGTCTCTGATTTCACTATCTCACCACACTTTCCACTATAGCCGTTTCTCCTTTCAGTGAAAAGATTTACAAGTCAATTTTTAGATTCAAATAGTCTCTTTCGTTAATAAATCTTCTCCAGTTACTACAGCTCCAGTCCCATAATCCAAAAGGAGACCAGTAAATTATTCAATTTTGTTCATGAAATATTTAAAATTGTAATTTAATTCCTTACTTCAAGTCTCCCCCCATCTCAAGTTCATCCTTCCATTTTTCCCCAAAGTCCACAATTCAAATCCTTCAAAGTTCCCTTAAATTAAACTGTTGTTCTTTCTTTCTTCTTCTTTTTCTCTCCCCCAATTATTATCAGTCTCTCAGATTTCTCCGATTCTCTTATCTTCTCTGTCCAATCGCTTGCATCCTTACCCCCTTCCATCTCACGAGCCCTTTCGCTTTCGCCACTGCTCGTATCTGCTTTGGCCGCTGTTTTCGGGTTTCGTTCTGACTAAGATTCTACAATATTCAATGCTCAATCAGGATCACAAATTCTTTCACTTGCACTCTTCATTCACCACAGTCTGTCACTCACTCGCTTCCTCTTCTATGCAACGATCAACGATCAAGGCTTTCGGACCGCCATTACTGACAGTCTCTTGTTGTTGGTCTCCACGGGGTTTCTCTACGTCACGATGAGAATCACCTTTTTCACACCACGACTTGAGTCTCCCCACACTGGCACGCTTCTCTACAAGATGTGTGCACCCCTAAGGGTCACTCCAACAGCAAGAGGAGAGAGTGTGAAACCCAGGGCGAGCTTCAGCACCTCCATTCACCCATATCTCGTCACCGGAAGTCTCCTATATACTACTAAAATTCTCACTGTGCTTATCTGGATAACTTGAAGGTCTATTTGTATCATCAAGTTATCCCAAACTGTACATTATAATGCAATAATGTTTGGTTCAATGTACCTAAAATCTTTTAACTTAAAGAATATTTTTTAAAAAATCAGATATCCATTATTCCAGCATGTTAAATTTTCCAGAAAATTCAGACCAGTTTTATTCACAAAGTTGTGCCATAGCAATGTTTCTGCAATCAGGTGAACTTGGTCTTTAATAAACTGATATTTTCATATTTAATTTTCAAAGCAAAGTAACAGAATACCATTCAGGAAAATTTAATGATCATTCTGGTCACATCAGAATGCACTTCCTTTAGAATAGAATAGAATAGAATAGAATAGAATAGAATAGAATAGAATAGAATAGAATAGAATAGAATAGAATTCTTTATGTGTCATGGAAAGAACTGGGCACAGTTAGCTCAAAAGATAAAGTTGATTGAATATAATTTAATTTTGCCCTTTTATGGGAAATTTTGAAAAGGTTTTCAGATGGCCCTCAGGTTTCATTGTGAACCTTGGTTGAGCAGCTCCCATATCATGGGAAGCCAACTGTTGGCCTTGGAAGTGGTTTTCAGATAATTTCCCGGAGAATACTGTATTATGTTATAACTCATGATTCGCAGAACCCTTGGACTGTGACATATTTGGATCTAGAAACAGCTATTCTGGATGATCAAAATGTGAAACAATAGATTGGCATTTTAAGAGTTTTGTTCTAAGGTTGGAACAAAACACAATATTTATTCTAACCATGAAACAAATGGCATCATTTCATCAGGTTAGCATTTCCAAACATGATAATTGGGCTCTTTTTTGTGGTTTGTGATTGTGTTCCTTTCCTAATTTTTTTTACTCTGCATAGCTAGGATACTGGTAGTTAGATAGCTTTAGGAATATATTTTAAAAGGGTGTTTAAAAATATCCTCCCCTCCAATGTTAGGTCTGGTCAGTAATAATATTTAATGATTGCAGAATTGTCCTAAAGTAGAAATAACATATCTACCACGTCAAGATAGATTAATTGTAATCAGTTGTCCTGTCATATACAAACAAATCTTCTTTCTGATAATATTTGAGCTATACAGGAAACTTCATACAACTGAAAGAGTGATGCTGTTATATTCATTCTGTTGAACCTCTGAAATGGCACAGTACAAGTCATCCACTGCCTCTGGCTTTCCATTTTTTTTTTTTTTTTTGGAGTTTGGATAGAGTTGGATGTTGAATAGCATTATGAATGTAATTGTAGTAGGCTCATTATCTCCTGTAAGAAACTATATTACAGATGCTACCTTTTCCCTTTAATAAGAGATATATCCTGTGGTTGCTCATTGCACAACAACACCATCCAAGTAATAGATGCAAATTTGTGCTGTGTTAGACAATGCATTCTCAGATGTGTTGAACTGAAGCTAAGGTTTTATTTCTGTATTTACCATAAATAAGTGAGCTCAGTGCACACGTATGGATCTTTGTGAAGATAAATCCTGGCTAAGTTTGTCTGAACACATCAAAGCATGGGGCTAGAGTTGGTAGTTGTATCTATATTCTGCAAAAACAGACAGCAGGCATTTGGATTCATAAGTCCCCAAATTAAAAGCAAAGAAGAAAAACATTTTCTTCAAAGTGACAAGTTGAGACAAACTTGGCATCAATTTCAGCTTGACTGAAACAACACAAGAATCACCCGTAAGAAAACAAACCTCTTTCTTGAGATGAAGGCATGGGCTGAACATCTCTCAGTCTTACAGTAGGTCACTTAGTCTTTATGGAATATTTCTTGATAAAATTAAGTTTACAGCTTCAGATAATTAAGATCATGCCTAGTTAAACAAATGAGACAATGAAGAAATCAGAGAGCCATTGCTGCTGCTTTTTTGACATAAAACCTTGACATAAGTGAATAATTACATTCTAAAATACTATAATAATTAAGCAGCTTTTCATATTTTTGTTTGACTGCTTTGGCCAAGGACATACACAATCTCACATAAATATATTCTAATGAAAGCAGCAAGTCTTTCATGTAAGGATTGTGGTGTTAATGTGACAGCAAATCCAAAGGAAACATCACCTGGTGGCATGATTAGTATTCTCTTTCAGATGGAGGCAGTTAAGAAGGGGAAAAAAAGTAAGGTGTGGGAAAAGTAGCAGGTTAGAAACTGCTGGTTGCAGATCAGACAGGAATAAGTGTGACTCCTTGTAAAAGAGAATATGTGGGCACAAAAAAAATGGATAAAACAAAGATGGAAAAACTCAAAGAAGGAGTTTCATATTGGACAGCTATTTCAAAGCCCAATGTGGACCAGAAGAAGTGAAGGATTAGTTAGAATCTTTCTTTCTCTCAAAAATAGAAGTGTGATGTGACTACAAAATGAGAAAATTCATTTTAAGCTTGAATCAAAAAAGTGCAATTACTATATCACAAGAGTAGTTCTGTGTGGGTTTTATGTCAAGTTCTAGGCACCAAGGATGATGAGCTGTAAAGAGAAATTGAAGTAGCTGTATATATTTAGTTTTGAGCAGAGAAGACAGAAGAATGATTTGATCACATTCCTCAAATAGCCAAACGGCTCTGAAAGGAAGTTGCAACCTGTTAACCATAATTCTAGCATGGAAGATAGAAATAACTGGATTCAGACTCCAATTGTAAAAAAAAACAATACTATGAACAGGACATTAATGGGTCTGATAATGAAAAAAAAAAGGCTTGTTTCACTAAACTATGTTCAAGTAGTGGCTAGAAGGGCAATTTTCATCTAGATTCCTACATATATAGTAACAAGTTGAACTAGATGTCTTGGGTGGTTCCTTTCCATTAGGTATTCCTGTAGAACAGGGAAGATAATAACATTGACATATTTAATTGTGCATAATTAAAATGGATGATTGGTAATAAAGCTATTTAACCGTGCTCAGTAAAACTAAGATTCCATTTCAAAATTGGAGAGGAAGAAATTGAAAAATATGGAGGCAAATGGGAAAAAGAGAACATGTTCTTGTCAATGGTCTGCACAATAATGTAAAAACATTCCTGGGGATAAAAATGCAGCACACAATACAGTACAGTGATAAATTTAGACGAGAACTGTGCTTTTTACTAAATACTAATATTTAGCATTTGTACAATTTTTGATATTGCTGATATGATTCCTAGCACCAGTTTAACTAAGGGGTTTGCCAACCAGGCATTTATACTGAATAGTGGTTGAACTTTAAGTTACAATGCTTTGCCTCTTTAGAACAAAGAATCTGATTTGGGGCCAGTTTTGCAAACATGAGGACATACCAGATGAGTGGTAGATTTTGAGTGCTTTTCATGGGACATAAGATGCTATTCCATCTGAATAAGCAGGGCTCTCTTTATGTTTTGCTGAATGGAGTAGAAAGTGAGAATAGGGTAAGAGATTGGCCGGGAAACATAAACCTCAGATGAACATGAAATGTCATTCAAATGACAGTTTTCTCCATGCAGAGATAGATGATAGATGCCAGACAAACAGATAGACAGATGAGAAAGAGAAATAGATAGGGAGGGAGGGAGAGAGAGAGACCTGCACTTGGTTTAGAGAAGAAACAAAAGTATATGCTATCATAAAGAGAGTAAAATAATTGAAATGGAAACGGCTTCAAAACAATAATAACTGATGGTAGATGGACCAATGAAGTTATAGAATGGATTCCACTTGATAAAAGCATCTACAAAAGAGACCTAAAATAAGCTGGATCAACAATATCAGCTCAACTGGCAAAAGTAAGTTCAGGACCATAATGGTTGGAAACATGGGAAGAGGGTTTCATCCTGCAATGATAGACAATGGCTAAAATGATGATGATGATGATGATGATGATGATGATGATGATGATGATATACACATATATATATGCACACACTCACATGCACACATAATAATGCAGGGGTGGGATTCTACTGGTTCATACTGGTTCAGTAGAACCGGTTGTTCTGATTCTGCACAGTTCGGAGAACTAGCAAATCATGCCCCTGGCTGACCTGTCCTCTCCCCACCCAGTCAGTCCTTATCGTGATGCCGTGCACGCATGACATTGCTGATTGCATTCTCCATCACCCGCCCCACCCCACCCCACCCAGTCACTCCTTATGGTTTTTTTTTTTTTCCTCCCAATGGTCAGCTGTTCCAATGATGAGCTATGCCAGGATCCCCATCAGGAGGGAAAAAGGGGTGTGTGGGGTATGCAAAAATGGCTTCCCAGGAAGCTTTCCTGAGGCCCAGGAGGCAAAAAAAAAAAATAGAGCGGGGGGGGGGGCTGCAAAAAAAGAAGAAGCCACACCTACTCAGTCACATGGCCATGCCCACCTAGCCACACCCACAGAACTGGTAGTAAAAATATTTGCTGTAATTATGGGAAATAATATAATATATATATATATAATAATGGGAAATCTGCCTTTTCAAAACTATGCTAACTAAACTACATGACTACAATTCCTTAATTTGTGTTTCCTTAATTGGGTAAGAGTCCCAAAACTGGGCTTATTTTAATTGCGATTTTTGTAGAGCAGGGATATCCAACCTTGGCAACTTTAAAACTTGTAGACTTCAACTCCCAGATTTCTTCAGCCAGCTGGAGTTGAGTTGAAGTCCACAAGTCTTAAGGTTGCCAAGGTTGGAGACTCCAGTTGTAGAGTGTATGACAAATAGTGGTGTCTTTTTTCTTTTCTTTTTAACTTCAGTTCTGTTGTAGTTGTATTTGATATTATTTCTTCTTGTTCTTGGTGTCTAATTGGTCCTTTTGGAGGAGGGGGAGGGACAGATATTTCACTATATCTGTGTCATCTCCTGTCAAATGGTACAAAAGGAAGCAAAAGCTAATTTGGTTCTTTGACCTTCATCTTTGAGACTAATCCCACTAAGAGATAATGCACACAAATTTATATTTCCATTTACAAGAAGAAAAATGAAGACCATTAGAAGGACTTATATAACATTTTCTTTGCTGGAGTAACTTTTCCAATTCCTTACCTAAAATGCAAAATATGTTTTTTTTTTCTTCTCAGGAAAATGCTTAAAGATGCTGTAAGTCACTTTTATCTATTGGCCTTCCTTTGGGTTCTCCTATTTCCACTTGTATTTGACTTGAGAGATACTCATTTACTTACCTTATATTTTGGAGTAATAGCTTACAGGAGAAATCTGTTCTCTGGCACTAAGCTTTTTAAAAAATGCATTAAGATTTTCCTTTAAACAAAATGACCAACCTCGGGCAGCTTTACAATGTGTGGTGCTAGCACAAATCTAACACCAGAGTTACAATGAATAATGGGTTTTAATTTTAATAAAGGGGGACCAAGTGAATTGTTGCAGAATAAAAAAACTAATATAAGAGTTCTAATTACATACAAAAGCTAGCAATCAATAATTAGCACACAAACAAATGAAAAACCAACCAGAAAAACCAAAGAACTGGACAAAAAAGCACTGAAAAGCAAAGCATTGTTTAGTTGCTCTATCAACTGTTCTATGGGCCTTTTTTGCCTGAGCTTGGGGCAGAAGCCTTGATTTATTGGCTGAGTCAGTAAACCTGTTTCTGTCATTTCCTACTATTCTGAGAACATGCAACTATTAACCGACTAGCTACTTCTTATTGGAAGAAGATAGGGGCTTTATAGAATTATAGAAATCAAGTCACTAGCTAATCTGTGGCTCTTTATTTCATTAGAGAATCAATTTAGTTGGTGAATGTAGCTGGCACTGGTCAGTTTTAAGAAGAGGAGACCATTGATAAGATAAGTTAGTTTCCTTCAGTGAGCTATAAAGAAAACACCTCTCCTTTTCATTAAATGCTGTTATGGGGGGTGTTCTATAAGTCCAAATATAGAATTCAGAGGTATTTTTCAGTGCCAGAGATGGTTGTCTATGTTTAAGATATTGCTGGCATCAGTCTAACCATATTGTCAGTACCTGTTAAATAATAATTGGAAAGTAAACAGAAATAGAAAATGGTCTGACCACAAAATCAACAAAGACACCAAGTCCATTTTTCTTTTAAATGGGTAGATTAGAGGAAAACTGGGGAGTTATGTTCAAAGTAGTATATACTGGATGTCAGCCCTGTGGATTTACTATAGAAAAGCTGGTCAAATTCATTATGCTTTTAATGATATCAATGTAAGCATATTTATTTAATAGTTACTCATAAATATTATAATATTTGTAGCTCAGGGTTGAAATAAGTAGTCTTTGGTGCTCTATGAGCTTGGTTGTTTTCTTGCAGACATTACATTACTCAAACATCATCTGTGCTTGTAAGAAGTGGAATTTGCTCTCAGTCTCGTGGCTTGCCCTGGGGTGGCCTTAGAGGTTCTTGGGTTGGGCTGTTTACTATTGGCTTGTTTGGCAATTCCTTGACTGAAGTATTATTTACTTGATTGTTGGTCTGATTTAATATTGAAGTATATACTCAGATATTGTATATTGTATATATCTTCTATAACAATCATTGGTTGTAAACTTTCCTTGATGCATTTTTGAAGCATATGGGGATGTTGTGTAATATTTGCACATCCTTGGGAAATGAATGTTCATAGTTTTTAACAATACAAGTATAATACATGCCTACTGAGTCCCATAACAGAATACATTGTTATTTGGAGTGGGGATGTGGAAGGGGGAGAGCACTGAATGTGTGAAAATCAAATGCATTTCAGTTTGCATATCAGTTTGATAAGAGCAGATTTGGGAAGTTTGTATTAAAATGTAAAACGAACAAATGTGGATTTCATTCACTTTTTTTTTTACTTTTTACACTCAACTTTGATAAGGTCAAATCATATGAAAATCTTAAATAAAACATTTGTTTGTGCTCATGTATCAGCAGCCAAATCCAATCTGCTATTTAGGTGTTTGAGAAATGCCTTTACTTTAAAAATCCCCCTCCCAAATATGGAAAAGATGAAAATTCTTACTTTCCAAGGCCAAAACATTCCAGCTGAACGGATGTGCCTTTTACTGCCTGTATAGTCTCTGGAAAACGCACTTCAATTTTTGGCTCATATTCTCCCATCACACCTGCTGAATATCAAAAAAGCTTGTAGCTGAGTTGTGCTTCAAACCTACTAATACAAAATAGCAGCATTTTTTTAAAAAAAACCAAAACCAAAACCTGTGGAGTAATTTGTGAACTAACAAGCATCTTCTAGTGAAACCAAGAGTGAACCACTATGGAGAACTTCATTTTTAGTACAATGACTAATATAAATTCCACAAATTAACTCTCAATGGTGAGTCCCCTTGACCTCTTGATCCAGATTATCAAATGAGGTCAAGCTTTGTCAATTACCAGAACATGCAGGGCTTTCTGTTCAGATTCATAAAATAAATATATAGCTAAATAAATTGAGTTTTAAAGTCAACCAATCAGAATGGGGGGAAAACCCCAATAAAAATATCCTGCCAAGTGCTTTTCTGTCTTAATTTTGAGAGAAGTCAGATTTAAATATACTGATTGGTGTTTGCAGGAAGTAAAATGAAACAACTCTCATAATAAGCCTGGTATAGAAACATATTTGTAGAGCAAATGGTTAGGAGAAAGCTGCTTTGTAGTATGAATTCAAACTGATATAGTCATAGTTACAGTACACATTAGCCTATCAAGGATGAAACAAATTTATTTATGATTATTAGAATGTTAAGCAACTATCAGGGGCACCATATTGAAATGGATGCCATAAGGACAAAGCCATTCCCAAAATGGGACACAACCAAGTCAAATATACTTAACATCAATTTTAACTAATTAAATGATGTACATTAATTAATCAAAGCAGGCATAGACCTTTAAAATAATTAGATTTCTTCCTAGCACCCATTCGGTTCATAATTCTACTAATAAATTTATTTCCTCCTCCTAGCTGTAAAATAAATTTATTACCTGTCCCCCATCTATTAGCAAATGTCTTTTCATGAACTACCATAGCTTACATTAAATTAAATTTACAAATTGATTGCCCAATCCAGTGTCTATCACCTTTATAATGAATTTTACAATTGATTTCCAAAACCCAATTCAAGACAGTTCATAGAAAAATGGGTTGTCATAATAAAATTTAATCATTTCATAATGAAAACATGCAAATAGGAATATCTTCATTGTTCTGGCCAAAGCATCAAAAAGAGACATATAGTCAGAGCTACATATCCCAAACTTTTCCCTTTCCTCTAAGTTAGAGGTATAACCATAGTCCCAATTTTCCTATCTGATATTAAAGATACATCTATTCTTCCCAATGAAAGATATGATAATTTTCTTGTTAATGCTGCTGAAAACACAACTGTTTTATTTGCACTGCCTTTTTATTATATTACATAAGAACATCATATGAAATCTGGCTGCCAACAAAGACAAGTTTGTTGAGACTCTGTACAGAGGATACCAAGTTTATGGGCCTTGGAGTCGTCTAATGAGGGGGCAATACACAATGTTTAATGGGCAATACACAAGGAACTGTGGGAACTGTACTGATGACTCTCTATTTTCACAAAAGATTTGGCCACTAGGGAGCAAGGGTTACAGACATCTGTTATTACCTAAACAAATATCTATTGGAGGAAAGCAAGTAAATGAATGTTATATGAATATTATCCCTATGATAATATAATGTCTAATTTAAAGGATTCCACATTATTCCTCACTTACTTATCTGCATATAGCAATCATCCGAAGCTCTCTGTTATTTTTATTTTTGTGGTATAAGTATGTCATGCTCTGAATTTTGTTGCTATTTCATCAGAACATTTAGTGTATTCTATTTAGATCCCTGGCTTGGAGGAAGCAATCACATTTGTTAATGAATTTTTGAACTATGCATTTTGAATTGTGAACATTTAATTAAAAATATTTTTCCCCCAGAAAGGAGGCTACTTGCTTCAGTGCCTAAGTGGGATTAGATCTAGTTTGATGTATCTTACATTTGAACAACAAATGCTTATTACATCTGAATTTGAAGATTCTTGAAAGAATGCAGTTAATATAGGCATTAAGATTTGGCTTAGTCTGCTTTTTTCCATTGCAAAGAATTTGGTTATGTGGCTTTTTAATGTCATGCTTTTATGTGGCATGACAGTTTAAACATGAGAGTAGAGAGTTTCACGGCTTCTATCTAGGATGCAGTTAAACCACCTTAGTCTTTTGTTGGTGGCATTGACTGTTAGTCATTCAAGATGCATAGTTCAAACTGATGTCCTGGAGCCGTATCTACTGAAATATTCCAATGAGTCCTAACAATTGGACTTCCCTAGACACTCTGGAGATCATCTCCAAGTAACATTAGTGGGGACTTATGAGAGTGCAGAACTTTTATTTCTGAAATCTCTCCTTTTGGAATGCCCTCCCTACAAGATAAGCACGGTACTAATCTTGATCCTTTCATCTAAACTAAGACTTTTGTCTTCACCTGAAGTAGATGGATAGATAGAAAAGAGATGAGAGAAAGAGAGAGAGAGGGAGGGAAGGAGGGATAATGTATTTTTGATTTTAAGTGCCCCTTATGGTAAATTATCTCTGTCTTTGTCTCTGTCTCTTTCTATCTCTCTCTCTCTCTCTTATTTTATACTGTCAGATATGTATTTCCACTATTTTACTGTTTACTGTTTTGATCAACTGTGAACTATCGAGAGAAACTATTTTTTTATTGACTATTGGATTGCAATAACAGTAGTGAAGAGAATGACAACAATGTTTTCCCCTCAAGATAGGGACTAGCAGTTTAATCTGAGTTGGGATTCCCCTTGATGAGGCACATTGCATCACAGAGGCAATACAATATTCCTTATCAAAGCAAAGGGATTTACTTCAGTAGTTATTTGACAAAACATGAAGCCTTGACCAGTAGTTCTAATAGGTGGAAGAAGGTTCTACATATCTTATTGGAATTATTAGAGGATATTGAAATTGCTGGAGGAGACATCAGATCATCAGAAGAGGGGAAGCAGGCAGAGTGATGTAGCTGCATTGCTTATATTTTTTTTGAAACAGGGAAATCAATGGAGTGATCCAGTCAAACATTCATTAAATTGGATCATCTAACTTTTTAATGGAGAATTTTTGGCATCTTCTCCCAACAGATTTAATTGGAAGAACAAATGTCACCATACAAATTGAAGTCAGTTGTGAAGTGTATTCATTTATCATTCATACATCTGTAATGGGATGTGAGAATGACCTTGGGAGACAGGAGGAAAAACTGCAACTTTGTCAACTATCATACAAAAGGTATCTCAGCTCACAGAGGAAAAGAGGGTATGGAAAGCATCTCATAGGAGTCCATGTCTGGTTTTCTAGAAACAAAAAGTAAGGACAGAGAGGAGATGTGCAACATTCTGTTACTGTAGCCTTACAATAATAATAGGTTTAGTACTCATGGGTTGTGTTTCTTGTCTAGACTATCTTGAAAGGGTGATAATATCCTACACATTCTTCAATTCCTTCATTTTATCAACAAAAATCAGGTATCAGGCAAAGAATTAAAAATGTGGAGAATGAAAAGCAGAGCCTGGGGGACAGTCAAGAGAGGAATCAGCCTGGAGTTGTTACATTCCCAAAAGTGGTCTAACTCAACCCTGTTGAATTCCATTAACTCTTAACTAGCACTGACCATTAGTTGACTAGATTCTTGTGTATTGGCATGAGCAATAAATCCACTTTGTAACTCAGAATGTAGTGTTGATTTTCATGTCTGACCAAAGAATTCTTAAATCAAATGGGTAGTGCAAATCTATGTACTTTTCTGCAGAGATTGGGTGCCATCAGAATTAATGTATTATATATATATATATATATATATATATATATATATATATATATATATATATATATATATATACACACACACACACACACACACACATACATACATACATACATATACATACATACACACACACACACACACACACACATATATAACACATAAATACCATGAGAACCCAAATAGAAAACAAATATATATATATGTATATGTATATACATGTATATGTATTTATATTAGGATTATATTTTTTTAAAAAAACCTTACCATCACTTCGAAGCACAAGTGGTGTGGGTGGCCCTTGAACACTTTGTTTTATTTCTCTGTTTGATACATCACAAGTGTAGATACGCACATCAGATGCTTCCACTTTGGCAATATATAGATTTCCTGTTTCTTGAGAGACAAACCACCAATCATCTTCTTGAACATATAAGGGATTATTGTTGAAAATCCAAGCGAATGATAAATCTGGAAAATATATTTGCATATATTTTCCTAACAAAATTTGGAGAGTTAACATGTTTAGAACATGAAATATTTGTAATGAACTAATTACCTTTGCTTTGGTTTTGATTAAAGGAAATAATGCCTATCAACAAATACTGGATATGTTTCATGTGTTTTTCATATTTGTTTTTAATGCAGACATGCTTTTTCTTCATTTTTATCCTAGTGTGATTACAATAAAATATTACATATAAGAAGTGATTGGTGAGGACATGTGTGTGCATAGCTCCACTTGTGTGAGTAGCAGATGAGCAGATTTGTGTGCACTCAGCTCTGTTTGTGCAAGTGGCAGGTGCGTGTGCCCTCTGCTCATGCAAATGGTGCTGATCACGCTCACCTGCTGCTTCATGCTCACCCTCCGCTCACGCACACTCATGCTCTCCCACCACTCGCATGTAACCATTCCCTCTTCTTTCCTTCCCCGCTGGTCCGCAAAGCTGGAAAGGTTGGCGATTGCTATGCTAAATCACAGATATTTTGATGCTTTGGAATTCATCTTGTAACCTTTCATCCATCATAGATCACAATTCTTGCTGTCAACTTGAAAGCAATTCCTGCATAAATATCTTCTTCCTTTTCACACTTCAGACTGCATGTGATCCAATATAACAGGCTCAATCCTATTGGCCAATGTTGGGATCAGACTGACAGCAGACAAAAAGAAAGATCTATATTTTGATCTTCACTGCTTTACTTCCTCAGTTCCTTGTTTAGACAAAATCCTGGGATCATCAAAATAATGTGATAATATAAGACAGATTGGCATGCTTTCCAAAGTTCATTGATAGTTATAAATAACGATTACTTTAGAATCAGGTTTAAGGAGAAGCAAGCTTCTATTGTACTAACTCTTTAATTTATTTTAAATTTTGTCTTTGAAAAGCCAGGAGTGATTTATTGTAATGATTCAAAGATAAAAAAGTGGCATCTGAAGATGACAATCTTTCTCACTCTTGACTTGGATGAAGAAATTAGTACAAGTTGTCAGAAAAAGCAAACCCTTAACACTCAACCAGTATATTTATTTGATTGATTTTTATCCTGCCTTTCCTCTAACAGCTCAAGAAATTGCACATAGCCCTCATTCCTTCATTTTTTCTACAAATACAACTTGTACTGACTGTTAATAACTCAATTAATCCAAAGTCACCCACTGACTTTCCATGTTTAGGGTGGAATAAACAAAATATCTGGATCGCTCATTGCTTATACAGCTTGATAATTTCTCACAGCCTCCCACTTCACATCCCATCTATGCCTGGTAGCTATTTAGTGAGGTTGTTCTTAAACATGGGTTTGTACTCTTGGGAGAAGCAGTAAACCCATGTTCAAGCAACAGCTGACAATCATAGAGGGAGATTGCACCAAGAAAACACTAAAGAACACCAGCCTTTTCTTTCCAAATTTCACCGATAGCCTCTCACTGCCACACTTAGTCAATTTCCACGTGGGCTTACAGTTTTGATGGATATAAGAAACCCTGGTTTCAAAAATGGACTCTCCCACTGCCCAAGAAGAATGGCTCTGGTGGGTAATACACAGTCTGCAGTGCAGGAGTGTTACATTTATACCAGTGGCCAATAAGTATTAGTCTGACCTCAGCACTGAGAGGTCACATTAGTGTAATATTGATCAAAGCTCATGGAGGTTGTACCCAGAGAAAGATTATTGTGACTTGTTGCCTGATTAAAAAGAAAAGTCCATTTTAGAGTCAAAAATGACTTGAAGCTGACTCAGGTATAGGTTAGGGATTAACAGAAAGCAACATGAGAAGAACCAATTTCATGTAATGGCTGAAAGGACCATGAGTTCCATTCCTGTCTTAGGCATAAAATCCATCTGGGTGACTTTGGGCCAATCAGCCTTCCAGATCTATTCTATTCTGTTCTGTTCTGCTCTGCTCTGCTCTGCTCTGTTCTGTTCTAATTTCCTAATCAACCCAAAGAAAGAGTCAATGGCAAATCACTTCAAAATTTTTGCAAGAAATTTTTTTCATTTCATTGCCAGGTGTGAAGATTGACTGAAAGGCACACCAAATTGAAGTGAAGCAAAATCCAGGCTATGGCAGAAGAGTGGAGAGATAGACAGTTTGTGTTATGTAAGTGGAGAGGAGAGATACCAAGTATGTTTTCCAAGTTAATCAGCAAGAGCTTTTGCATGAGCAGAGGCAGTAAAAATTCCATGCAAGAAACAGTGTACATGGTTAATATTTAATGCCAGCATGACTAAAACTGTGAGTCATTGTTGAACATGCATTTTCTTATACTAGCTAAAGCTTTTAATTTTCCCCATGGGTTTGTTTCTTGTTTTTAACTGATTGTTTTGTTTTGTCCTGTATTAGGATTTCACAGAAGAAACCAAAACACTATCATTTCTCATGTGGTGCAATTCTGAGGATGGGGAATGGGTGCACTATGGCAGCCCTAAAACAGCATGCCATGGATCAGGAGAGCTGGCTGCTTTGTCTAAAACTAGGTTCATGGCTAGCTGCTTTCGTGTTTTTCAAGCCAGGAGATAGTTAAGCCAATGTACAGTTTCTAAATTCAGAAAAGTCCAAGATTTAATGCCTTTCCAAAAATTGCTCTTAAAGGGAAATTTCAGGATATTCACTTCAAACAAAAAAAAATTGCCTGTGTGGTGAAGAAATTATTAAAACATGAAGACATGTTTTGTTACATTGCCTTTATTATAAAGATGTCCAGTTCCAGATAATAATTCTCCATCTCAGATTCCCAGGCCACCCATATTCATTCTATTTACAATTTTTATCCTCTAACTAATGTGATTTCATTTCTCTTAATGTGGCTTATTAAGTAATACATTGGTCAGATCTGTTTCATAATTAGATTTATTACAATTTTTATTTCCTTTCTCAAAAGTGTATTCTTTTTTTATTGGTCAATGACCTTAATAAAGTTTATTGAAAGATTGATTCATTCATTCATTAATACTGAAATGAAATTCCAAAATGCCTCCATAACTTTCTCTTCAAAAGTTTCTATCTTTAAAATTTTAAAAAAATGTCAAAGAGATCCCATAGTAAATTCACTGTCTAAACTGATCTCAATCTCTGTTGAAGTCTTTTCCCTCCAATCTTTTGATAGCTCTATCCACACTATACTGGTATAAAATGGATCTGCATTGCTGATACTATCCTTCATCTCTTACCACTTTGTTTCAAGTTACCACAGTCACCCAATTTCCTTCTAAAAGTTTGCTTCAAAACTTCAACAGATTGTAGGCACCTTGAGACTGCCTTGAAGGATTTCAGAATATGGGAAAAACTTATTTTAAAACCAATATCATTAAGAACAACTTAAGTGTGTTTCACTTTACTGGGACTGTGATGAATGCATAGGGACAGAGTAGAAAAAAAGACATTGGCAGAGTAGATGCCAGTGAAGATGGGACAAACAAGGACAGTCTCAATAAACCTCACCACTTAGATAAAATCCATGAGCACAAGATAGTCCTATATGTGTGCAGTAGACATCTGCCAATAGAAAAGCATATATGTTGACTTCAACATGAGTAAGAACTCTGTCTCATCATGATTCTTCATATGCACAGAAACAAATGCAGCTTCAATGCTTATGCCCAAAACCACTTTTTGTTAGGTTAATAGATTTCCTATGGATGCTGACACTGTCAAATCAACATTGTATGGTGCTAGGAATAATCAGATGGTGAACTCTCCGAGATATTCCTATGGTTAGTGTAAGATAAAAACAAATAATTTTTTGGACTTGTTTTGTTTCTAAATGAGTATATGTAGTTATTTTATGTAGGTTTGCTTATTTATTTATTTATTTATTTATTTATTTATTTATTTAATATGCTATCCATCTCACTGCTGAGTGACTCACAACTGCAGTCTCCAATCTTTCTGGCTCCATGGACTGGCAATGGTGGTGTCAGCGGTGTTACCAGTCCATGGCCCATGGTTGGTGAACCCTGACCCGCTATACATTTTTTCTAGGCATTATTGGTGATGCCTTGAGTTTTGCTATGTTGTTTAGAGTTAATATATCACCATATATTGATACTGTAACTAGAAGGACATTAAATTGGTACTGGTAGACATGAACTACAAAAGTAGCTATTGAACTGACATCTATTCCATTCAATGATTCCTTTAGAATGGATCCCAGATTTTTTTCCTTTTTTTGGATTATGGACTTTGACATTTTGATGTTTTGACAATCAACTAACCTTTATGCTAACTTTTTTTTTTACGGGTCTCTCCCCTTCTCACTCAAAATAGCTATTTTCTGTAGGTGCTGGTACTTCATCTGCTTCCAGATTTCCCTGATGCTCTAATCTGTGTGACTTTCTGCCTTTCTATTTTGTGACTTCTCACCTTCTGTCACAATTTATTTTATGGCTGCCTGGAATTTGACAGTTGATGGTGGAACTCTCTCTATCATGCTCCAGCAGTGGCAAGAGTGGCATGGAAATTATTATTATTTTTTTTCAAGTAAAGCACAGTAAATCAGAAATTTTGAAATTTAGCAGTTTAGCATTTCTTAATTAAATGTATAATTCATGAGTTTAAAACTTTCTGCCAAAAGATTCATTTCTAAATGTTGCTTCTTTTCTTCACCCTGAAATTCCTTGCCATCCTCAATGCCATTTTACAAATATTATTTATGTTTTCAGTTGGAAAACCCGTGGGATGCTTGTGACTCTGTAAACAGCAATACTGAGGAACTTTAGGCTGACTTCCTATAATATTATGTGACTATAATTAGAAGCAGCAAGTCATTTGGGATCTATCAAAGATGTTTTCCTTTTGAAAATCTCTCTCTCTCTCTCTCTCTCCCCCCCTCCCTCTCTCTCTGTGTCCCTCCCTCCCTACATAATACAGTTAATCCAAGTTTTGCAGTAGGAGGTGAAATCATAACTGCAGCATTTTGGCAGAGACATGTGCCTGATGCTCAAAGTATGGCTTCTCAAAAACGCAAGCAGAAAACTGAGCAAACAACCAGGAAGAGCAAACAAGAATTTGGTGATGGAATTAGAAAATGCAGAAGAGATAGGACAAACAAGAATGGGAAAAACTACGTTCATTGCTTCTGATGATGATGCTATCCATTCAATCCTGTCTGATTCTTGGTGATTCTGTGACTGCTAATAGCTGATAGTTTCCTGACTAATGTTGATTTCCTGGATGATTGCCCACTATATAAAATAGGAGCATTGTTCTTGCTAACCTACCTGAAACACACAGGGGATCCCTAAGAGACTGAGTTGCACCAGAACCGAACTCACTGGAGTGAACAGAGGATCAATGGGCAGGCACTCTTTCTTCTCCACTATTTTTCAGTCCAAGTTAGTGCTCACCAAGAGAGGCAGCTTGTGTGTACCTGAGACTATAGCAAGTAAACAAGGAAGATTTGCATGGAAGTTTAGTTAGAGGACATGGCAAAGAAAGCTTCAGGTATTTTAGACAATGAAGGAAGTGCATATATTGTGACTTGCAAAGTATATGCACTTGAAAAAGACCTAGATTGTGCCTACTGCAATTACAAATTCATTCCTTTCGTGGGGAGAAAGTGCAGGGACTTTAAAAAAAACATTTTAAAAAATTATTTATTATATTTTTTTATAAATAACTCAAGGCAGGAAACACCTCTTTCCATTTTCCCACACTAGCAACAACCCTGTACAGTGAGTTGGGCTGAGAGAGAGTGTGTGTGTGTAATTGGCCCAAAGTCATCCAGTTGTCTTTCATGCCAATGGGGAGACTAGAATTCAGTCTTCTAATTTGTAGCCTTGTGATTTAACCGCTAGACCACTTGAGAGAGCTGCGACACTGAAATGCATCAATGAATCTCTCCAGTATGGGAAGAGAAGTGAAGAAGACATCAAAGAACAGGGGAGAAGAAACCCCAATACATAGAAAGCTATACCTCCTCAAAAACAAACCAAAACAAAAACCAAGAAGAAAAGAAGCACTCAATACCAATAGATTTTGGGAACTGGTATTACATTTTTTTTTCTCTTTAGAAGATAGTCAGCTATTACTTTTGAACTAGGTTTTTCAAACTGAGCATAACCAAAACTCAATAGTTCCTAAGAAGTGAAGGACAAAAAAGGGGGAGGTTCACTTGAATACAGCAAATTTTCTATCACTAGTTTGTCTCCTGATCTGGAATTCTGGGTTTTCTTTTTAACTAACAGGTACCATGATCTGAAAAACAATAAGAAACCCTTCTGCATAACACTTTATAGATCAATAAAATATAAGAGCCATTCAGATAAAGAAGAAACATGTAGTAGTAGTATGTGAGTCATAATTAACCAAGGCTGCTAGCTAATGTGTGCAGACCCAACATGACATTGTGGGAAGGGTGTAACCCTCAACTTCTAACAGTTCATTTAATGACTGTTCAAAGTTCCAAAGGTATTGAAAAAAAGACTTATGACCATTTTTCACAGTTATGACCCTTGCAGCATTCCCATAATTGTGTGATTGAAATTCAGATACTTGGCAACTGATTCATACTTATGATTGTTACAGTCCTGGGTCACGTAATCACCTTTTGTAACTTTCTGACAAGCAAAATCAATGGGGAGGTCAGATTCACTTAACAGTCATGTCAGTAAGGTAACAACTGCAGTGATTCACTTAACAGCTGTACCAAAAAAGGTAGAAGAACAGGGCAAAACTCACTTAACAAATGTCTCACTTAGCAACAGAAATGATGGGCTCAATTGTGATTGTAAGTCAAGGGCTACCTGTATTTTCCAGAACCACTTAACTCACAGCGCTTTATGTGACATCAAGGTTACAAAGAATATTCAACTTTTGGACAATTATTGTTTCCTCTTGAGACCCTTGAAGATTGGTCAAATAAGATGCCCAACAATAACATGACTAAATAGGCCTTGAAAGAATCTCTGCAGCATATATGACATTAGACAGGATAATAAAGCAACTGAGAACATAGGTAGCATTTGTTATAAGCGCTTTCAGCTGAAATGCTATTGCAGAAGAGAAATCAGGATCTCATGGGTCAAAACCTATTAAGCAAATGGCATTATTGTGAAAGATTTGGATTTTAGTTAACCTATATTATCTTCACAAAGGACTCTTAGGAAGAAAATGTATATTTTAAAAAATTGGGGGGGGGGGCGGAATTGGTAGGTACCTTTTCAACCTCATCAAGGGAATACTAAACTAGAATATAGAAAAATGGAGTTTGAAGAGACCTTGGAGGTCTTCCAGTTAAGCAGTAGATCATGTATCATTTCAAAGCTTTCAGTGATTGAGCACCCACAACTTCTGAAACCAAATTATTCCATTGTTTAACTGCTGTTAAACCATTAGGAAATTTCTCCTTAGTTCTAGGTTGCTTCTCTCCTTGGTTAGTTTCCAACCATTGTTCCTGGACTTGTTTATTGGTGCATTGGAAAATAATTTGACTCCCTCATCTAGGAGAGAAACTAGGAGAAAAAGAGGTGGGAGCAAAACTTCAGAACTGAATAGACATCTAAGGAAACACAAAAAGAGAAGTTGGGACAATGGATGAGAAATTAGAATTTTGTAGGACATAACAGAGATACAAGTAGCATCTGCACACTCAGAACTCAGATGTTTTTTTAACTAAGGCAGTAAATTCAGGTAAGAGGTCTTTTTCTTAATTGAAGGTATTAGAAAAGATGTTAAGTTATCAGTTGTTTCTGGAGGGACATATCATTTTTTTTCTCTTCTTTTCTTTGTTTTTTATATTTTCTTTAGTTTGTATTAGGTTTTTATCTTTATATTTGTAAATTTTAATAACATTATTGTAAAATGTATAAAGAGCTTGAAGCTCATTTATAGATTTGAGTTTACTGGTCTCCACAAGTTTCCATAGGCAGAAGACTCATTTTCCAAAAGCAAAAAGCAAAACTGCAGCAATCTTATTTATATATTGAGATGTGTGCTACCTACCAACTCATTTTTAAGTATTCATTTGGTTTACATCTGCATTTGTGATATTAAAGGCAGATTGAAATTTTGGGAGCTTTGGGCTTTTTCTCTCCTCTCCTCTCCTGCAAATTGGACACCTGCAAATTCAGTTCATTATGAATAGACTTCTAGGAGGTGTTCAACACTGAGTTGTAAGTGACATAATTTTTAGTTGATGCCAATAGCAGGAAAACAGTCCTACCTATATGTTGTTTGCCTCTTTGTATTTTTTTTTATTTTATTTTCAGTTCAATGTTTAGCTAAGCAACTTGTTAAAAATGATAAGTTGATGGATATCTCAATGAACACCACCCTTATTTGCAAGATTTCTTCCTCTCCTCTCCTCCCCTTCCCTTTCTTTCTTTCTCTCTTTCTTTCCCTTTCTCTCTCTCTCTCTCTCTTCCTTCCTTCCTTCCTTCCTTCCTTCCTTCCTTCCTTCCTTCCTTCCTTCCTTCCTTCCTTCCTTTCTTTCTTTCTTTCTTTCTTTCTTTCTTTTTTCTTCCTTCCTTCCTTTTAAGTGAGGTTTTGGAAATAGTTTATCTTTTTATAGCCAGAGGCAGAGAGGCTTAGTCTTCATCTTTTTGGAAGCCGTATTTCAAATAACCCATATTTGCCAATGTATTGAATAATTTACGTTAGTAGGAAAAAATTAGGAACTTCAACTCTGTATGAAAACTAAATGTCGTATGAATTAGAAAGCATCAGTGATGCAGTTCAGCTAGAATTATGAAAAATTGCTTGCTATGGAGCAATAAAAGAAGATGGAAACAGAGATTGTTTTTTAATCTGTTATTTGATGACTGTACATTAGAAGTATAATCCATCATAGTATAAGTATAGTGATGATATGTACATAGATCATAATAGGCTGCCACAAAATTGAATTTTCTGTTTTCTTACTGAATGTATCCAAGGCCATGATAAGCTGCTAAAAGTCCCTACTGCAGTCTTGATTATTGCATCTGTATGCAGCTTGCTCTAGATAGTTGTATTAAGTTACCATTACTCAGCATAGTAGATAGGATGGATCAGAAGGCAAAGAAAACAGTATTTTCTTATATCCTACCATAAATCAAGAACTGGAGATAGTTATTTGTGATTCCAAACACAAATAAAACACAAATTATGTTTTCACATATACTTGATTAAAATTTGCCTCTTCCTTTATAAACAGGACAAAAAATGCAGTATATCTTCACAATGTGGAACTGATCATACTGACTGAATTTGACTGGTTCAGAAGGATGAAAATGTTGTTCAGTTTTTGTTTTAAAAACAATACAAAAAAAATTACTCAAATTTACAAATTTCACTATAAACCACCCAGGTTGGGGGGTGGGAGGGATGAAAAGAACAGGTCCAGCCATTGCTATCATAAATCATAGCAGGCACGTTCAAGCACTAAATTAGATTTTGTCCCCAAATCTTATACACATAAAAATTCATAGGACTTTCTTCACATCTATTCTTCATGCTGGTAAGTACTGAAGAATATAATGCAAAATGCCTTACATTACCTCCATAGTGTGGTGAAGGTGCACAGAATAGAACAACTCCTTGTCCCTCTCTGACTGATACAGCACTTCTTGCTTTAGCTTCAAAGTTTTCAAGATCTTGGAGAAAGAAAGACAGGTGTTATCCATGTAACCATTTTGGGATCACAAAGCCAATATTGTCATCCATGCTACAATGACTCCTGTCTAAGTATGAGAATGATATGCAGAAATATTCAGGAGTGAAATTAATAAAATCTCATGAGATTTTATAATTTTGGCAAATGTAGGCAATTTTAATTTGGACAAACAATGTAAGAGTGGCATTTGACTATTGCAAGAGGACATGATGGTACCTGGTACCTAAAATAAATGTTATGTTTTATCCTATTTTCAATTTAGTTAATCAGACTAAAGTAAGAAAAAAAAAACCCACAACTTTTTAATATAAATCAGGCTCAAGTCTTTTATATATTTTAACAAAATGTTAGTCATGTTTAATTGGTTGGGATTTGGTTCCAATAGCAGCCTAAAAATATTCCAAGATTGCACTGAAAGCAGAAATATGATTTTTGTTAGTAAGTAAAGATAACTAGTTAGCTATTGGATTTATAATATGCCTAAACACAAAAGTAACTCCAGATATCATGTAAAAATGTTTAGAACACATTTTCAACAAATAAGAAGGAAATGATAGTAACAAAGTAATAAAATGGTGCATCAGGGAAATAAAAAAAGTTAAACTATCAAAATCTAATGTTGGTTCATAAGGTTTCTGTCCCTTACCTGCTAGAAAGGCCAGAGTTTTAGAACTTTTCTTAAAAAAAGGATTCAGTCCTTTTTAATCTCTGATATAGAATTCATATGCATATTATAACATATTGTGAAATAGAATGTAGTATCTATATTTTTACAATATCCTTAAATTATGATAAATTATAACTGTGTTTTCATTCACACCTCAACTGTTAACTTAATAAGAAACTTGCCTTTATACATCTCTGAAATGTTATAAAGTTTAGATTTAAAATCTGGTGTAACTCCACGTTGTTTTCATCTCAAGTCTCAAAGTAGTGATCCAGTTTTGAATATCAAACAACAAAATGGTGAGAAGAAAAAGATTCTCTGAAATTGAGCTTCAATTTAATCATTCTTTTAAAATAAAATATGTAGATGAGACTGCATATGACTAAATTGGGCATTACCTGGTCAGATTTCAGATTACATTACATTCTTCGTCTCAAGAGCCTATGGTAGCTACTTGTAGAGGTGGTAAAAGAACAGTAGTACTTTGTCATTTCCTTCTTTAGGGGTATATTTTCAATTTTCTAATCTAGCCTACGTTCTTAATGTTCCATGGTCATCCATCACAGAAATACTAACCAGGCTTGACACTACTTTAAACATCTGCTAAGTGACATTTCCTCCTGATGGCTTCACTTCATATTTCATTGAAGTGTGAGAAAACAGGGATGTCTTTGAAAGGATATCCCTGTGATTCTTCACACATAAAATGAAGCCATAAGTACAAGAACACCATGCTCCACTGAATAATCCCACCCTCCCCCAAACATCTTATTTTCAACAAAATAATAAACAATGACTTTTTAAAGCAAATTTAATGAAGACAGGTACAAAAGATAAAATAATTTATTTCCAAGCAATAGATCTATTGCTGGGAAATAAGCAGTGCTAGATCTAAATGCAATCTGAAATACCAATACCACACTGAACCAAATGTCTCTCTTCATCTACCTACCTACTTACCTACCTATCTATCTATATCCATCCATCCATCAAATCTATCATCGTCTGTCTGTCTATCATCTATCCATCTACCTATCATCTCTCTCTCTCATCTACCTATCTATCGTATCTTTTATCAAATATATTTTTCTGCCTATCTTAAGTATAAAAAATAGAATGTGCCATCACATCCTGCACCAGCTGAGGTTTCTGAATGCTTTTCAAAGACAAGCTTATTTGGAACACATTGCAGTGTTACCCGAGAAGTGATTACGGGATGAGTGTCAGAGAGCAATGTTGTAAAAACTGGCATTCAAAATATCTGTGCAAAGAAGTGTTGGATCAGTCGGTATGCCACCACAGTCACAAAAGTATCTCTAGACAGCTAATCTAGTTGTATGCTACAGAGTACCACATTTTCTCTAATGACAGTCCCTATTACTGCAACATCATCAGATTGCTCATCCCCACTAAGATGTCTGCAAGAGGGGTCACAGGTGGGGTTTAATGAAAAGCATTTAAAACATTGCAATGAAAACTCTTCCCCCTTGTATGCATATTGTGTTTGTACGAAAAGTTCAAAATTTGTGTTAAAACTGGTGCAACCTTTCTTTTATCACCACTTTTATTCCCCCTCACACATAATTCTAATCTAATTTGGCTTCAATGGGCTCTACAAACCCAGCCATTCTCTTGTGTAAAGTAGATCATTACATTAAGCCATAACGGGTCATTTGTTTGGACACAGAACATTATGTGAAAAGAAACGCTGAAATATATTTTTTTCAATTTCAAATGTGAATTTTTGCATGTTGTTTAAGCCTACCCTAGTTTCCAGAAGTTTTGTTTATTTATAAGGTTGTCCCAACTCAAGCAATATGACTCTGGGCAGTGTACAGTGTTAAATACAAAAATAAAGAAGAAAAACCCAAGATATAAATAGAAAATTCTCAGAAGCTACTGGTTGACTACAGTTGAACAGAATGCTATCCCTAAAGAACCTTTTAGCTGATAAGCAAGTTTCTTCATTTATATTAATACTGTCATTAGGTCCTTTTACCATCCCATGTATGTTTCAGTGTGTTCATTCACACTAGAGCTAGGTGTTTTAGATACATGTGTTCATAACTCATTGAAAATAACATATTTCACTTTATTTTTAATCTTTAAATGCTTCTTATTACAGCTATTCCTTTAACATCCACTTAGTTTAACCCTGAAAATGCCTGGAAAGAGGAATGGTCCAGGGTACATTATTATGACCTGATCATTAGTGATTCCTCTACAAAGTCATCTAGATTTGACCTGACTCACTCTGTCTGGACAAAATTGAACAGAATTAGATGTTATACTGGAAGAAGTGTTTCTGCCCTGTATCAGTGGGGATGGAAAGATTCCCCTTGCTGTGACTGTGGTGCTGATATGCAAACTATTAAGTATTGTGCAAGATTGCCCATATAATCTCTGGTTCTCTAGAACAGGGCTGTCAAACTCGTGGCCAATGGGCCAGATGCATCATGCTCTGGCCATGCCCATGCCCATCCCAGGTTTAGCAAATGGGAAAAAAGTCCCGATATGTCATGTGCTGCTGCCATGATGCTCCAAGTTTGACACCCCTGCTCTAATCTGATCTGAATCTGAATTGGATATCCAGTTATGAAGCCACTATCATACCCCTGTAAAATATTTGTATATAATTAGGTGGATTATGTGTATATGTTTACTTTTCTTCTGTCATGTTCTCATCATACAATAAATAAGTGCTTCTTAATACTTCAGTCAATTTCAGAAAAAAAAAACCTGTAGAAGTACATGATCATCTACAGTGCCTGCACTGATTCACATATTAATCAGTACTGCTACCTAATACCACAACTAAACATGTCATGAGCTAATGAAGACTTTTCTTCCTTTATCAAGAAGAGCAAAGCTGAGGGCAGGTGTTCAACATGGACTGCATTTGCTAATAGGCATTTTAGGCACAGCAGCTTTATTTCACAGATGACATGTTCACTGTGTTTCCTGCAGAAACCTATGAATAAGTTATTACCCGACTTGCCTTAATTCTCCTTTTCCTTCCCCTGCCAGCATTTGTCTTCCTTTGTGAACATGGATGCCCCTCACACTGAATTTTGCTATCGGCTGCAATTTCCTTCCAATTTCCTTTCCATTGCCTCCTCCCCAACACTCCTCATTCCTCATTGCTTTCTGTCAAATAACTATCGCACACTGGAGTTAATCAGTCAACTCTGGAATGATACCATGTTGATAGAGCAGAGTCCTCAGATGTATTTGTGAGAACCTTCTGAGAATGGCATGGAAAACTGGGCTCAGCTGTATCCAGAGGGAAGTCATCATCATCCACAGGAACCACTCACAACCACAGCAAGCCCAAAATAAGCTTGTGGCAAGCAAAACATATGTTCCCCTGTATTAACCAAATTAGATTATCTCAAGAACAGTACTAATATAGATTGAACCATATGGGACATTTCCAGAGAGTGCTGAAAAACAACTTGAGAGAACAGGCAAGTTATTCAGTTGCTATTAATGCCAGGTTTTGAAATTTCACTTAGGATTTTTGAGATGAGTTTTGCTTTTCTTAAAGTACTAGGATGGCATTTCTTGCAGAGACAACTTGTATTTTCATGCCACAATTTTCATGCACAATGCCTATGAGTTTCATTGGGTATGATGTCTTCTTTTCTGGCTACTAAAAGGACCAATAAGGAAACTAAGCTTGAATTCATAGAATTACAGAGTAGCATAGAGTTGAAAGGGAACTTGGGGTCTTCTAATCCAACCACCTGCTCAAGCAGGAGACCCGATACCATTTCTCTTCTTAAAAACCTCTGGTGATGCAACACCCACAAGTTCTGAAGGCAAGCTGTTCCATTGGTTAACTGTTCTTACTGTTAGGAAGTTTCTCCTTAACTCTAGGTTGCTTCTCTCCTTGATTAGTTTTTCTCCATTCTGTCTTCATTTGCCTTCTGATGGTATGGAAAATAAGTTGACCTCCTCTTCTTTATGGTAGCCCCTCAAATATTGGAACACTGTTATTGTATCATCCCTAGTCCGTCTTTTCTCTAGACCAGCCATGTCCAAAACTTGCAACTTCATATGTTTTAGTCTCCATGCCCTTAATCGTTTTAGTTGTTCTTCTTAGTACTGTTTTCAGTTTTGCAAATAAGCAGTCTCCAATAGGCCATATTGTATTGACAGAGTTCTTCACAATTTACCTCTTTGAAGGAACTGCTACTACTGAAGACAAATAAGGCAAATAAGTCAATGTGAATAAAATATATAAATCTGAATAAAAAGAAATGACTGTCCTGTCTCTTGACCAGCCCAGTTTTCTTGGACGTCACTGCATGTTATTGGAAAGATACATATGCTAGGAGAATACTGTATAATTCTGTAATTCTGTAATATTGTATAAAACCAAGATTTCTGTTGTTAAAGTTCCTGTTTGAGATGTCTAAGAGAGCAGACATGAAGAATTAGTATTTACTTATACAAAGATTCCAAGTTTTGCTGTGTGAATGTGTCTACAGTACACAAAGCATGTTTGCATTTGCATTAAAATATTCATGCCTGAAAATTATAACAATATGTGTACACAATCTCAGCTGGTGTGTGTATAATATAAAGTGCATATGTTCCACATTCTCTCCATATATAAACACACACATATGTCATCTATCTATCTCTCATTCAGTCTATCTATGTCTGTCTATCTGTCTAACCACCTGTTTGTTCTATCTATCTATCTATCTATCTATCTATCTATCTATCTATCTATCTATCTATCTATCTATCATCTGTCTGTCTACCTATCATCTCTCTCCTCTCCCTTTCTCTCCCTCCCTCCCTCCCTCATCCTCTCTCCCCCAATTTCTATCTCCCTAAAATAACTGAGCCTTTTCCTGGGGTAACACCACTGTATCATCCTAAGAAAAGATTTGGCAGACAGGTACTAGGTGAGCTGTTCTTCCAAGCAAAATTTTGTATTCAGTTCCAAGGCCCTTACTAAAACAATTCCTAATGCTTAATTTAAATATTCCAAACAACGAGTATAATAACAGAAAATGGCAAGAGCAATGATGTTAGGAAATGATAAACAATCTGCTCTAATCACCTGGCAATGCATTTCCCCAAAAGGTGTGCAAATCCACAGTGATTGCTAGTGTTTAGTTTAGGTGATGAAAAATTGTATTGGGAGGGCTGTACTAATGCAAAGTACACAAACATTTGTCTCCTCTGTGTGCTCATGTGGTTCCATAAGCATTAATGGGAATAACAATCTGACATACAAAAGAAAACATATTTTCCATCCTCTCATTCTCTCCACTCCCACAGCACTGATATTTAATGTCCACAATTAACATTAAATGGATGGCACTAGAAGCTTATCTTTCAGTCTTCAATTGACTGGATTGCAGAGTGCTGAAATAATAAAACAGAATAATTCTAAGAAGGTTTCGTAATAATGAGATGTTATTGCAAAGAAGCCTCTGCTTCCTGGGCTTTGTTAGTTTGGATCAAAAAGGGCAGCTGGTAAGAAGACTATTACAATTCTCTTCAGTTTCTCTTCAGATATGTAAAATCATCATGCTATATCAATGTCCTACTCTCTTGGCAGAGCATACTAAGGGAATGGGATAGGGTTAATCCTGGATCTCTCAGTCTACTTTTGAAATGGATTGGAACAGCCCAGGGACATTCTTTCCAGATATTGGTCAAACTCTCTGAGTATCATCTCCAAAGATGTAGCTTTTGCCAAACTGGTGATTTCTGAAGTTTCTTCTTGGATTCAACTCAGGTGTCTGATTTGTTTATCACCTTATTTTAGGATGTTTGGGAAGGGATTAGGAGTTGAAATAGATGCCTTAAGTGCTATATCTAGATGTACATCAAAGGCCAAAGACATCTATCTCAATTTGAAAAGAAATCCCACTGCATTCCCTCTTTTCAGAATTGTTTTTTTTTCTCCATTTTGTTTATTGGTTTTACACTTTCAAGACAATGTCACACCAAATCAAATATTCATTATAGTTATAGACCAGTATATACATGACTATGTTTATTTCTTTGTTGTTTGGATATGAACATATCAATCTCATGGAAGAAGGAAAGTAGTGCACTATTAATAGCTGGGATCTCCTAGGGATGCTGCAAGGCAACTCCCCTTATCACATACAAGAGCTTATTCCCATGAGGACACATCCGTTCTTCCAGGGCTTGTAAATCATAGTTCTTACAGTTCCATCAGTAGGAATATCAAGTGGTCAATAGACCTATATGTAGAACTTTTTTATAAACATGATTTGAAATGGCTAGTCTAGTAGCAGAATCTTCTGGTTTGGAAAGTGTGGAAAAATTTACATGAAAAGAGCTATGCTTTTCCAGCCTGGGCTTTGAAAAGGAAAAATCATTACTGCCTAGTAGTCACCTATATAGCTTTCTGGAATGGCCGCACCATATAATGTAGCTTATTCTAAGAGCTGTGGTGGCACAGTGGTTAGAATGCAGTACTGCAAGCTATTTCTGCTGACTGCTAGCTGCCAGCAGTTTGGCCATTCAAGTCTCACCAGCTCAAGGTTGATTTAGCTTTCCATCCTTCTGAAGTCAGTAAAATAAGGACCCAGATTGTTGGGGGCAATATGCTGACACTATAAACTATGTAGATAGGACTGTAATGTAGTGTTATATAAGTCTAAGTGCTATTGTTATTTATGAGTGCAGGTATTTCTATTGTCACATTATGATCTCTGTGTGGGTGAATCCTCAGATAAATCTACAAAGAAAAAGAACTGAGAATATGTACCATTTACTAAAGTCATTTCAGCAAATAATATTCATCAAGAACTAGCCTTATTTATAAAACTCAGGGACCAATATTTTTACGTGCAGTTTTTCATTCTACCCTACTTAATGGACTGCTTGACTGCTTTTGGGGTGTTTTCATCTGTTTCTGGTTTTTGCTTATATTGTGAAATCAAACTCTCATAAGGATTTTCCAAACCTTCTCTAGTCAGATAAGATGTGCCCTTCCCCTTAACTTTTTTGTTTCTTGATAAGTTTGCACTGAAAATCTGAAAGGCAACTAGTGCATCGTGGAAGGTGCCTATGTTCCTAATTTTTAGAGGTTGTTGCCCTTAACAGGTATAGCTAGAAAATGTTTAACTTTAACATCAGTTGGTCAGAGTTCTGGTTAATTTATGCTAGCTATGTCAAATGTGGAAACTTGGGCACAAATGCAAATTATAAACTAAACATGGAGAGTTGCCATTTATTTTAATGATGACAGCCACCTAGTTCTATATGGCTGTGGGCAAAGATGCATTAATCAAGATGCCTAACTGCTGAGTATTGTTGAAACAGGAAGCTAAGCCCTTCATTTCTAAATTAAAAATGGAGCAATTCATCTTCAGGGCTCTGCTGGAAATCATCATAGCTGACTGGCTCTCAAGATAGAGCCACCAGCTGCTCAATTCAGCAATGATCAGATTTGCTGGGTACTGACTGCATCCATAAGAGAGTTTCAGTTGTTTTCTTCAATTTCTTGACACAGTATTTAACAATCTATTTAAAGGAATATTTATATAAAAAAGAAAAGAAAAAGAGGAAAATAAATTTTCTTCTTTTTTAGAAGAAAAGAAATTAGATTTTATTTTCTTTTTTAAAGAAAAATTTCTTTCTAAAAAAAAAATTTGTTCCTAGGATGAAAATCTTCCAAATGATTAATATTTAGAAATCTATATATAGTTTTCCTAAACCAATTAAATAAAAATCTTCACATGTAGACCTGATCTTTGATACCTGACAGGTACACTGTTTATGCAATCCCCTTCCAAGAAAGTCTAATGATTGCTAATTATACACTGAATTCAAATGTGACATTTCTGATCTTGGTTGGGCTGATTGCTATCAAATTGATATTTCTTAATATCTGTTTGTGGCTATATAATGATTCTAGGCTGATCTCTCTTTTCACCCCTCCTCCTGGGTCTATCAGTCCTTCTCTTCCCATGCTATAATCAAAGAGTCACCCAGCTTATACAAATTGGAATGGCCATTTAGACCTTTTAAGACTCTGGGGTAGCCTGATTTTTTTTTTTTACTTTTCTGTATTTTATAACAATGATTATTATATGGAGAAGTGCTGACATATATAAATACTTGTAGAATTGTTCCAATAATATTTTAACTTTAATGGTGATGACTTTAATAAAAATATTGATCCATATATGAATATCAAATTCAAATCATATGACTCCACTCAATATGTGGGAGTTTAAGTGATTGCCACATAATAACAATAGGGCTTGAAAACATAACTATGGACATCACTCTCTTCATTTCATGGTTTATGTAGTAATGGGGGCGGGGGGGGGGGTTCTTTCCAACTTAGAATCCCCTGACCACCAACAGCAAGGTGCAAATTCTTAAATGTATTGAAAAGTGAGTGTAAAGACACTATTGCTATTCTATATTTCCCTAGTGAATCTGTCACCTACAGTAGTAAATACATGTTATAAAATAAGTTTTGACACAAACTTGCAACAGAGTGCATGAAGTAGAAAAGAAAATGAAGAAAAGAAGAGATGAGGTTGTAGATAATTTGAAGGCTACACTTCATATAGATCTTTTCTATTGACAACAGCAATTAGACTTGTTTGGAACTAAAATACAGAATATTTGGAGTAACAGACAGCCTGCTGTGTAGGACTTACTGTACAAATTTTCGGCACTGCTACTTCTATGTTAATGTTATGCATTGTGCTAAAAAGGCAGGATAAAGATAAAAGTAGCAATGGTGACAGTGTTGTTTGAGTCAAACAATTTCACTTAGACAGGAATAATTGATAGATGCAATTAGTAACTTTAGGAATTATCTTAACATATTTAGAATAGATTGCTAGATAGCTTGTCTTTCATATATATTATGGATAATTAGAGCAAGTTGAATATATCACCTTACATAATAACAAACAGTTGTTCAGAATAAATGCAATTTCACACTTGTTCAAACTTTGGATTTTATTCTATAAATATTTTGTCATTCTCAATTTTTAATTATCATTCTTGTAATTATAGTTCATTACTGAATAATGCAAAAATGGAAAGAAATAATTCTGCCAGAGAATTTTATCTTCTGGAAGGACAAAAGGAAGAATTATCAGAGGACTTCCTTAAATGTATTTGATTATGTGTATTTTACATAAATTGTTTGTCACAAACAATAACCTTAAAATATACTGGCTTATACTACAATTTTTCACTTGGAGGCTATGTAACATAAAAGTTGAAATCTAACAATTTTCTAAGCATGCCTATTGTTAAAATTTGTATCAACAATTCATCATTGGTGTTCAAGGAGGCAGCCATTTGTAATCTATGCTACCTGATGATGCTAATTATATACTGTACAAATGGTCCTTAAACACGAGAGAAGCTGTTTGCTGATTGACATAGATATAAATGCATATGACCTCAATCTCACAAATACACTAGATTTTCAACAGTCTCCAGGATGTTTTACAGGACAGTACTTTTAAAAAGTACAAAGGTTTCATTCATTCACCAAATTTATCTGAGTATGTCTTGTCTAGAGAGCCATGGTAAGGTGCTGGTTTGGTGCCCCTTGCTGGATTGGGCTGATAGCATGGAGACCCAGGTTTAAGTCTACTCTCAGCCATGGAAATTTATGGGATAACTTTGGGAGACTTATTTTCTTTTAGTTTAATGTATTATACAGGGTTTTGCATAGGGAAAAGAACAGAACACTTTGTACAGCATTTGACTCCAAGCTGAAAGGTGAGATGTACATACAATAAATAAATACATAGCAATATAAATGTAAATCCATTAAATCACACATTGTGGTGCTGTTCTTATCACCACCACCACCACCACCACCACCATCATCATCATAATTTCTTAAAGGGCTTGGTCTTTGTTAGAAAATAAATGAGATTGTGCAAGAGAAACTCTATTTCCACAAGACTGCCCAACTCTTTAATCTTATCTGCCTAGTACAACATCTGAAGAAGATCCTAAGAAAAAGGATAAATAATCTGCCTTAAACTTAAAATCTCCTTAAAGTAAGGAGAACACAATTGGATTTGATTATTTATTTCTGGTTTTCAAGGACAGCATTAAGATGGCTATAGACATGTTTAGTTTGGAGGCTACTACAGAGACATGCAACTAGAAGGCTATGGATTGGTTTAAGGTTGAAACAGATAGATTGAAATATTCAAATATTTTATGTATTTTGCATTCACTAAACTTTTCAGGTACTCTTCAAATACATACATACATACATACATGTGTGTGTGTGTGTGTGTCTCTGTGTGTGTATGTATGTATGTATGTATGTATGTATGTATGTTTTCTTAAGTTTTCGCTGGTATTTATATGTATGGTATTCAGCTTTGTTCAGGTATTTTCCCATGTCAAGCAGAACACAGCAAACTCCAAGACCAATAAACACAGACCAAGACACCCAACCAATCAGGATGAAGAAAAAACCATTCTGGCACAGTGTAGGCTAGTACCAAATTTAAAACAGAAGTGGCTGTGAAAGTCTGACTCACAGACGAACACTATACAGAAGCCTGATGATGGCAGATGAGATTCTGCCGAAATGTTGCTAGAACTTTAAAAGCACAACTATAATGACATGAGAAAATACCCGAACAAAGCTGTATACCATACATATAAATACCCGCAAAAACTTAAGAAAAATACACACACACACACACACACACACACATACATACATGCATGCATACATATATTCAATTCAAATGTACAATATTTATTAGTTATAAGAAGTGAGTTAAGAAGCCTAACTGATTTCAGTGAGACATAATACAGTTATTTGTTCTTTAGCCAAATCTCAACCATAATATCAGAAATGCAAATATATTTCCAATATATTCTCCAGACAAGAATCCAACAAGTGGAATCATATCTGTCTATATCAATGTGCACTTGAAATGTCAAGTGAATAACAAGGGTTCTTAAAACAATTCCATGCTAACTATGATATTCATTGCATCAGCAATTACTTTAATCATTATCTTTTGAGATTCAAGCATATTTTCTCTGATAGTTTAAGGTGCTCCTATTTTATGTTCAAGATTGCTTGATTCTATGTTGCTGTAAACACAGACACAGACACAGACACACAGACACACAGACACACACACACACAGACACACACACACACACATATTCAGTGTGGGCACAGCCTATTATAACTCTCCACTGGAGAATTCTTCTGCTTCTCAACCCTCTCATTTTTTGTTCTAGAAGACCATTTTTGTAGGCAATAATATATGGGTGTGTGAGTATGCAAATACGTCTGTTACAGTATAGCAAGACTTTTCTTCTAACTTAAAACTGTTGACTGTATCATCAATTATGTGTTCTGTGCTAGTTGTCTACTGTATAATCACTTTTAAAATGCTTTGATGAATATTGTATTGAATTCATTATCATTATCACGAATTAAGGACCAGTGAATTAGTGAATTCATGCTTTGTGTATAGAAGGTCCTAGGATTAAACACCATCTAGAGGCTTAACAAGGATCTAGCTTCAAGGCTCCCCAAAACTGCTTCTATGGTTGTAAATAATATATAATTATTTTATTACTATCTAATAACCTTCTAATGCAAATCCCTAAGAAAAGTCCTTTTGTGGAAGAATAAAAATTAAAAATGGTTTTAAGTGGACCATTCTACATGTGTTGGTCTTATAACCCCACCAATGTGGTTGGAGTTTGGGGCAAGGTGAAATCGAACATACCTAGATAAGTTCGTTTTTTGGGAAAAGTTTTTTAGTAAATATCAGGATGCCTTTGTTTTAATCATTTAATTTATCATGGGTATAGACCTCTCCTAATTTTCCACTAATAAAAAGATAGTATTACTCATTATCGATTTCTCCTGTCCTTCATTTTAGCTCTCAAATCTTTTGAGTATTATATAAAAAATAAAATGAAAAGCTCTAGTGGGTATGGGGATATTACATTCAAGAATTTATTGGAATCTAGGACAATAAAAAGAACTTTACCACACAGCAAATAAAGAGATTGCATTTAACCTTCACAAATATTAAATTTTATCAATAAAAATCTAACTGCTTTGAGACTTATAGACGTTTTCTTCCTAACAATACCTAGAGAATACTACTGCTATTTTTTTCCAAAAAGAAAACTGTCTTGAGATTATGTTATGATTTTTATGGTAGTTGTTTTATATAGGGTAAATGTTATTAATAAAGCCCTATCTATGGAAGTAAAATGTGCATGGTTATCTCTTTCAATGAATAGGTCTTCTGATGTTTAACTACTTTAAATAACTGATCCAAGAATAGAATATATATTAGGTGTTCCCCACAATAGGCTAAAATTAATCGATTTTCTGCTTTCCAAACCAAAGGTAAGATATCAAGTTTACCCTTCTACAGTTTGAAGAAGCTTGATCAGGAATGGTCTTTGTGGAAAGATAACCTCTTTTGTGAAGGGGAACAGGCTAAGGCTAAGGATATGCTAAAGCTCACACACATTGGACAGAAGATCAGTGGAAAAGAGTGTTATGAAGTCATTTTGAATATAGAATATAAAATATAGAACATACACAGGGTTAGTTACATTCTGTTACATTTAGGTTTACATTTAGGGAGCCAGGTGTCTGCTGTTGTTAAGTGTAAGGTAAGGTCACAATACATACTTGCCACTTTAGCTTATGGAAACTGACCCCCCTCTCCAGCTTTTTTCTTGTTTTTGAATACTTCATACAAATTTCCTTTATTTTCTGGTTATATTTTAGTAGGAAGTCTGATATATAATTATATATGGTCATTATACTAATGCTACTACAGCAAATCTAATGGTGGCCTAGGACTTTTGCACAGTACCCCCCCTCCCCTCTCTGATGTATATACACACACACTTTTCTCGTGTACATCATCACAGGCTCCTCAATGTAGACTCTATATTAGACTTCAAAGGATATCAGCAGAGTGCAGCCTCAAATTGCCACAACTGAATACTATCAAGAGACACAGACAATAAAGAATAAAGAACATTCTGTATTCTATGTTCCTGCAATTCATGCTCCGTCAAACCTGTTGGAGTTTCTTAATACATTTGCAAATAATTCCAATCAGGAGATGGGGGGAAAAGAGGATAGGGAAGAGAAAAAGCCAATAAAGCTCTACAAAAAACTTAGAAGAATTGGGAATACAAAATACTTATAGGAAATGGAATTAGCAGATCATGTAGGTGAATCCTTACATAACCCTAAAGAAATTCAGAACTGGTGAGCTTCCCAATAGTAAGAGCAAAGGGAAAACAACCACTTGTCAGGGATGTTTTAATCTGGATTCCTCTGTTGAACAGGGAGTTGGACAGTGGCCCAAAGGGCATCTTCCAATTTTATGACTCTTCTCACCAAAAATAGCAAAGTAATCGTAATTATCAGACACCTCACAGAAAACAGCTTCTCTGTGTTTCTTTAAAACAATTATTTTCTCTAACCCATTCTGTTTGACTGCCATGAGGTGAATAGGTCTATGCTTTTGATCTAAAACCTTAATATTCAATAGTTATTATAGAGTTAAATCTACCTCTGGTAATGTTTAGAAGAAGGCAGAAATAAAATATACAGATGATGATGTTGACGATGATGATGATGATTTCCACAAAACAATTGGCACCTGAAGAATGATGGAAAATGTAGGATTAATGGAAGTTTCTGACTTATTAAGTGAGCAAGTTAAAAAGAATACTGTATTTCATTATATCCATAATTATAGAAAGCAAATTAAACAAAACTGAAAGAAAATTAAATGCAGGGAATATAATTAAAGCCATAAATACTTGGGCCATTCAAGTTATTTGATCTACTGCAGGTATAACTGATTGGCAACTAATTGAATTAGATATACTTGGTAGAAAAACAAGAGAATTGGTAGAAAAACAAGAGAACTGGTAGAAAAACAAGAGAATTAAGGGAATCATGCTTTCCACTGAAGGAGTTGACAGACACTACTTTGCCAAAAGTAAAGATGGGGAGGAATTGTTACAAGTAAAAAAAAGTGAAAGAAAAATATATTTCAAGTGACCATATCAGGCACAGGAAGGGACCATTCTAGTGGAAAGTTAAAAAGTTAGAGCAGGAGTGTCAAACTAGATTTCATTGAGGACCTCAACAGGATTGTGTTTGAGCTTGGGGAGCTAGGGTGGTGTGGCCAACTCAACGTCACTTTTGTTGGGGGCACCTGTGGTGGCCTGAGCACTCTGCCAGTGAAAATGGGCTCTTCTGTTTTTGGCTGTGACAGCCTGTTGCAATACTCTGCCAGTGAAAGCAGAGCTAGTGAGGGCCCCCGTGGCCCTCCCGACCTCTGTTTTTGCTGGCAGAGGCACCACAGGCCAGTCCTTTGCTTTTCCAGGGCAGCCCCATGGCCCAGATCTAAGAACCCCATGTGCCAGATCCAGCCTCTAGGCCTTGAGTTTGACACCTCTGCTATAGAGCATTACATCAAAGGATTATGACAAAAAGAAAGTCACTTAAATCTGAATTGATGCTAGGAAATCCTAATCTTTCATGCTCAATATATCTGTGATAGTGTAGGAAAATCAGATTTAAAAATATTGTTTTCAGGAATTTCTTTAAAAAGAAACTGATGGAACAGTCATGGCAACACAGAAACAGGATATGCAAAGAAATATCAAAGCCAAAACTGAACATTTTTGAACTGTTGGAATATTCCAAAGATTTAAATCAAAAATGAAATTGTAGTCCACCTCATTAGTGGCTGTGGCATAATTGCCCAAACTGCCGAAGCATCACTGTAATAAAATTGTAAAAATTGTGCACTGGAGTTTATATAGAAAGTTTGGCTTTATTATTAACAAAATCTACTGGGACCTTGCACCTGACAAGTGTTTGAAAATTAGAAGTTCAAGATCTCCTGGGATTTTTTTCAGACACCTGAAATACAATACCAGACATTACTAATATTAAAAAGAAAAAAGCCATGGTTCATAGATGTAGTAGAAGACAATTAATGAAAAATACATGAACTATGTAATGAAGTATCTGGATTTACAAACTGAAGTTGAAAGACTTTAAAAGAAAAAGTCAACTATAATATCAATAGTAATTGGAGCTCTTGGGGTCTTACTACAGGGATTCACTAATTATCTGAGAGTCTTTAAAGTTACTAGAATTTGCAAAAATATTCTTACTTGGAACTTACTACTTATTACAGTAATGTATCCTAGGGTCTTGGTTAAAACAAAATCACTAGGAAATAACCAATCAAAAAACAGTGATATTTGTTGGGGGAATAGATGATGATAATGATGATTCTACAATAGCATTTCTTCATTTTTACTTCAGAAATACCATGCTATTGCCCTGATAGTTTTATTCAGTAAAATAATCTTAACATGAGTCTTTAAAAAGTTAGTATCATTACAAAATATTATTTATTTGAAGGAAGAAGATCTTCCAACTAGGGCATCTTTCAACTGGCCATAGGTGTATATTATAGGCCACCCAATCAAGCAGAAAATATAGATGTCCTTTTTGCCAGCCAACTAACAAACATATGCAGGAAACACACAACAATAGTAATGGGAGACTTCAATTATCCTGATATCAATTGGAAAACTAATTCTGCACCAAGTGAGAAATCTAATAAGTTCCTAAACAACGTAGCTGACAACTTTGTTGTCCAAAAGGTAGAGGGTGAAATGAGAGGGACAGCCATACTGGACTTAATTCTTACAAACAGAGAAGAAGTGATAGAGGGAGTTGAAACTGCAGGAACCTTGGTGAGAGTGACCACGTCATACTAGAATTCAACATAACACAAACACAAGCAACAGAACATAATGACACCAGAGTCTTGGATTTTAAAAGAGCTTATTTCAATAAACTCAGAGAGAATTTGGGAAAGATTCCATGGATGAAAATCCTAAAGGGGAAAAAAACTCAAGAATCTTGGGAAACTCTAAAAAGTATGTTCATAGAAGCCCAGACCAGCACAATACCACTGAGAAAGAAAAACAAGAAATCCAAGAAGAAACCAGCATGGCTACACAAAGATCTCTTTGGCAAATTGAAAGAATAAAGGGACAAGTACAAAAAATGGAAAGAAGGATATACAATACAGAATATCAGCAGATAGCCAGAATCTGCAAAGATGAAGTCAGGATAGCAAAGGCTCAGAACGAACAAAGACTTGCAACAAAAGTCAAAGATAATAAAAAAAGTTTCTTTCAACATATAAATAACAAGAAAAAAAATCAAGGAAACAGTCAGTCCACTAAAGAGAGAAGATGGCAAGGAAGTAACAGGCAACAAAGAGAAAGGAGAACTGCTTAACTCATTCTTTGCCTCTGTCTTCACGCAAAAAGAAACTATAGCTCAACCCACCAAAACCATAACTGTAAAAGACAGACCAGAAATAAAAGTTAAAATAAGCAAACAAATAGTAAGAGAACACCTGTCTGATCTTGATGAAAACAAATCACCGGGGCCTGATGGATTACATCTCAGAGTTTTAAAGGATCTGGCAGAGGTCTTCTCAGAACCACTGCACCATATCTTTCAAAAATCCTGGAGCACTGGGGAACTACCAGAAGACTGGAAAAGAGCTGATGTGGTTCCCATCTTCAAAAAAGGAAAAAAACCAGACCCAGGAAACTATAGACCAATCAGCCTAACATCAATACCTGGGAAGATACTGGAAAAGATAATAAAAAACCAGATCTGCCAACATCTAGAAACAAGTAAAGTAATAACTAGCAGTCAGCACGGGTATATTAAAAACAGATCATGCCAAACCAATCTTACTTCATTCTTCAACACAGTGACTAAATTAGTAGACCAGCAAAATACTGTGGACATAATATATTTAGATTTCAGCAAGGCATTTGACAAAGGAGACCACAGCCTACTTCTTAGTAACCTAGAAAAAAGTGGAATAGATAGCACCACCACAAGATGGACTCACAACTGGCTGACAAACTGTACTCAATGAGTAGTCCTTAATGGGTCTAAGTCTACATGGAGGGAAGTAAACAGTGGGGTGCCACAAGGTTCCGTCTTAGGCCCAGTACTCTTCAATATCTTCATTAACGACTTAGATGAGGGAATAGAAAGGGAACTTACCAAATTTGCAGATGATACTAAGCTGGCAAGAATAGCTAACACCCAAGAAGATAGGCTCAAGATCGAGATGGATCTTGACAGACTAGAACACTGGGCCATATCTAACAAAATGAAATTCAATGTAGAGAAAAGTAAAGTCCTACTCTTAGGCAAGAAAAACCAAAAGTACGCATATCGACTGGGTGAAACCAGGCTCAATAGCAGTAACTGTGAGAGGGATCTTGGAGTCTTAGTGGACAACCAGCTAAATATGAGCCAGCAGTGTACCGAAGCATCAAAAAAAGCCAATGCAATCTTAAGTTGCATTAACAGAGGGACACAATCAAGATCAAGGGAAGTATTGATACCACTCTATAAAGCCTTAGTAAGACCACACCTAGAGGACTGCATCGAGTTTTGCTCACCACATTATAAAAAAGATGTTGAGACTCTAGAAAGAGTACAAAGAAGAGCAACCAGGATGATTTGGGGACTGGAGACTAAAACATATGAAGAACTGTTACAGGAACTGGGCATGGCTAGTCTACTAAAGAGAAGGACCAAGGGAGACATGATAGCAGTCTTCCAATATTTGAGGGGCTGCCACAGAGAGGAAGGAGTCAAGCTATTTTCTAAAGCACCTGTAGGCCAGACAAGGAATAACAGATGGAAACTGAACAAGGAGAGATTTAACCTGGAAATGAGAGGAAACTTTCTGACAGTGAGAACAATCAACCCATGGAACTGCTTGCCCTCGGAAGTTGTGGGAGCGCCATCACTTGAGATTTTTCAAGAAGAGATTGTATTACCATTTGTCAGAAATGGTGTAGGGTCTCCCACTTGGGTGGGGGGGTTGGACTAGATGACCTACAAGGTCCCTTCCAACTCTGATTATCTGTTAAATCTGATAATTCAAGATGAGATTAAAATATGTAGATAGCCTATTAACATTCAGATTGGATTGTAAAAAACCAGTTGGGAAGGTACCCATACATGCATTTCAGAATAACTGAACTGACTACATTCATTTTCCCAATATTTATTGCTAAGCACAAGTAAAACTTACATCAGCATGGCAGTTAGCTATTGAAGGATGCCTTGGTTAGAAAGGATTTCTTTATGACTAACATTTTTACACATTAAATACAACTAAAAATAATTGCATTCATTAGGAAAGGCTCACACAAATTCATAGCTGAGCAGCAAATTACTAGGGAAAAACTAGGTTTGCAATTTGAAACATAGGTTGGCTGACTTTAGGCTTGGAAGCTAAGTAGAGATGAGCTACTTAATATTTGATTAGGAAATAAAGAATAGCACAACTATTGGGGATGCTTGACAGCACCTTGGAAAGAAGGCAAGACCAAATCACCTCTAAATTGCTTCCAAAAGCACAACATAGATGTGAGAGCCATGATGTGAGCAGCAGTTAACTCTCTTTTAAAATGTCAGAGAATAATATGTAACTACTCTAGAACTCTTGCAAAGATTGTGAATCAATCAATTATTTTATTGGAAGATTTTTTTTCCTCCAAAGAGAAAGAAAAATAGAAGCAATTTAAATGCAGCTGCAATGCAATTCTGCACTCTGGCCTAGGTTACTTGTTTCCCATGCAGTTCCCATCTATATCTTAAGCCAGTTCCAGCAATCCCAGTTTGGATTCCAGTGTGTTGGGAACTGAACAAGGCTGGTCCATTGTTTGGATTGTGGCCATTGCAAGATTAGCTGTTTTTTGTCCTTCCCAGCTGTACAAGAAAGGCATTCTTGATGACTGTTTCTCTTGTGGACCTACTGGTGCTTGCCTTTTCCTTTTTCATTGTTCTCCCCTAAGTTATTCCTCCTACCTTGCCTTGCCTTTCCCATTTGTAAACATGGATGCCTTCACCTCCCTACTCAGTTGACACTAAAGCAGATGCTTTGTTTCCCCCTTATGGAATCATAATTGCTTTGGTGTTATTGTAAAAAAAAAAAACAGCAACAGAAGGAAAACTTGTTTTTGCATGGCTAGGTCCAGGATAATTTTTAGCAAGGAAAAAATGATAGATCAGCTTCATAGAGATAAGTAGTAACATAGTCTATATGTTACAGCGACTACTACCTTCAGGAAAGTAAAGCCAATTAAAGCTGAGACTACCATTAGATTGCAATGAATATTGGACAATATTACTCTGAAGAACTTAAGATGGCTCAGGTTAAAACAAAGTTCAAACCAAGGCTTAAAAACATGTGAGTGGAGTCCATTTTTAATGGACAATGCAATCTGCTTCTGGACTTAGGAAAGTACAGGTAGCCCACATTAGTACCCTCAGAATGAAAACATTGTAGGCTAAAGTTCTGTGCTAGATTTAATCATATATTTGTTAAATTTGCATACCATCTTGCAAGTATCAGGTTATACCTTAATATTAAGTGACAAAGATGTGGTTATACACATCTACTGAAAACCTACCCTTACCTAATAAGGTAAACTCTGATAGTCCATGGCTGGATTCTGAAATCAATGCTTGCTGATGAATGTTACTTTAATGTTAGGCTTAGTGATTCATGCCTTAAATGGGGAAATAAAAGCATACAGTATTTTTGATAGCAATCACCTGGAAAACACTTCTTATCTACTGTGGTTATAATATTCTCTTTCTCTGCTCTATCCTTGTAGCCTGAATTCTGCTTATTGGCCATCCTCGCTTAATCAAATCCTAGGAAAGAGACAGACAATACATGAGGAAGCATCACATCATATGAAGTATGGTGTTGTTGGAAGAAATGTCCATCTTGGTTCAGTTCCACAGGGGAAGAAACATGGTGACTGCTTGGAAAGATGGTTTAATGGTGGACAGCAGGACCACATGGTTTGAGGTCCTTGGCAAAAAAGCACATGGGTGAGAAAGGGAGCAAGATTTATAACTCTGTTGCTGACCTGATTAAATCTTGCTGGGTGATGTAATCTTCCAGGTGCCATATGGTGAGATGGGTAGAGGCTAATCCTATTATTCTGAAGGGTCATATCTTAATCCTATCACCCTGGAGCTGAAGGTCTTTTGTGTTGTAGATAAGATGTCTTTTGTCTTGCTGGGGCTATTAACCAAGGTGGGGGCCACTTTCCAAGAGCATGTTTCTCCTTTTCTCATCCAGGAAGGTATAATATTCTGCTTTTTAAATATTTCCTAGAATATTCATTTTCTAGGAGAGAGGTGCATGCTAACTTCCTGCAGTGTGAAGGGAGAGACACAGGTTAAGAACTAGAACCTTGACATTTGGATTTGACACTCATGCAATTGAACCAGAGCCAGTAGTGGAAATTTTGAGTAGTTTGGACAACTGGCAAATACTACCTCTGACTGGCCCCACCCCCATCTATTCTCTGCCTCTTGAGTCCTAGCTGATTGTCTGGGTTTTCTTTTGTTACCCTGCACAGGAAAATGGAGCTGGAAAGCAGGTTATTGGGGTGGGGAGGGAATGGAATTTTGGAGTAACCTTCCTCCAGGAGTGGGAGGGAATAGGATTTTACAGTATCAGTCCCCTGGAGTGGGGTGGGAATGGAAATTTTTTTCTTTCCCCTACCACACCCATCAAGCCATGTCCACAGAACAGTAGTAAAAAAAAATGAATCCCACCACTGAATTGAACAAAACCCAGAGTTTACCGTGCCTCTCTAATATCTAGTTTTCTCCTTCCACAGTTAAGAAACTATGAAACATAACTATGAAAGTGAGCAATTCAGCAAGAGTTTCCTTCTTACTTTGAGATCTAGATTATCAAGTTCACAAATGTTACTTTAACGAAAAGCACTCTGGCACTAGAATCTGCAACATTTCTCAACACATTCAGTAAAAAAGAGATACCACCAAGTCTGTATCAAAAGCCTCCTTTTCTTTTTTAAAGAAAAAAAATCCTGTCTTCTGACTTAAGAGTTTAGGACCTATCAACACCTACAAGTAGGGAGAGAATTGAATGTTCTCTCTGTCAGCTCATCCATATTTTACCACCTCATTTGCAGAATGGAAGTCAAGGTTTTGCAAAGCCAGCAGTATTCAATGCAGTTTGTGTTATGCATATATAGTAGACTACTCCCTCTAGTACTTTTGGTCTTTGGGTAGGATCCAAACTTCACTGAATATGTTTGCCAGCATTACACTGAAAATAACTGGGGGGCAGGGCGGGGGAGAGGGAGGATTATTCAGGAACTTCATCTGCTTTCCTGATGAGCAATTCGCAACAAGCCTCAATAATGCAACTTCCTCTCAGTGAGAAATGTTTGTGCTTACTCTGCAAGCCAGCCCATTGAAAACTCATCCCGTGATGCCAAGCAAAAGCTTCCTTTTTGTTTTAAACAGCTCCAGCCCTGTTTACAAGAGAAGAGAAAGCTTTTTACAATGTGGACAATTTGCAAGTGCGAAAGGGTTGTCTGACTCTGGGGGATTGCTTCCCTGTGAAGCCCATTAATCTTGCATGGGAATTAAAGCGCTTGTCAATATCTCTTGAAATTAACAAGCTAAAATCACAGTAGGTGACAGACAAGTGCCTTTCATATGGCAATAGAAGTGAACTGAGTTAAATAGGAACCATCATCCCTTTCTCTGATTAGTGATGGAGACAGAGTGATTTGCATATATTAGCAGAAGCTGCATTTCCCGTGCTAGACAAATTGGTTGTTTTAAATAATACCAGGTTTGTTGTTCTTACCCACCATGAATAGTTATAAGTAATATTTTTTGTTTCATTCTTATATCCCCTTTTCCATTTCTTATCATTATATTCCTCTCTATTTTTACCTGAAAAAGATTCATTATATTTTTTAATAACCACAAACTCATTTAACTGAGTCTTTTTAATATATGCACTGTAATTTTAGAACACCCAATAACCACAGCTTGAGAACTGGGGAGAAGTTTCTTAGATGCTTAAAATAATTTCTAACCTGCCTTTTTCTCCATTTAAATGCCAAGAAAATACCTAATAATTAAAACAGAATAAACACCAAGTGATTGCCTAATAATTTAAATGAAATATAAAATGCAAAATAAATATTAACTCATCATGATGACAAAACAAAAAAAGGATTTTAAAAAGATAGAAGAAACTAAACATAAATTTACAGTTTGACAGCAAACTGTTATAGAAAGATTCAATTAAATCAAAAGCTTCCTGTGAGAGATTCTTAAGATTATCAGCTCAATATGACAATTTATAGCCGGGACAGAGCACCTGATAGCCTCAAAGACTTTTCAGTTGATTACCATGAAAGAAAGCAATGTGAACATGAATTCTTTCTTGCAGTGAATAAACTATATCGGTTCTACCATTATTAGAGAATGCTTTGGATTCATCAATGAATATTGCAAATCTGCATTGGAATTATGTAATAAATGACAATATGGCTGCAACAACTTTTAGAAATAAGTTCTCACAAAAAGCTTTTGTTATCAAACTATATGGGGAAAAACAAAGGCAAGTTTATTAAAGCCATGAAAGTCGTCAATGGTATTGGGCATCTTGACATAGCTGATATCTAGAATGTATAAAACTTTCAGCAATATTACAGCACCTAGGACAAACTTTACGTTTCCTATCTGTCATGAGGGATTTTTCTTTAACGTTCATCAAAAAAACTCCCCAAATTGTAACTTTCACCTAAGGAATATTCATAGGATCATTAATTTCTTACAATGGGAATGAAAAAGTATCTGGTTCCTTTCCTTTCCTTCTTTTTCCTTCCCTCTTCATTCTCCTTCCCCTCTTTCCTTATTTTTCCTTCCTTGCTCTCTTCCAATCTTTCCTTCTTTTTCTTTGTCTTTCCTCTTTCCCTTTCTCTTTTCCTGTCTCTTCTTGCATGCTCAAATACAAAAGGGGAAACATTTCTCCTTTTGTTATGTTTTTAGTTTGCTTTGCTAGCCTTCTGCCAGTGAAAAGGAAACCCCAGGAAGCCACATGCAGCCTCCCTGAACTCCATTTTCACTGACAGAGGCACCACAAGCCAGTCCTTTACTGTTTGGGGGATGCACTCCCCCCAGATCTAAACACCCTGCAGCCATATAATGGCTGATGCATATAACCTAATTGAGATTAAAATTACAATGTGCATATACATACACAAACCCATTCAGACACACACTGCCTCAGTTCCTCCTGTTTTTTAGATGAAATAATACAACATAGAGACATTTAAAACTATAAACTAACAAAACTTCTCTAACAGGCTGATACATAAAGAAGTTGAAGGACAAATATTTATTTTTAACCTACTGAAAGTCACACTCCTGCATATGTAAATTCAGAAAAGCTTTCAAATATCTAAATTAGGATTCCAAATAGAATGATTTCTCTAGTATATTACTGTTCACACTTGGTTCTAGAATGTTTATAGTTGTCATTTATCAATTCCGTTCATCTTGTGACTGTACACTTATTAAGGAAGCTTAAACTCTGTCACAGATGATAACATTTAATCCTGAGCATGAAATCAATGCATCTATACATTTATGTAGCCTTTGAACATTATTGCTCTGCAGAGGACCATTATTGTGATCCTGGCTTGTGTCATCTAGTAATTCAAAAACCTGTACTTGAAATTAGCTTCTAAATATAGAGTGTAAGTCTTCACAGCTGCTATTTATTTGTGAAATGGCATCTGGGTAGTATTTTGAAAAGCAATGAATATGTGCTGATTTTTCAGTAGCCATGCTTCTAGCTTTTTCGGAGTGTATTTGAACTGAATGCTGCAAAAGATGCCATATTTTGCTTGGGTTGAATGGAATGGAATGTCCACAACTAGTTTCTAATCACCAAGCAGGTGATAGTTGATAATCTTTCTCCTCACTGAAATTATTAGGATGCTTTTTTAAAGTTTCTATTGCTTCTGTAATAATTTTTTTTTGAGGGGCAAGTCTGTTGCATTGTGCCAGGATGCTGACATTTTGTAGATTTATTTTGTGATTAGTGTTCAGCACTGGCTATCCAGTTTAATGCTCCATTCATGTTTCTTAATTCTTTATTTTATGGGATGTGAATATTAAAATGGACAACATGATATGCAGAATTAGAGAATATAAAACAAAAAGCTTACAAATTGTCTAGTCCAAGGAACCAGGAACACATTTATCTGCACAACTATTGGATGTGAACTGCTGTGTGGTTGGCCTCCACCCTTTTCCTGCACACCAAAGATTCCAAGCTATGTTGTCTCTTTTTTCCCTGTAAAAGATCCACTTGTGACTCTGGATTCTACCACAAAAATAGGACAAACGCAAGGGCCAAATATGAAATCTATAGCAATATCATTATATATTAATTCTATATTGAAATACCAATGTACTGATTCAAAAATCCTTAACCATTTTCTTTACAAATATAATATGAGGAAGATGTATCACATAGAAAAATGTCAAGGTGGCATAGAAAAGAAAGAGAAATATGACTGAAGCGGTAAGGATATCAAAAGTAGCAAAGCATAAAAGAGAAATCAAATCCCTGTATCTGAGTACAAAGATAAAGTACTATTCAGTTCTAACGTTACTGTTTTTTTTCATGAGAGATATTGTAGTATGACTGTTTCCATCAGTGGGATATTGATATACGAAAATAATCCAGATGAGGTTCTTTTTCTAAGCTAATGTTTGCTGTATTGTACAGCATTAATCTTCAAAGCTGGTATACACTGGAGCTACATATTAGATTCTTCCCAAATTAATGTTATTGAAATAGTGTGGAGAGAACATTTTGCAGCATACCTGAGCACTACTGCAATAACATCTGACACTATGAAGGGCAGAGTAAGTCCAAGCATTTATCAACATGCAGTTGACTTTCTATGTATCTTGTACAGTGCAGTATTAAACATTTTCATTTAATGCCAGCTTGAAAGTTCCCTTTTTCTCTGCCTCTGTATTTTTGAAAGAGAAATCTATTCCTAACCCAGTTAATTGGGAGAGAAAACAAATAACCACATTTATTGATTAGATACACTCACCCCAAATGCACTCCTGAATACAGATTTATCACCACTTGGCAACTTGGAGAACAACACATTATAGCCACCACAGAAATTGACATTCCTGCAACTAGTTTTCTACAACTGAGCCAAGCTATTGAGCTGTGTGAATTATGGCAGTGAGCTTGCCTGCAAGCAATAATACGGAGTGGCAGCAGAGAAATTAAGTCTGTGATGGCCAAGTATAAAGCATTAATGCAGATTGTTTGTTAAGCTCGTTTAGGAGAAACTTTTCATGAAGAAAGCAGAACTGAACATAACATGATTCTGGGAATTATTTTCCATTACCTGCTACCTGAAGCCATTAACTGCATATCTGGCACCTTTTAAGAATTATTCCCTCCGATATATTGTACCAAGTAAGAACAGAGTTACTTCCCAATTTTATCTAAGGCAACCTTTTCAGATAATACTGAAATTCCTCTATAGGAAAACAAATGATGCAACCAAAAAGAATTGCAAGAGTACTGAAAGCTACCAAAACAATGTTAGTTCTGTGACTGTCTTAATCAGTGACTGTCTTAATAAAAATGTATTCAACTGTAGTTAAATATTGATATGCTTATTATGTAGACATTCCTATGTTCAATCCCTGTTATCTGCATGTAGGAACACAAAAATGGAAAAAGGATGTTGATGATTTTCTTCACAGCTTTCCATATATTTTAAGTTTTAAAACTATATTGTAAACTGTTTTTGAATAAGTTTACAATATTGTGTAAACTTAAAATATAAAATAAGATAAGCTTAAACTATATAAAATATGGATTTAAAAGGAGGAAAATGAAAATGAAATAAAACCTTCATAAAGGAAACTGCCATAATACTAAGTTCTAAGGCAGGGGTGTCAAACTGATGGCCCATGGGCTGGATGCATCATGTGCAGGCCATGCCCACCCCAGTTTTGCAAAGGGGAAAAATGTGAAACCTCATGTGACAGCAATGTGATGCTGCAAGTTTGACACCTGTGCGCTAAGGGATTTCAATATTGAAACCACTCCAGAGATCAGGTGCCACTGCTAGGAGTCCTGTCCACAAGCAACTACAAAATTAGATTTGTCAGTCATGACACATGCAACAGGATCTTTTTTGATGAGTATAATTCTCTGATTTGTAATGAGGAATGTAATGCTGTACATGCAATGCTATTGTATTCTAATAACAAAGGTGACCCCAGAAACCCTTCCATACTATAAATGAAGTGAGCTTTTCTATTCTTTAGATTCTCATATTATCAGGAAATACTTCAGTGTACCTCAGATGCTCTCCATCTCAAAAAAATTCAGCTAAATGAAGTGAAGACTGTCAACAAAGTCAGTTGAATCGAGTCCCCCTTTGTATGCTTTTATTATGGTGATTGGTCACTGTTTTATATTCTATATTTCATATTTACATTTTACATTTCCTGTATGACTTGACATTGTTTGTATGGAGGGTTTTGGAGGATGGTGCATGTTGTACACCACCCAGTGCCACTGGTTGATTTGTGTAGCCTTATAAATTCAGCAGTAAATCAGTAGAGTAAAACAGGGCACAGAGAGGTGAGGGGTTTTTTTTTTTTTTGAGTCTACATATAAGTGCATTTTATGCTTTATGTTTTAACTTCGCATCTGTGTATCCAGGAAAATATTCAGAGGAAGGAAAGCAATTGATAATCACTTTCCTGGAACAGAAGTGTGGGATGACACAGAAGCAGAACCATTGTTCAATGTGAGGTTGTGGTAGCTTTTAATGACTTTTTTTAAAAAAAAAATGTGTTTAAATTCAAGTAGAATTTTTGGAAGAATAGACAGTGATTTGTCAGACAAGGGCTGGGCTAACTGACCTATAACATTCCATCCAATTTGACTGTTCTCCAATAGTTTGGATTCTACTTAGTTGTCAGCATTCTCTTATTTTAGAGTCCAATTAAAATGCTGAAAAGCATAGCAGACATAGGCAGAAGGGATTGCCTTTACACAGGTACCAAAAAAATAATAATCTAAGCATGATCTCATTTTCTAGGTGCTTTCTTTTGTCTGACCTTCCCAGGACAGAGACATTTATAATAGGAACAGAATATGATTGATAATTAATGTTATATTGATGGCAGAAATAGTGACAGACTGATTTTAGAACTATGTTTTATTAATGAAAGTTAAAATCATTTCTGTCTGAGTGTATGAAGAAGTCCATATAATGATGAGGATTAAGAGATAACAGATAATCAGGGTTGGAAGGGACCTTGTAGGTCATCTAGTCCAACCCCCTGCCCAAGCAGGAGACCCTACACCATTTCTGACAGATGGAAGACCACTCTCTTCTTGAAAGATTAAAAAATGGAATGGAAAAAACCCAACTAATTAGCTCAAGTTGTTTTACCAATATGACTCAGCTTAGGTATCTAGGAAAAGTATAAGGAGATAAGAACTGGAGTTACAGTAATTCTATGTGATCTGGGTTTCTGCTTCCCCCTCCTTTCTGAATGGCTATAGTATACCCTAGAACAGGGATGTCAAACTAGCGTCCCATGGGCTGGATGTACAGGCTGGTCCTGCCCCCATCTGGTTTAGCAAAGGGGAAAACAGTCCCAATACATCATGTGACACTACCATGATGATGTGAGTTTGACACCTCTGCCCTAGAAAATAAAATGAATAATGCTTGAAAAACCTAGATTTTGTTTGGTACTCTGCCTATCAGCCCAGGACAGAAAGGATGGTTAAGACTATTGTGTGGAATGGAGCATTTTGGGATGTTCAGCTAGGCTGTGAAAGTAGCAAGGAACACTTTAGATTTTTGCCTTTGAGTAAGTTTTTTTTTTATTTTGTGAGTGGCTATATTAATCATGATGGTACCTTTATGACAATGCTCACAATGTTCTTTCAAAATTCTAAGTGAAATGTTTCTATCATTTCACTGTTCTACAGCTGCTCACTTCTAGGATGTGGGTAAATTCACTCCTCATATAACTTGCTTGTTTTGAGTCCATTGATATGGACAATGGGTATTGTTTTGAGGTTCTTGGAAAATCCTTGGTCAAATCAACCATCTAAAGAGACACATTTACTTAACTTTCCCTCACTCTCTTAACAATTTTTGTGTTACAGTTTTCAGAAAGTTAGCTGCTGTAGACTTTTCCAGCAAGAGCAGTAAAGAGTCCCAACACACCTTAAAACTAATCAAAATATTATTGCACAAGTTTCTGCAGATAATAGTCCTCTTCATCAGATGCCCAGGATATAATCCAGAAAAGGAAACATTTTATATAAACACTAATATTGGGCGGGGGGGGGACTGAGAGCAGGGAGGAGCAGATTAAACAAGATGAGAAAATCAGTGAGAATTGCTCATAGTGACTTTTAATGCAGCAGTAGTTAAGTGTAATTCAGACATTCTTGCTTTGAAGACCTGGCTAACATATGTAGTGTAATTAAGAACTTTGGTCTTTGTTTAATGCATGAAAATGGTGTTAAATCTTCCAATGAATTGTAACTGGGTAGTATCAGACTTCACATTTTTTGTTCTCTATAATTGCCATCTCAGTTCACAGCTTGTAGCATAAGTATAACACAGCAAAAGGCAACTTCCAAAAATCAGTGGAGAAGAGGACATCAGTTCCCCTGAATGCTTTGTCTCTAACCTCAAGGTCACTCTCCTTGAGAAAAGAAATTACAAAGTCCAAATTACTTCTGAAGCAATTGAGGTAGAATGTGCTATTTTTAATAACACTTCTTCTGGCCTTCCCTGTCTCTGTTAGTATGGTTACAATTAGTATACATTATCTTTATTAAAGGTACAGTATTTGTGCTAAAAGAAGATGTGCAGTGTTGCCAGGGATTCTGAACAAATATTCACCATTTTGAAGTAGATTTTTGTCCACTTCATTAAAGCAGGGAATATAATCTAATTTTTATGTACCACGATCTCTAGTTAAAATATGTTCACTTGTGTTTATCAGAATATGCTTATCGTTTGAATATGTAATTAATGATAGGTCGTAATACAAAGAAAAAAACATAAATAAGCAATTTTATTACCGATTTTAGTGCACAAAACCTTGCACATATACGTGCACATACTCCCAGGTATTGCTATATCTATGCTGAAAGGACCACTTCATATATTTGATGCAAACCACAATGCGGTGCCAATTACAAAGCAGAGGTGAAGAAGTGTATATGCCTGTTAATGTGGTTAAATGTCAGGAAGGTAATTACAGAAGGTGACATTTATGGGACTACGCTGGACATCATTATTCTTTTGTGATTATTGTATTTTCCAACCTGTTGCTTGGCATAGAATAGATATTTTACAAACAGCAATCTGGACATGGAAAAAAAAACCTCCAAAAAAAGGTGAGGAAGGGTATGTCACAACAACTCTATTAACAAAAAAGTAATTTGTGTTCATCTTTCTTGACCTTTCCGTCATCTGTGGATAATTATTGCAAAGCCCTGAATATCTGTTTCACTAATGCTATTTACTAGATAAAAAGATCTTGGAACTGAACATGAAAAAGGTAACATGAGCAAGTTCATCCAATCTGTGGCAAATTTTATTGCTATTTTAATTGCCTAGTAAATTGTTTTTGGTACACAAAATAATTGCATAAAAGGGATGTGAACATCAAATATGCTTTTCAACCCCTCCCAAACTTACATGCAAACTGAAGCTTTGCTTTCCTGCTCAGAATAGTTCCAAATGAATTTGTGACCAAACACTGGTATGTTCCAATATCCTGTTTCTCATGTGGATTATTGATTGCCAAGCTGCCTCCAACCAGCCTGTAGTGATAACTCATGCTAAGATCAATATCTGTGCCATTTTGCTTCCACCTTTGAGGGGGGGAAATCAAATTATACTTATAATTTACAGAGGCTATTCAGGTTTCATTTTATGTAGTTGCTGTAACATACCTGCAACAATGAAAAACACAGTTAAAATATTAGAATATTGTATCATATTATACAGCAGATTATTTTTTATATCCATCTTGTAAATTTCACTGTAAATTTTACAGTCTGAAAATCTTTCTTTTGAATAGCGCATTCTATGCAAACAGCTAAATGTCTTTAAAAAATGACAACTTATTTTTGTCATCCAATCTATAAATTTAAACACTACATGTCACTAAATTCTTTTCTTTTATACTATAAAGGTACCTGGAAATACTCTATATTTAATAGCCCATGCTACTAATGTAATAAATTTTCTTGTAATAAAGATTTTAAATCTTGCAGTAAGATTTCAGAGATCTAGCTCAGAATGAAATATACTTCAAAAGGCAGGAAGAAAGCAAAAAAGAGATGTTTATGCCATTACTTTGAGATTGATAATATAATAATCATAATGCTGTTATTTTAAAACATGGTCTGTCTCCATTAGCCTATTAGAGAGAAAATAAATCATGTCTGCAACGTATTACAACTATTTACAAATGTTAAAATAAATTATGTTCCATACATAACAATATTTTCTTCAAGAATAATAATACTTCGGGTAGATTAACCATTTTTTCTCATGAAAAAATATGTTGCCTAAAATCTACCATTTTAGGGCAACAACATTCCATACAAGCACTGATTAGTAATTATTAAAGTCAGCTGTATTTTGTACTTTGTCAGATTTTGTTACCGACCAAATATAATACCCTTTTAAAAAAACTCTGTAGTTGTAGAACTGAAGACTCTGGTCCCAAACTCAATAACAGATTTGCCTTGGCCACCTGGTTGAATTCTTTTCATAGAATAACAATCCAAAAGTTTTGGGTAAACAATTCTTTACTTGTGAGGAAGAGGGGGGTTGAAAATGAACATTTTCAAATAGCATTTGCATTAGTCATAAAAAATTGTCAGTAAGAGCCAACTATATGATACACATGGGAATGACAAACAATCTAAATTACTAGAAAAATCTAGCTAATCATATTTTTCATAGGAATAACAATAACATGTTAGCTATCTGTGGTCAAGAAAAAATAAGTTATCTAAAAATAACTGTCTCTGTACCCACATGCTATAAAATCACTCAATAGAAATAAATAATTAAAATAGTCTATATCTTCTGCTTCTTCAGATTTTTGTTCTGTTCAGTTTAAGCAGAGTTTAAACATGTTGAGACCCAATGACAATGTTGACTTTATGTACATAAATTCATATTTCAGATTTATTTTTTCATTTTGAAAATAGCAGTTAAACTTTGAGGGATAAAGAAAGCCATTGTAATTTGGGCTGTTAAGATCAAGTCATTTCCTTTGGGTATTTCAGCTGTTGTAAGAGGAAATTAGTTTTCCTAAATCTGCCAAATGGCAGTATAGCCTAAGCAGAAGAATGGTGCCTGTGCTGTGAATTATCTTTATTTTCTTGGAGTGTCCTTATTCTATAAAAATGTCTTAAATCCAAGGAAGCATTAGTGAAAGCAAGCAATGTTTATAGAGGATAATTTGCTATTGATACACCCTGTTCCCAAAACTTGATTGTCAAATATAGTTTGACACTTGGAAAATATTGCATATAAATCAAACTCCAACAGGGTGTTATTGCTTCTTGTATTTGTTTTTGGGTGTGGGATAGGAGTTGTGGAAATTTTGTCTGCCATTAGATAAAACTGTTTTTGCTTTTGCTTGAATTCCTTCTTGTATCTCAAGTCTACCACTGGAGAAATGCTTTGAGTAGGAGTTGTAATGGAGAAATATTTGTTACTCCTGTTTTTGTGAGAAGCAAATAAAGAAGAGATGTCACTGAGAGGGCCATTTATTTCCTCCCTTGGAATGTGAAACATGTTAAATATACACTGCTCAAAAAAAATAAAGGAAACACAAAAATAAGACATCCTAGATCTGAATGAATGAAATATTCTTATTAAATACTTTGTTCATTACATAGTTGAATGTGCTGACAACAAAATCACACAAAAATTATCAATGGAAATCAAATTTAGCAACCCATGGAGGTCTGGATTTGGAGTTACACTCAAAATTAAAGTGGAAAAAAACACTACAGGTTGATCCAACTTTGATGTAATGTCCTTAAAACAAGTCAAAATGAGGCTCAGTAGTGTGTATGGCCTCCACATACCTGTATGACCTCCCTACAATGCCTGGGCATGCTCCTGATGAGGTGGTGGATGGTCTCCTGAGGGATCTCTTCCCACACCTGAACTAAAGCATCCCCCAACTCCTGGACAGTCTGTGGTGCAATGTGGCATTGGTGGTTGGAGCAAGACATGATGTCCCAGATGTGCTCAATTGGATTCAAGTCTGGGGAACGGGTGGGCCAATCCATAGCATCAGTGCCTTCGTCTTGCAGGAACTGCTGACACACTCCAGCCACATGAGGTCTAGTATTGTCTTGCATTAGGAGGAACCCAGGACCAACCGCACCAACATATGGTCACATGTGTTCAGTGTGAACCTGCTTTCATCTGTGAAGAGCACAGGGAGCCAGTGGCGAATTTGTCAATCTTGGAGTTCTCTGGCAAATGCCAAATGTCCTGCACAGTGTTGGGCTGTAAGCACAACTCCCACCTGTGGACATCGGGCCCTCATACCACCCTCATGGAATCTGTTCCTGACCATTTGAGCAGCCACATGCACATTTGTGGCCCGCTGGAGGTCATTTTACAGAGCTCTGGCAGTGGTCCTCCTGTCCCTCCTTGCACAAAAGTGGAGGTAGCAGTCCTGATGCTGGGTTGTTGCCCTCCAAGGCCTCCTCCGTGTCTCCTGATGTACTGGCCTGTCTCCTGGTAGCGCCTCCATGCTCTGGACACTACGCTGACAGACACAGCAAACCCTCTGGCCACAGCTCGGATTGATGTGCCATCCTGGATGAGCTGCACTACCTGAGCCACTTGTGTGGGTTGTAGACTCCGTCTCATGCTACCACTAGAGCGAAAGTACTGCCAGCATTCAAAAGTGACCAAACCATCAGCCAGAAAGCATAGGAACTGAGAAGTGGTCTGTGGTCACCACCTGCAGAACCACTTTTTATTGGGGATGTCTTGTTAACTGCCTATGCTTTCCACCTGTTGTCTATTCCATTTGCACAACAGCATGTGAAATTGATTGTCAATCAGTGTTGCTACCTAAGTGGACAGTTTGATTTCACAGAAGTGTGATTGACTTGGAGTTACATTGTGTTGTTTAAGTGTTCCCATGTGGATGACACCTTCATAATCTGGCCACATGGGAAAGAAAAACTGAACAACTTCCTCACACACCTCAACAGCCTACACCCCAAAATACAATTCACCATGGAAACAGAAGCCAACAACCAACTTCCCTTCCTAGATGTCTTGGTATACAAAAGATCCAATGGCTCCCTAGGACACACCATCTACCAGAAGAAAACACATACTAACTGCTATCTACATGCACTCTCACACCACCACCCAGCACAGATCAATTCCGTAGCCAAGACACTCATCTCCAGAACAAAATGCTTAGCCGATGAACAACACCAAAAAACCGAACTACACACTCTCACCAACGTACTTGCAGCCAATGGATTCCAAAGAAAGAAGATTACCCACCTAATCCAAAAAGAAACCCCAACCAAAATCCAAGACAGAGAACAAGAAAAACGGCAAAGCCCTCCTCCCATATATAAAAGGCACTACAGACAAAATTAGCAAGATCCTCCAAAAACACAACATCAAAACAGCATTCTGCACAAACAGAAAAATATCCACCATCCTAAGAAACCCCAAAGACAAAATCGAATTAGAAAACCAAGGAGTATATGAAATCCCTGCACTGCCTGCCCTACCACATACATTGGACAAACTAACAGAAGAATAAGTGCACGCATTGAAGAACATAAGAACTCAATCAAAAAAGAAGAAACGACCTCTTCCCTGGTCCAACACCTCAAAGCCACAGGACATGAAATTGATTTTAAAAATACCAGAACTATCGCCAAAACCGAACACTTCAACAGCAGAATAATCAGAGAAGCCATAGAGATAGAAAAACGCCCACACAGCATGAACAAACGAGATGACACCTCCCGCCTTCCAGCCATTTGGAAACCCGCCCTCATGAACAGACGAGTACCTAACATGAAGAAGGACACCAGACCCACACCCATGAGAGCCACACAAGCTGCCACCACCACACTTCCATGTAGAAAACAGACTCCCACCCACTCAGAAGATGAGACACGACCATGGACCAGAAGCTGCACGGCAGCTGCATCACTACCCACTTCAAACCCCTCCGAGCCATACATGAAGCAAACCGACACCCACTATGAAGATGCAGAAGGACCACGAACTCGAAGCCAAACAGCAAGATCACAACTCACCAGCTCAAATCCCCCAGCAACTAAGACTAACCTGAGCACAACCAAGCCCCCACCTGAACAGAACACGCCTCCAACCAATCAGAACACGGCTAACCCCCAACCAATCAGAACACAGCCAAACCCCTACCAATGAGAACACACCCCCACCCAATCAGAACACAGCCAAGCCCCCACCCAATCAAGTCCCACCCCCACTGGCAGTTAAAAGGAGGAAGCAGCTGCAATCTCACATTACTCTGAGAAGCACAGAGCTGGAGACAGAAGCCTGAAGATGATGAATGAGACTTCATCGAAACGTTGCCTAGATACTTTGAATCTTACGCGGGAGAAAACCCGAACAACCAAAGATCTACATATAAATACCGAACCTCAGAAAACATATATATATATGTATATATATATATATATATATATAATTTTTTCTTAAGTTTTCACGGTACTTACATGTATGGCATTCAACTTTGTTCAGGTATTTTCCCACGTCATTGTAGTTGTGCTTTTAAAGTTGTAGCAACGTTTCGGCAGAATCTCATCTGCCATCATCAGGCTTATATGTATATATATATATATATATATATATATATATATATATATATATATATATATATATATATATATATACACATACATTGTTGTTCAAAATCATTCTTGTACTGGTATTCACATTTCTTTTCAATATCTATCAATCTTTGAGAACAATTGAAATGTTTCCCTCCCTTCTTCATTATTTCTTAACTGTTAATAAGCATACCATTGGATAGTCATACAGTTTTATCTTATAAATTATTTACTATTAATAAGCAAAATAATTATTCAAATTCATTCTAATAACTGGCATAAATTTCCTTATAAATCCTTCACATTTCTTTTCAATATTTTATCATTCTTTAGAAACAATTGCAATGTTTCCCTCTCCTTTATTATTGCATTAATTGTAAATAAACAAACCATTACATAACAATACAGTTTTATCTTATAGATTATTTACTTATTTCATTTCTAACTCCTTACAGTATTCTACTGTCACAACACTATCTTTTGTACCTTTGCAGAATCCTCACTTTTAACTTATTTGAACCATTGTCTCTGTGTTTTCTAGCTGGGCAAATACCCTTAATCCTAATACATTTCCCCTTTTTCTTTATTTCCTGTTTTTGTCCCTCATAAGTTCTCTCCCTTTCTATCTTCCCCCACTTTTTCTCAACCCTTTTTTTATACCCTTCTCTCTCTAATTTTCCCTCTGTAGTTTTCTTTACTGCTTCTCCTTGCTGTTATACTTCTTTTTCAGACTATTTTTCTTTTTGGCTGTTCCCTTTGATCTCAAACTTTTAACTCCTTTCCCCCTTTTTCCCCTTATTACCACACTTTGCATTATTTGATCATTGAAAATGGCTTCTTCTTTGTCCTGCCCTTCTTCTTGCTCTTGAAGCTTTTCCTTTCGCTTTTCATAGTTCAGGATCTCCATTTCAAAAAATTCAAATACGAAGCCAAAGGATCTTACTCCCTTTTCTGCACCTTCTTTCTGTTTTTTAAGAGAAATCTTCAATTTCTCCAGGAGTGATGGCATTTTGAACACAAAAGTGTTCAAAAGTGTTTTCAGTAAAAACAGAAAAAGAAAGAAAAAAACAATGCCAAAAACGTTTTTTTTAATCACCAAATGATCCCAGACTGTTTCTTCTTGTTTCTTTCCTTTACTTTTCCTTTCCGTGGGTTACTGTATCTTTTAATAAGATTTCAGTTACAATGTATCCTTGAGAATCTTTTCAAAGTTTCACTGTTAATCCTCTTTATTTTTCTAGGTGGCACTCCATTTTTCCATTATTCCAAGTCCCAGCCTTTTGCCTCCACTCTTCTCCTTTTAGGGCTTTAAAATGACCAAATAAAAATCTTTATTCTCCTTTTGACACTTAGATTTCAGCTTAAGGTTGCCTATTAGTGTCAAAATAGATTAATATGAATTTCTTCCCATACCATTTGTAATTGTCAATATATGGGTTAAAAAAGGGTTTTTAACCTCGTTTTCTGTCTCCTTTGCCGCTTAAAGATCTTCTTTCAGAAGTATCCCTCTAGGTACTTTTAGATTCAGGGTACCTTGCTTAGATGTTCTCTATTGTTTAGCCCGGTCTGTCCTGCTTTCCTCTTGTCTTCCTCCTGCACAATCTTATCCAGTAGGGTTCTTCTTTGAGGTGGCCATTTATGACCACTGCTGCAATTGCCTTCGGGGAAGGGAGTTTAGACCAGCCAAGGAGGAGAGATGCGGCTCTCCTCCACTCGGCTAGCAATCTCCCCCCTCTTCACCTTTACGGGGTGGCTTCAGCCCTGAATCCAAAGGATTGGTGAGCTCCAGTGGCAAGCACAGATCAAAACCACACATGATTGCAGATTTTGGTCTGCCACTGAAGTGACCCAAACCAGAAGTCACCTGCAGCACTACTTTTCTATGTTGCTTTAGCTGGTTTATTACTATGTTAAAAAAAAAAAGAGTCCTATCTGCAAAGGCAATTTTTAGAAAAGGAAAATGGTGGCTTGCCTTCAAGAAGATCTATTCTCTCCTCCAATTTAAAGTAAACCCGTGGTGGGATTCAGCCAGTTTTCACCAGTTTGGGTGAATTGGTTATTAAATTACACCCTCCCACACTATCAAAGTGGATCCTGGGTGCTGTGCTACAATGGAGAAATGGACAATGGAGTGGACAGCACAAGGGAAGGAGAAGGCCACTTTTTCTCTTTCTTCTCCCTGATCCTCCTCCTTCTCTGTGCTGGGTGCTTCATTTCCCATTTCTCCATTGCAGTGGAGTGCTCAGGATTCACTTTGATAGCAGGGGAGCAATTTAACAATTGGTTCACCCAGAATCAGGTTGGCCACTGTGGGAGGCTCGTCCTGCATGTGAGGCATAGGTGGAGGATGGGGATGCGCCATGCCTCCCAGACAGCCAAACTGACCCTCCTGGGTGAACTGGTTGTTAAATTATTTGAATTCCACCATTGAAGTAAACCAAAATATACATGGACATACATATTCTGGTATCCAACTCACCAATAAAAAATGCCCCCGGTTTTGTTATTAATTAGGATTTTATAATTTTTTAAAGTAGCTGAAGTGATAAAAGAGAGACTGAGGAAAAAGACACTATGTTGATGTTTAATTTACCCTGGCTTGAAAATATAAAAGTCAGTTTCAGGTTAAATTTGGAGGGCAGGCCCATGCTGGATTTCAATTCCTCCTCCAACTCAAGACAGTTTTCAATTCTTAACTTTCCCTTCCAGCCAAATAGTTCATCATAATGGTGAAATGATGTGTCAGGGCAATAGCTGAGATCCCTTTTGGTTCTTGATGAATTCTGTGATGGAGTTTCTAGATTTGGAAATTAGTGCTCAAATTATTTTATGACTTTAAGGAAAATATCTTGCTGTGTCGAGCAAAATCTGCATTTTGTTGAAGGGAGTTCATCCATCACTAAGAACAAAGTTTTCTCAGTACACTTACAACTGATTGATTTGTCACTGCCAGCCAGCTGCTGAGTTTAAGAAGTATATTTCTGATCAGAGTGATTTGAAGTATTTCAGCTGAAATAGTTAAGATCTTAAGAACTTAATATTGCTACAAGGAAATTAACTTCTCTTGCCACGCTAGTACTAGAACATGAACCTAAGTAGCCACAAAATATGACTACTAAATTCATGCCCACAGGACTGGAGCAATACTTGTTAAATAGCTTTGATTAAAAGTACATTTAATTAAAATTATTTGATTAAAAGTACATTTAAATAAAATTAGGAAGGAAGGAAGGACCTGGATGTGGACTTGGACTTGGATTTGGACTAGGACTTGAAAGTTTTGGTAGAACTTTTTACTTTTGAAATTAAGGATACAGTATTACTAAAATGATAAATTCATAGCTACGGAATGTAACTAAGACAGTATCAGTTTCAAATATTTTGTTCTTATAGCAGTGTTTGTACTGGGTTTTCTCCAGCTTCATCCAATTGATCAAGACCAGATATGCCAAAAGGGATAGATTTTGCCTTCTTGATCTAATGTTGTGCTAACTCAATTTGGAGTACATTCTCTATTTGGAACGATAATCAAAGGAAACAAAGTAGCAGTGGGGAATCTCTGGTCTGCAAGCTCAATCTGACCTATGAAAAGCAGCATATCCAATTTGGGGCCAAAATTCCACCCTCTAAAATCACCTCCCTAAATGGGAAAGCTAATCCACAAGACAAATGGGTTAAGAATATTCCTAGTAGACTGGTATAGGCTCCTGGAACAATGCTCATCCCTTCAAGAAGATCATCTTGCAGTATCTTAGAGTCAATAAGGGGAATTCTACTCATTTTAGCTGAAATGCAACTGGAACCTTCCATGTCTCTGAGGAACTTATTTATTGGAGAAGATTTATGAATTAGAGTCAATATAAGTGACTTTCTCTATGACATACATTGAACTTTCACACATTCTTTGACTTGCATGTTTTGCACAAATACCAGAACCATTTTATACTTTCATTTTAAAGCCATTCTAAAATAATTAATCTGTACTGAATGTACTTTGTGTTTTCAATTCATTTCCCAGTTTTTATTTCTTGATGAATTTTAAGTAATTAATCAGGGTATGCATGATCTGATTAAAGACTCACCTGGAAATCATATGCATCCATTAATAGCTTTCCTTCATTGATTTAAACATATTAATTAAGAGAAGACCATAACCAGGAGCTGAGTTCTTATCTATATGCACAGTTTAATAATAATCACACTCTGTGATTAGAATGATTATGGGACACTGTGAAAAATTCATTTGCTGCAAGTAAGCCAACAACTTTGCATCTGTGTTGAGAAACAATTATAGGGTTTAATTGGGAACCATGTAATGATGACAGCAGTTATTTCAGTGATTGATTCAGAAATTAAAGTGAGCTGGCAAATTAACCACTAGTGTTTCCAGCATTAGAAAATTTTGGATCCAGAGGATATATGTTGTATATAGATTTAAATGGGTGGTGAGGGAAAAATAAAATACAGAGAATTATGAAATGATACAGAATACCCAACAGGTCCACTAGATTTGATAAAATCTGAAATTAGATAAAAAACATAAGAATTGAAGAGTTAAATGAACAGCAACAGCCAGCTAGCAAGGCCCTGATATCTTATGACTGCATAAAGACAAGTCTTTGAAAAACTGATCTAAGAAAAGTTTCTGAGCTATAAGCAACTGTTTATAGAATTCAATTGATGTAATACCCATTCAGTTTCATTCATTTTGGTGGTGTGGAAATATGTATATATCTAAAAGGCTTTTTAGCTAAGCCTTTCTGAAATTCCCCTTCAGCCTCTGAACATGAATTACTTTTTTATGCATAGCTATTTATACAAATGCCTTTGTTGTAAAAAAAAAAAGTCATTCAAATTTAAGCATTACTGATTAATTATTTATTTTGCATGGGAGTCAGGTCACTTATTTTATACCAATTAAACTTCATATGTAGTCTAACAAATTGGCAAGGTAATTTAATTTAAATTTACTCTGGCTTCTTTTCCATTTCCATGGGAACAGATCTTGTCAGAGTATGTCATAAAATAATTTTTTAACCAGGTCCCATATAATATACACTGCTCAAAATAGTAAAGGAAACACTTAAACAACATAATGTAACTCCAAGTCAATCACACTTCTGTGAAATCAAACTATCCACTTAGGTAGCAACACTGATTGACAATCAATTCCACATGCTGTTGTGCAAATGGAATAGACAACAGGTGTAGAGCATAGGCAGTTAGCAAGACATCCCCAATAAAGGAGTGGTTCTGCAGGTAGTGACCACAGATCACTTCTCAGTTCCTATGCTTTCTGGCTGATGGTTTGGTCACTTTTGAATGCTGGTGGTGCTTTCACTCTATTGTAGCATGAGACAGAGTCTACAACCCACACAAGTGGCTCAGGTAGTGCAGCTCATCTAGGATGGCACATCAATGTGAGCTGTGGCAAGAAGGTTTGCTGTGTCTGTCAGCGTAGTATCCAGAGCATGGAGGCGCTACCAGGAGACAGGCCAGTACATCAGGAGACACGGAGGAGGCCTTGGAGGGCAACAACCCAGCATCAGGACCACTACCTCCACCTTTGTGCAAGGAGGGACAGGAGGACCACTGCCAGAGCTCTGCAAAATGACCTCCAGCGGGCCACAAATGTGCCTGTGGCTGCTCAAACAGTCAGTAACAGATTCCATGAGGGTGGTATGAGGGCCCGATGTCCACAGGTGGGAGTTGTGCTTACAGCCCAACACTGTGCAGGACATTTGGCATTTGCCAGAGAACTCCAAGATTGACAAATTCGCCACTGGCTCCCTGTGCTCTTCACAGATGAAAGCAGGTTCACACTGAACACATGTGACCATATGTTGGTGTGGTTGGCCCTGGGTTCCTGCTAATGCAAGACAATGCTAGACCTCATGTGGCTGGAGTGTGTCAGCAGTTCCTGCAAGACGAAGGCACTGATGCTATGGATTGGCCCACCCGTTCCCCAGACTTGAATCCAATTGAGCACATCTGGGACATCATGTCTTGCTCCAACCACCAATGCCACGTTGCACCACAGACTGTCCAGGAGTTGGGGGATGCTTTAGTTCAGGTGTGGGAAGAGATCCCTCAGGAGACCATCCACCACCTCATCAGGAGCATGCCCAGGCATTGTAGGGAGGTCATACAGGTACGTGGAGGCCACACACACTACTGAGCCTCATTTTGACTTGTTTTAAGGACATTACATCAAAGTTGTATCAACCTGTAGTGTTTTTTACACTTTAATTTTGAGTGTAACTCCAAATCCAGACCTCCATGGGTTGCTAAATTTGATTTCCATTGATAATTTTTGTGTGATTTTGTTGTCAGCACATTCAACTATGTAATGAACAAAGTATTTAATAAGAATATTTCATTCATTCAGATCTAGGATGTCTTATTTTTGTGTTCCCTTTATTTTTTTTGAGCAGTGTATATTAAATATGTTTCACATTCCAAGGGAGGAAATAAATGGCCCTCTCAGTGACATCTCTTCTTTATTTGCTTCTCACAAAAACAGGAGTAACAAATATTTCTCCATTACAACTCCTACTCAAAGCATTTCTCCAGTGGTAGACTTGAGATACAAGAAGGAATTCAAGCAAAAGCAAAAACAGTTTTATCTAATGGCAGACAAAATTTCCACAACTCCTATCCCACACCCAAAAACAAATACAAGAAGTAATAACACCCTGTTGGAGTTTGATTTATATGCAATATTTTCCAAGTGTCAAACTATATTTGACAATCAAGTTTTGGGAACAGGGCGTATCAGTAGCATATTATCCTCTATAAACATTGCTTGCTTTCACTAATGCTTCCTTGGATTTAAGACATTTTTATAGAATAAGGACACTCCAAGAAAATAAAGATAATTCACAGCACAGGCACCATTCTTCTGCTTAGGCTATACTGCCATTTGGCAGATTTAGGAAAACTAATTTCCTCTTACAACAGCTGAAATACCCAAAGGAAATGAATTGGTCTTAACAGCCCAAATTACAATGGCTTTCTTTAACCCTCAAAGTTTAACTGCTATTTTCAAAATGAAAAAATAAATCTGAAATATGAATTTATGTACATAAAGTCAACATTGTCATTGGGACTCAACATGTTTAAACTCTGCATTTTCCCACGTCATTAGAGTTGTGCTTTTAAAGTTGTAGCAACATTTCAGCAGAATCTCATCTGCCATCATCAGGCTTCTGTATAGTGTTCCTCTGTGAGTCAGACTTTCATAGCCATTTTGTAGATGACATGTAATAATCTACAAAAAAAACCAGATGGCACACTAGGACACACCATATACCAAAAGCTACCTCAATGTCCAATGTATCAACCTATCAACCGCTACCTCAATGCCCAATCCCACCACCACCCAGCACAGATAAACTCTCTGGCCAAAACACTAATCACCAGAAGCAAACGCCTGGCAGACAAGTCACACATAAAGACTGAACTATGCACCCTGACTAAAGTACTGACAGCTAAAAGCTTCCACAAAGGCAAAATCACCAGCTTGATCCACAAAAACACACTGAGACATTATGGAGACCTAGAAGATGAACAGACCTATGGAACAACTGTCCTGCCCTACAAAAAAGGTACTACAGAAAAAATCAGTAAGATACTACACAGGCATCACATCAAGACTGCCTTCAAAACAGACAGAAAACTAGCAGCCATCCTAAGAAACCCCAAAGATAAAATTGACCTGGAAAACCAAGGCATATATGAAGTCCCCTGTGCATCATGCCTTGCTCATACATTGGACAGACCAATAGAAGAATAAATATCTGCCTAGATGAACACAAAAATGCAGTAAAAAAGCTGGAACACACTTCCTCACTAGTCTAACATATGAAAGCCATAGGTCATAGCATTGACTTCAATGGCCAAAACCCTAGCCACTATAGAAAACGGAATTATCAGAGAAGCCATAGAGATTGAAAAAAGACCTGAAAGCATGAATAGAAGAGATGATCCCACCAGACTGTCAATTATCTGGAAGCCTGCACTCACAAACAAAAAAATCTCCACACCACAAGCCAGCCAAACACCTGGGCACAAACAGACCCCCCCCCATACCTCCAGCTCAAACACACCCCAACCAGGCACTCAGATGAAACCTAGCTTCCTAATAAATGATGGCTGTCCATTTACTCGGAGCCAAGCCGCACTAAAAGCCTCCAATACAGGAAACACAATGTTGCCAGCCAATCAAGACAAAAAAAGCTACAAAACAGTCAGAAGATATTAGAAATACCAATCAAGCAGAACACAGCAAACACCAAGACCAACAAACACAGACAAAAACTCCCAACCAATCACGATGAATAAAATACCATTCTGGCACAGCAGTAGGCTAGCCTCAAATTTAAAACTGAAACAGCTGTGAAAGTCTGACTCACAGACGAACACAATACATGAGCCTGATGATGGCAGATGAGATTCTGCCGAAATGTTGCTACAACTTTAAAAGCACAGCTATAATGATGTGGGAAAATACCCGAACAAAGCTGAATACCATACATATAAATACCCGCAAAAACTTAAGAAAACAAATATCAGACCTCTACGGGGAGGAAATAAACAGCTGGACCAAAACTTACGAGAAGCTGGAAGTTAAAAGAGCAGGAATACTATGGTACCTCAAATTCCTACGCAGCTTCAGAGACAACAATGCAACACCGACCTGCTTCAAATTAACATTTCATCACAGCACAGCAGCTACTAAACATATCCAGAAAAGAACTGAAATGGTTCTACTCAGGAACGAGTTCCACAGAAAGAGATTCCAACTCGGTCAGTTAAACAAAGATTTCCCAATTCTACACAGGGAATTGAGCAACAAAATCCACCTCTACTTCGGGACAAGATAAAACAACTTACAACTTGGAGAGCTGAGTCTGAAACCACTTACAAAAATGACAAACTCCTGAAGAAACTAAAGAAATTAGAACATGATATGATGTATGTATGTATGTATGTATATATATATATATATATATATATATATATATATATATATATATATATATATATATATATATATATATATATCACACACACACACACACACACACACACACCCCACAACAATCAATAGTTTTTTCCTGATGATAATACTCTAAATAACATACATATTAATTATTTTATAGAGTTTCATCTAGTTAAATGGATGGAAGCAATGGATGGAAATTAATTAAGGAGAGAAGCAACTAAGAACCAAGGAGACATTTCCTGACAGAACAATTAATCAGTGGAACAATTTACCTCCAGAAGTTGTGGATGCTCCAGTTCAGGAGGTTTTTAAGAAGAGATTGAACAAACATTTGTCTGATTGGAGAGGCTTTCATACAAAAAAAATTACTACTGGTTCTGTGGGCATGGCTTGGGGGGCCTGGTGTAGCTTGGTGGGCATGACACGGGAGGAATATTGTAAAATACCCATTCTCTCCCCACCCCACTCACCTGCTTTCCAGGTCCATTCTGCTGTGCATGGGAACAAAAGAAGTCCCAGCCAATCAGCCGGAACTTGGGAGGCAGAGAGTATATGGGGACGGGGCCAGTCAGAGGTGCTATTTCAAACTACTCAAAATTTCTGCTACTGGTTCCCCAGAACTGGTCAGAACCTGTTGAATACCACCTCTGCTTTCCTACCTAAATAGGGGGGTTAAATTAGAAGACGTCCAATATCCTTTCCAACTCAGTCATTCTATTCTATTCTAAATCCAATTATTTCTATACAGTCTTAAGGATTTGGATGTGTGTGTGTAAATTCACATAAGAGTGTGATTTTTTGTTGTCTCAAATGTTCTATATGATATATAAACAATGGAGCAGTATCAATTTACATTTTCAAAATAATATAAGTTTTTTAAAAATAACATCACTAGTTGGAATTGATACCTTGCATTCTAATTTAGCATCAGTAAAACCTATTAAAAGGCATTAAATAAGTGTTTTCTGAGTAAAATAAAGTCAGAAAATAAAATAGCTGTGCTATCTATTCCAGTAAATAACAAAGATTGTGTCACCTTAAAAATAAATAAATAAAATTACTTGCTTCCCTTTATTCTACATTCTCACTTGCCTCTTATGCAATATGTCTGTTTTTTATATTTCTCATTGTAAATACTCATGTTTGGGATAAACCCTCAGTTTATCATGCCATGCCATGTCATATACCATATGTTACCATATGATATGATACCATACCATACAACACCATACTATACCATTCTGTACCACACACATAGACATACAGATTTTATTTCAACTGCTTGTGTTTCAATTGAAAATTATAAAGTTTTGTCATTAGACACAATAACACTCAAAATAATAATATACATAGAAGATATCTTACCCATAGTGTAGCAAGGGAAAACCTTTTGCTATACAATTCAAAAGCACTTCTGCTTTTTCTGAATTCTCTGAATATATGACATTAAATGGCTCTTGAATAAAAACAGGACCATGATGAATCTGTTCATCTATGATACAAAACATATTGAACAGATTTAAAACATAATATTTCACTTAAAATTCAGAATGCATCTGGTTTTCCAGCCAGATCTTAGATACCTTTTATATACTGATAGTGTCTTACAAAGTATTCTATCTTAAAGAGTTGTACATGAAAGAATTAAACCATTTTGAGATGCCTATTTTTTCTCTCCATTCAAAAGCAGCTAATATGGCATTTATCATTAACAAAGCCCTATGTAATAATAATAACAATAACAATACCCCAAATTGGAAAGTATCCTTTCCCTCCTTCCTTGAGGGGCTTTTAACTTAACCAGCCATGTGTCAAGATATCCATCCAGTGTGAATTTAAGCACAATTTAAATATACAATGTTTATGTGCCGTTAATGTTCACCTATCACCTTGCTGCTTTATTGTCAAGGCTGTAAAAATATAAGGTACTCTGTGCCTTTCATTTATTTCAGCAATCTTATGAGGTGAAATTGCTTTCAGTTTTTCCCAGATAGTCTGCTGGCAATTTCCTCTTCCCATACAAGTGCAAACATTTCATGCCTGATTAATAATAACAGCTCATTTCTTGAAGATTTGTGTGGAGTTTATTTACATAATAAAGGTAAGAAAATGCACTTGCTTTCTGCCTTGCTTCGGAACTGTAGGATGTTTGTTGCCTCTATGTTGCCCATATCTGACTAGTGTAGAATGATCCTTCAAGAAATTATTGTAAGCCATAGAAAGTGGATTACCATAACAAACAAACTGAATAGGACTAGACAGATATAACTATAATGAAGATTGCTGTGACTAAAAAAACCATGCTACTAAATTTCACATTTCTTTCTTCTATATGTCTTTAATTGAGGTCCATTTACTTTCCAATAGCATCTACAGTCCACAGGACAACAGTGTAAATCAGCTTTAAAAGCAAGCCAATTTAAGAGTGTACATGTTATTGAATAATAAAATCTTATATCTGGATTTTATTTATTTACTGTGGGGTTCTTGATGCTTTCTGAGCTTCATGGTTTTCTTGCAGACATTTCATTACCCAACTAAATAGCATCATCAGTGCATTTATTTATTTAACACATTTATATGGCCGCCCAACTCAAACACAGATGACTATATACATTGTGTGCTCAGATCTATAGCAATCTGACCAATATATTTTCTCTGTTTGGGTATTTCCTTCATCAGTATTGGCTGTGCATCATTTCTTGAATGCAAAAAGAGACATTATTCTCCTTTATCTCTCCTTCCATTCCCTTTCTCTCTGTGTTTGAATCAGTGTTGATTTTTGACTTCTTGGTAAAATTTCAGAAGCGTTTTGCCATTGCTTTCTTTCTAGGATTGAACTGGGCCAAAATCACTCTGCTAGTTTTGTTACTGAAGAGGAAATAGAATTTACAGTCTCCTTGTTTCTAGCCTGATGTCTTAACCAAACTGGCTTTCTACCCACTGCAGTCTCAACCCACTGTAAAAACACTCCATCTGCGTTCTGAAATTTCAAAAGTACTATTTTCTATCCTGAACCATCTTAAAATTTTCTAACCATTTAGATCACTGTATTTTATTCCAGTCTAGTGGCAACCAAAGTTGTGATTGGCTTCAATGTTTTGCATGGCTCCTCCCCTCCAGTGAGTATACAGCCTTTTCATCACGCCCTCTTTTTCTTAACTAGTTGACAGCTTCCTTTTTTATTTGTTTCTTCCAGTTGATCCTGCAATGGTTATGAAGACCACAGTATGTATAATATCTTCTGGCCCCCATTTTGAGGTTGAGAACTTACACCCATCATTACTTCTCTTACTGGCTTTCTTTATTTGTGTCCTCACAGGGTGAATAATGCTTACATTTGTTACCATGTTTTGCCCACTGCAAATTGCTTCCTTTTGTCCTTTTTCTTCTCCCTTTACATTGTTTTTTTTTAATCTTTAAGGTACAACACAGACATATTAAAACAAAGTTACAAACCTTCAGTGAATGTTACTTTGCTTATATAAAACTGAAGCATCAT